>NC_039365.1:155024494-155331085 GCF_003573695.1 Papaver somniferum | reverse complement strand
CTCCAAGATAACTTCGGACTGGACTGTAGTTGAACCCCAATCAATCTCCAACTGATCCAAGGTACAATTATGCTCCTACGCCTCTGATCTCAGCAGGATACTACGCACTTGATTCCCTTAGCTGATCTCACCCATAACTAAGAGTTGCTACGACCCAAAATCGCAGGCTTTGACAATAAACAAATCTGTCTCACACAGACAAGTCAATCAAAGGATCAATCTGTCTCCCACAAATAAACCTAAAGGTTTTGTTCCGTCTTTTGATAATAATCAAGGTGAACATGAACCAATTGATAATCCGGTCTTATATTTCCGAAGAACAACCTAGAGTTATCAATCACCTCACAACAATCTTAATCGTATGGTAGCGAAACAAGATGTTGCGGAATCACAAACAATGAGACGAAGATGTTTGTGATTACTTTTTATATCTTGCCTATCAGAGATATCAATCTCAAGCCAATCAATCTGATTGTACTCGTACGATAGAAGATGCAAGATCAGATCACATAACTACGATAAAAGTAGTATCGACCTGGCTTCACAATCCCAATGAAGTCTTTAAGTCGTTAACCTGGTTTTAGAAGAAGAAAACCAAAGGTTAAAGGAGAATCGACTCTAGCATGCAAACTAGTATCACACGTAAGGTGTGGGGATTAGTTTTGCACAATACTAGATGTCTCCTATATATTGTCTTTCAAATCAGGGTTTGCAATCAATGTTAGCTTAGTAACAAAGCATTCAATATTCACTGTTATATGAAAACCTGATTTAGATTCAAGCTAATATTTCTCAACCGTTAGATCGAAAACTTAGCTTGTTACACACACTTAACAATGCACGCTTCTAGGTTTGTTAACCGTACCCAAACGTATGCACTTGTTGGTTCAACAATAGTTAACCAAAAGGTTATCCATATGAGCATTTCATATCAACCATGTTCTTCTTCACCATAACTAGTTCAAATGACTTCAAATGAACTAGTTAGAGAGTTGTTCAAGTGCAAGGAAATATTATGTACTACACAAGACACAATTGAAGCAAAGATGATTTGATTCACTTGAATCGGTTCATGAACTTTTATATCCACGGTTTGCATACTGCATTCCTTAGTCTTTTTAAGTTTAAGTTCAGAAATCATCTTCAGATATATAACCTTCTCAAGTTCGCAGACTAGGTTCGCGGACTTAAGTTACCGGTCAGAGTTTACAAACTCCAGCAGAAATTCTCTGGTTTGAGAACTTCGCTGGTTCGCGGACTGGGTTCGCGGACTTAGCTTCACGCAAGTAGTTTGCCAACTCCAGTAGAAATTCTCGGGTTTGAGAACTTCGGAAGTTCGCGGACTTGGCTCATGCCGTTCTTCCGGTTCTCTTGATCAACAAAGTTCGCAAACTTTGGTTCAAGGAATAAGACTTATACATAAATGTGTTTCCACAACAATGCTTATGTCCACCATTGGTTATGTAATCTAAACTCTCATTTCAATCATTGGAACATTCTTAGAGGACGTTATATAGTTGTTACACCATTTCTCGTCAAAGCAATTTTCAAGATGATTGAAACATATCATGACTTTCGTCATATGGTAAAGATAAACTTGATCGAAGTGAAAATCTTACCAACACATATTTCGAGATATAGATAGGCGAGGTATACTCGTCTCGAAATACCAAATGTGTATAATCCAAGTCTATATATATATAGCTTACGACTTCTTGTCTCAAAGAGTAGGAGATAGAGTAGATATATTTTTGAGTGACAGATAAGTTCAAGTCTTCACATACCTTTTTGTCGAGAAGTTCCACCGGTTCCTTGAGTAGTTCTTCTACTTGTATGATGAATTGCCATGAAGTCCTTGATCTCAACTACACTTTCTATCCTAGTCCGAAACTTAGCTATAATAGACCATAAATCAAGACTTATAGTTTTGATCACTAACATTGGAAAACATGCTTGAGATAGAAACGCATGCGAGTTCGACCGAGCAATGCTCTAACAATCTCCCCCTTTGTCAATTTTAGTGAAAAACTATCAATACATATGGAATACAAAAAAGATAAAGAAACTTTAGTATCTCCTATTCCACATGTCTAGTCTTCAACATTCCTCGAAATCTTCGTCACTTCCAAGTACTCCAATGATCCCAAAGGTTGTAAGTTTAGCATCACTTCTGCTTAAGATCCGTAGCTATAACAATGAGAAAACATAGTTCTCGATCATTTCAATAGAAACCATAATTAATCTAATTGGAATACACAACCAAACTAATCACAAAAGTAATCAATTTAATTGTCATTTGTTTTGCTCGACATAAGAAAACTCGGAGCAATAAATAAATAACCAAACAAGATGATTAATTTAGTTCAATATGCTCGACATAACATATATCACGGAGCACCAACTAAGCTAAAAGATCAACTTGGTTGTATAGTGCTCAACATAAGATACATTACGGAGCCTCACAGTAATACATAAAATATGGATCAATGATGATCAATACTGCGGAACACACAAGGATTCACTATTTGCATAACGACAATTAATAGACATAATCCTTGAAAACAAAAGATTTTAACCTATCTTCCATCAAATGTTTGACAATATAGGCTTAACTTTTGTATTTGTCAAAAGTCCATCCATTCTTTTACCAGTACGTGAATACCGATCACGAACGACTTTTCTTTTGACAAAGTATGGGACAAACATAGTTCACGGAAGTAAACACCAATATCCTATAACAAATTGCAATATATCAAATCATAAAGATTAATATTTCATAACATAATCCTCCAAATATTTTTAGAATTTAAAACCAATTAAACCTAAAAAAAGAAGAACAAGAAGATGAAACATAATAGCTATGTGTAGTCACAATCATTGCTATTCATAGCACTAGTTATTCTTCCAACTAAACCAAAAAGAAGACATACTAGGAAACAAATAAACTTTTATGATGCATTTCACTTACTTTGAAAATTCTTCTCATATTCCCTATATTCATCAAGCTCATCTTCGATTAGATCAATCCTAGATTCAAGATTATCCGTCTTTTCTTCAAGTCTTTTGGAGGAAGATTCGAGTTCAATTTTCAGGGAACGTACTTGATCCAAAGCAAGATTCATGGTTAAAGAGAGATTATCAAATTGTGATACTGAAGCATTCTCATCAGACGATGAGATACGCTTTTCATAACACATCTCGTTTTCGGAAGAATCAAAACGAATCTTCTTAGAGGGAAACAGAACAGTCCATACATCACTTTCTTTGCTTGAAAGACTAGAGGAGGACATGATAGAGAAGATAAATAAAATGATCATCCATAAGAGGAGAAACTTCATTTTATAGGAATGAAGATGAAGAATTTCCAAAAAAGACCTTTTACCAAACCCTAACAGAATTCGGTTATCTCCAAAAAAAGTCTTTTAAAGAGTCAGAAACCGTACATGAACAATAAAGGTACAAGAGGAGAATAAACAAAAGCCGAATACTCTTATAGAATTAGCAGACACATTCCAACAAAACCCTCTTGAAAATCATGATTCTTGCCTAAGAGGGATAGACGAAAGAATCATGAATAACAAGATTAAAGATCATAATCATTCCAATCGAATATAGGACTGGGATATATCTCGTGAGAGGGGGAATTATTTGTTAATCCAAGTTTTTGCTTATTCTTTAGGAAATAAGAGTTATGCACATCATTATTTTCCATTTTAATCGCAGTTTTGAAGAACTTGATTGTTGATTTGCACAAATCCTGCACCGTTTTAGAAATCACTTTTTGAGGGAACAAGGATTTCACAGGAGATTTCTTCTTCTTCTTCTGCACACAGCGTTTAGCAGAGCAGGACTTCTTTTGATCATTCGTGCTAAGATGATCCTGATTTTTACACAAGGAAACCAAGAGTTTTGGTAGCATCTTGTGTTTTTTTTCTGTATCACCCTTGTTGTCAAGATGACTGGAGAGTGATACATAATCGAGTGACATTTTCTGACACTGCTTATGAGACACAGTCGGAGTTATTCAACATGTCGTATAAGAATCACGATTGTGATTTTCAGCAAAGAGATTAAGAGAACAATCACAAATTTCATCCTCAGGACAATAATCAAGAGTATTCATCCATGCTTTAGTTATCTTATTCACCTCAGTATCTGGACTTTTAGAAGTATGAACACTTTTACAACACACGAGACCAGTTTCTCTAGTAAAATTTTTCTGAACTCTCTTATCCTCCTTTTTGATTGATCGGACTTCTTTTTGAGACTTTCTTTTACTTTGTCTAAGAATTTTCTTAAGCTGTTTTATAAACCGAGACAATGTAGAAACAAAGCAATTCTCATTTTTCTTATCAATCAATTTAGGACAATGAGATTTTCCATCAGGAGTAGTAACATGACTACTAGACAAGTGATGTTTATATCTTGATTTAAGTTCGCGATCGAAAATTTTAAGCTTCCCGACAAGCTATTTCGAGAAAGAGTATCAAGGTTATTTCACTCAACGATGGCATGTTTTTTAGATTCGTATTTAGATGGAAGCGATTTGAGAATCTTCATCACAATTTCCCTTTCAGGAATATTCCTACCCAACGCACAGGATGCATTAACAATTTCAGACATTTTGTGATAAAATTTATCAAATGACTCTTCTTCTGCCATATGAAGGTTTTCCCAATCAGAGTTAAGGTTTTGAAGCCTAGCTTCTTTTTCGCTGGTGTTACCTTCAAATAAAGTTTCTAAAGTATCCCAAGCATCTTTAGAAGTGGAGCATGAAGCCACATGGTGTCGAAGATCCGGGGTAATTGCATGCATGATGGCATTCAAACCGTCGGAGTTTTGCTTTGCAGCAAATGACTCAGCAGCAGTATATGTACCGTTTTTTTAGGCATGGCAGCATTTTCAACTATAACAACGGGAACCTCATAGCCATTAACAACATAAACCCATGATTGGAAATCACGCGATTGAAGAAAAGTACGCATAGCAATTTTTCACTATAGGTAGTTTGAGCCATCGAAGACTGGTGGTACATTTACCGAGATATCAAAACTGTCCATAGAGACAGATTCCTATAAACACAGACTTGTAAGGTCTTAAATGTGTTTGCCTGCTCTGATACCAATTGAAAAAGCGGGGGTCTAACAACACCACATAATATTTCGCTTAGCAATCAGTATGGACGAACTCGAATATACTTTTAAGAGAATCAACTAGACTCAATCAATTAAAAGTATATCAACGAGTTTATATCTATCTCTTGATTTGATTTACTCAAGAAGGAACTGCGAGTTCTAACCAAAGCAAGGAATAACTTGGATGGTACCAAAGACCGATATCCAAGGATCAATCAATGAAAATCAACAACCAAAAGGATGGATTACTCTAATTGATAATCTGACGCACAACCTGTATTATTTAAATTATAAAGATAAAACAATATAATGCGGAAATTGAAATAACACAAACACCAGAAATTTTGTTAACGAGGAAACCGAAAATGCAGAAAAACCCAGGGTCCTAGTTCAGATTGAACACACACTGTATTAAGCCGCTACAGACACTATCCTACTCCAAGCTAACTTCGGACTGGACTGTAGTTGAAACCCAATCAATCTCCCACTGATCCAAGGTACAGTTACGCCCATACGCCTCTGATCCCAGCAGGATACTACGCACTTGATTCCCTTAGATGATCTCACCCACAACTAAGAGTTGCTACGACCCAAAATCGTAGGCTTTGAAAATAAAAAATATGTCTCACATAGACAAGTCTATCGAAGGATCAATCTGTCTCCCACAGATAAACCCTAAAGGTTTTGTTCCGTCTTTTGATAACAATCAAGGTGAACAGGAAACAATTGATAATCCGGTCTTATATTCCCGAAGAACAACCTAGAGTTATCAATTAATTCACAACAATCTTAATTATATGGTAGCGAAACAAGATGTTTCGGAATCATAAACAATGAAACGAAGATGTTTGTGATTACTTTTTATATCTTGCCTATCGGAGATATCAATCTCAATCGTCTCATTGTTTGTGATTCTGCAACATCTTGTTTCGCTACCATACAAATAAGATTGTTGTGAGGTGATTGATTTATCTAGGCTGTTCTTCGGGAATATAAGACCGGATTATCAATTGGTTCCTGTTCACCTTGATTATTATCAAAAGGCGGAACAAAAACTTTAGGGTTTTTCTGTGGGAGACAGATTGATCCTTTGATAGACTTGTCTGTGTGAGACAGATTTGTTTATTGTCAAAGCCTGTGATTTTGGGTCGTAGCAACTCTTAGTTGTGGGTGAAATCAGCTAAGGGAATCAAGTGTGCAGTATCCTGTTGGGATAAGAGAAATAGGGAGTACAACTGTACCTTGGATCAGTGGGAGACTTATTGGGGTTCAACTACAGTCCAGTCCGAAGTTAGATTAGAGTATGCTAATGTCTGTAGCGGCTTAATACAATGTGTGTTCAATCTGGACTAAGTCCCGGGGTTTTTCTGCATTTGCGGTTTCCTCGTTAACAAAATTTCTGGTGTCTGTGTTATTTCAGTTTCCGCATTATATTGTTTTATCTTTATAATTGAAATAATATAGGTTGTGCGTTAGATCATCAATTAGAGTAATCCAACCTTTGGTTGTTGATTGTCGTTGATTGATCCTTGGATATTGGTCTTTGGTACCATCCAAGTTATTCCTTGTACTTGATTATTACTCGCAATTTCTGTTTGAGGAAATCAAATCAAGAGAGAGAGAGAGAGATATAAACTCGTTGATGTACTTTTAATTGATTGATTCTTGTTGATTCTCTTAAAAGTATATTCGAGTTTGTCCATACAGATTTCTAAGCGAAATATTGGGTGGTGTTTTTAGACCCCCGCTTTTTCACAAACCAAAACCGAACCAGTAATGTCGTTTTTCAAAAAAAATTACCATAACCAATCCATTAGTAAATGGTTTGGTTCGGTTTCTTCCTAATCGGTCTGGTTTGGTCCGGTTCTGGCGGAAAACCGAAACCATGTTTAGCCCTATGTATAGTGTTTGTGAGGCCTAGTGAGCCATACTTGACTAATAATAGGAGCATATTAGGCCCAAGTAAGCCCATTTCTAATCTATAATAATAGGGTACTAACATCACCCCCTCTTAATCCATAAATTGTTATGGGTTAAGAAGTTCGGGTTTCCCAATTCTATTTGCGACTAAACTTCGCATTGTTCTGGAGTGTTACATAACTCGCCCCTACGTGCGTTATGGAGTGTTATGCAACTCGCCCCCATGTATTGTTTTGTTTGTGAACTAAGGTGTTTTATATCTCGGCCCCAAGTGATTGAGGTGATATAAAAATCGCCCCCAGTATGTAACTGTGTCATGCTGCTCAATGCTCTCGTAAGGGTGCACTTCCTTACTGCATTTTGCTCGCGCATGGAATGAGAGTTTACATTTTTATGCTATCTTGAGTTCCCGCAGGGGGCCAATCCTACTACTCAAGATGCGCGCAGAGTTGGGATGTGTACACCTTCCCATGCCTGGGCATGAGTGAGTGTTCGCCACATTTACTGATGTCCCATACGATGGGTGCGTTTGGAATAGGGTAAAAAATGCTCGAACTGTGCATTCAACCTATCTGCAAGGTGTGAGAGATGTTGTTGAAAACAGGCTCGAACTGCACTACTTTTCCATTTGGGACTGACTGTGGACCGAACCGTCCGCAATAGCTTATGATTAAACACGAACAATTTGGATAAAATGTGGAATACTCAAATAATATTGAATTAAATATCTGAATATAAATAACAAGATAAGTACCTACTGCCGAACAACAGCTGCCTCGTTAAAACCTTTGTGTGGAAAACCTAGTGGGATAAAACCATCATAAAGGAAAAAGAGTGCAGCACAACATGATTTGAACGAAACTACTCCTATGCGATTTAGGTAATGATAAAACTTCTTCAAGTGGAATAAATTCCATGGATTCCATGGTTTTGAATCTTGAGTACCATCGAGGTTCCTTAGGTAGTAGGAGCCACGAGATGCTGGCCTGTCCACTATGTATGGAACTTCCCAATTTGCTCAGAGCTTTCCACAGTTTGGTTCCATTGTGGCTGCTCGGGTTTTCTTCAAGACATATTTTCCTGGTTTGAATAACCGTTATCTGACTTTATGATCATAGAACAGCTTGATTGCCTGTTGATGCTGAACCAACTGTTGTAAGGATGTTTCTCTTTGTTCTTCCAGCAGCCCTTTATCTAAAGCTAGTATGCTGTCATTTTTTCCAGATTTGACAGCACGAGTTTTGGTAGTCTTGAGATGTACCTCGGTGGGTACGACTGTCTCTGTTCATAAGCCAGTGTGAATGGGAAGAATCCATTGGATCTTTTTGGGGTTGTCCGGTAAGTCCATAAGACTCCAGGGAACTCCTCTATCCACTTTCCCTTCGCCTTTTCTAGCCTTTTCTTGAATTGTCCATAATAACACGATTTGTTGCTTCTGCCTGCCCATTGCTTTGAGCATAATATGGAGCAGAAAAGTTATGGCGAATGTTCAGGTTCTCGCAGAATTCTTTGATCACTCCGACATCGAACTGCTTTCCATTTTCTGACACCAGCTCGTGTGGGATTCCGAATCTGCAGATGATGTTCTCCCATATGAACCTTTTTACGTCGTATCTGGTAACATGTACCAATGCCACTGACTCAACCCATTTTGTAAAATAATCAGTTGCGACCAGTATATATTTCACTCCTCCAGGAGATCGGGGGAGTGGTCCGACGATGTCTAGTCCCCACTTATCGAACGACCAGGGACTAAAAACTGGATGCAATTCGTTGGAGGGCCTTTTAGGAATTGGAGCGTGCTCTTAGCATGGTACATAATTCTGCGAGTATTCTTTAGCATCTTTATGCATGTATGGCCAGAAGTACCCCTGGGTAAGTATCCCGTGGGCGAGACTGCACCCCCCCAGAATGGTCGCCACATATTCCTTCATGAACCTCCACCAATATCCGTTGTCCTTCTTCGGCTGATATGCATCGCAAAAATGGCTCCAAAGATACAGGTTTGCGGTATAACTGTCCCTCGATCATTGAATATCTCCACACATTCTTTTTCACCTTTGAAGCGAGTTTCACATCTTTTGGGAGTTCACTGTTGATATAAGGTTGACGCCAATCTGAAACGTTTTTAGCAGGATTAGCTGAATCGTCTATCACTAGACTGTCAACATCCATATTTCTGTCAGTGTTTTCGATATATTCCTGTGCTGATGTAGTTACCCTCTCGCCCCCACTAGCGTGTTCGAGAGCCAGGACAAAGTGGTTAGGACACGGTTGGTATCAGTGTCGATTGCGAAAGACAAATATGCTAAAGCGTGTGCGTGTCTGTTTTCCAACCGTGGTCGCTCCCCGATAGAGAATTGGTCGAATTCATTTACCATATCTCTCATACTATCTAAATATAGGGCCATACTCTCTTCCTTGGCTCTGTAGGTCCCCAGAAACTGGTTAACTACTAGCATAGAATCAGTTACCAGCTTCATGTTCTTCGCCATTAACTGTTTGACAGCTTTTAAACCGATAATTGCTTCTTCATATTCAACTTCATTGTTTGATGCTCGAAAGCCTAACCTAGTCTCTTTCTCTATCCTCGAAACTTCAGGAGTAAGGATGAAACATCCAACTCTAGCTCAACCAAAATTTTATGACCCATCAGTAAACATAGTCCATAGTAGCTCAGGTGTGTCAATATCCATTGCAGACTTTCCCCCAGTCTGATTAGTGGTTGACTCTATGAATTCTTTCAACAACTCGTCTTCTTCGGTAACTGTTTCTATGTCGTCCACAAGGAAATCTGCTAACAGTGCAGCCAGAGCGTGTCCCTTCTCTGCAGTTCTGGTTTCGTACGCCCCCAGAAAATTTGACCATATGGCTAGTTGGCTAGAATCATCAACATGTTCCAGGATTCTTTTTAGCGGATATTCAGAGTAGACTACGATCTGTCTCCCTTGGAAATATGGTTTGAGGAAATGAGATGCATGCAACAGTGCAAGTACTATCTTTTCAAATTTCTGTACCGTGTTCCCGTCCTCGTCAAAGATTTACTGACAAAGTAAACAGGATTTTCATGTGGATCAGTAACAAACAACACTGCGCTTACAACGTTCTCCGTTGCAGCCAGATAAACTCTGACAGATGTTTGTGGGTGAAAATGTTTCTCCTGATTTTGGTAATTTTGGGTGTTTGGATGAGAAATAAATCTAAACCAGAAATAATGTACTGCACGGGAGTACTTTTAATTCGAGAGAGCAATCTATACAATCCTGGCCTAAACCAAGAAATGGCCGTTCCAGGGTTGCTTCGGTCACAAAGTGAAGGAGAAGGGTTGGTCTTAGGGAGGGAAGCGAAGAAAGTGTTGATACCATAATAGTTTATTTCGGAAGTGTGGGTGTTTCGTGACTTGTATCAGAAAGTTGAACTAGCTAGCTGAATGAACAGCTATCAGATGATATATGGATGTTGTATTGTTCTCCTGACCAAAATTTGTTCTTTGGTGGAAATAGGTGAGACCTATTTATACAATTCGGAACAAAATGTACCCTGGTCTCGTAGGAAGTGGAAACGATTTAGTGGTGGAAGAATGAAGTAACGTGTAACCGTCATACGTTATGCTTCCATGATGAGGTAAGTGAATTCATGTAACCGTCAGTCATTATGCTTCCATGATGAAGGAAATGAATTGTTTACAATATTACTTTTACCACCACTAACTGTCCTACTTCATGACACTCTCTTGTAACTGAAGCATTGCACGCCGCGTGCTGTAAACCGCCAGGCCAATACCCTGATGAGTATCCCCCAGTTTGTGACATGTTTGATGTTTCGAGTGTTTTCGTGGAAAACATGCAACATGTTGCTATGTGTGGCAAGTCAAAGTCAAGATACTTTACCACAGGAGAATATCATATGATGTTATTAGGCTTTCCTTGGTCGGCCTCCTAAAACTTGCCACAGGTCCGTCGTCTTGACGTCGAACTTGAATGGCTGAGATAACATCTCATGAGGAAGGGTAGCCGTTGATTATGGCCGCATCTTGTTGTATAGCGAAGTGGTGCCATTGGCATAGTAACACCTGGTGGATCCATGGCATAACGACATGCTAGTTTCATGCCAGTGGCGTAGCCATGGAATAGTGGGATGCCAATGGCATAGCTGCGGCATAGTGGCATGCTAGTAGTTGTGGCATGGCGGAAATGCCAGGGGCCGTGGCATAGAGACATGCTAGTAGCCGTGGCATGGTGGAATGCCGGGGGCCATGGCATAACGACATGCTAGTAGCTGTAGCATGGTGGCATGCCAGGGGCCGTGGCATAGCGACATGCTAGTATCTGTGGCGTGGTGGCATGCTAGTGGCCATGGCATAACGACAGGCTAGTAGCCGTGAAATGGTGGCATACAAGTGGTCGTGGAATAGAGACATGCTAGTAGCCGTGGAATGGTGGCATGCAAGTGGCCGTGGCATGATGGCATGCCAGTGGACATGGCATGGCGACATGCTAGTGGCTGTGGCATGCCAGTGGCCGTGGCATAACAACATGCTAGTAGCTGTGGCATGGTGGCATGCCAGTGGCTGTGGCATAACTTCATGTCAATGGCATGGGCACGTCTGTAGTGTTGTAGGATGGCCAAGGTTAAGATTTGGCTCCGTGACTAAAGTTAAGGCTTGGCGGTATGGACGAAATCAGGTGCCGTGGCCAAACTTGGATTTGATGCCGTGGCCAAAGTTTAGGTTTGGCGGCATGGTCGCTCAAAAGTTTCCACAAGACTGTTAGTTTGGTGGCGAACTTGGATGGCTGAGATTGCATCTCAGGAGGAAAGGTATCCGTCGATCATGGCTACCTTTAATTGGCAATGGCGCCTTTAACTTGCGCTAGTGGTATTGCGGCATGGCTGGCATGGCTCGTGCATGCCTTTAGCACATTTGCGCGCGTAGCCATAGCCACTGAAATTTTGGCACGTTGGTGTGGAATCTTACCTAAATTAGGGTTTGGCTTGTCGAAACCCTAATTAGCCTATATGACACGTCTAATGGGGTGAGTGGCCATGTTTGGCGCGTTTGGAATATGCATCTGGCATGTGTGCGTGGTATGTGCATTTGGCATGTTTGGCATGCCGCTTGGCATGCTGGTGCACTTTTGGGAAGCCAAATGGCTTTGCGGCCATCTAGCGCGATTTCTATCTTTTCAACACTGTGGCGAGTTTAAAGTAACCTGGTTGGTTAATGTAAGAGGGGCGGCCAGGCATGGGCGTGGCTACACTTCTGGTGTGAGTGTGGCGGCTTTAGATCGACCTGATTGGTCGATGGGAAGTGGGGCCGGCAAGATAGGGCGTGGCCACACTTCTATTGTGCTGTGGCGGACTTAATTGCCTAGTTTGGCTAAGTATAGTTTCGACCAACGAGGTCTAGTGTACTGCAAGGGGTGCGAAACCGTAATTTATGCAAATTAGTCGGGTTTATTAGTTTTTTGCGAGTTATCATAATAACTGGCTGGATTTTGTATGCTTCCACAAAAATCCTTATCTACAGAATACAGTGTGCTTTCCGTCTGAGCATTTTGTGCGATGGCCTTAAGTTTGGTATTTGGAGGTTCATGCTGCTCTGCTGCGAGTGAACATAAATCCGTCATTCCATACCGATATTAAGGGTTCTGCCGGGGAACTTAGCACAGGAAAGTACTCAGTGAGTCTTGTATTGGCGAAGTGCCGAAATTGTAGAGAGTGTTTGGGGATGGTTGCTACATTCGCCAGTCTGGATAAATTTCATGTAAATATATTGAATATGCCGGTGGAGATTTTAGAACTCACTGCACCGTTTCCTGGCAGAGTGACGTCAGATGCAAGGTTTTACGATTTTAACCCTAAGCTAAAAACCACCATCAAAATTAAGTCCCCTGCTTAGCACGTAACAGTGGCATTGTTGCGGGGTAAGCATGATATGGTGATGGACGAGAGTAAAATCGAAAGATCAAGACGTGAAGTGATTGCCAAGGAAATTCAACTAACCTTTGGTGGAAGGCATGAGGAATCTGTGATTCTTGTGTTGGCGGCTTTTGCATAAATTCGTCTTGGCCATGGGATGTTGGCACCAATGCGACATCTTTGGCTACTGGTTGAGGAATGGTTCATGGCGCTGCTGGCTAGGGCATTGGTTAGTACACGGTTGGAGTTGGATTGGGCTTCAGATGACACTTGTCAAGAGCAGAAAAGTTGGCGCTGAGAAGGATGCAGGTGCATCGGCTATCAAGCAGAGAAGCTAGCGCTGGGAGGATGCAAGATGTTGGTGCTGAGAAGGATGCAGGTGCATCGTCTATCGAGCAGAGAAGCTAGCGCTGGGAGGATTCAAGCTCTTGGTGCTGGCTAGGTCCGTGGATGGCACTTGCCAGGAGCGGAAAAGTTGGCGCTGAGAAGGATGCAGGTGCATAGGGTATCAAGCAGAGAAACTAGCGCTGGGAGGATGCAAGCTGTTGGTGCTGAGAAGGATGCAGGTGCATCGGCTATCGAGCAGAGAAGCTAGTGCTGGGAGGATGCAAGTTGTTGGTGCTGGCATTGGCGTTGGCTTTGCGTGGAGCCGTTGGCGTTGGCTTGGGGTGGCATGCACTAATCTGGATGGGACACGAAGAGGATGGCGCTGGTTAGGGATTGGATTTGGCGCGGAGATGGTTATGGCTAGGAGCGGGTTCTTGGATATAGCTTGTCCGTGGCCTATTGGCGCCATGAAGATTTGCTAGCGTGGTCCGGTTGCCTCTTTTCATGTGTAACCAAAAATAGGAAACCTTCCTCCTTCCGAACTCCCAAAAGTCGTGCCTATAAAAGGCGTTGCTCATCTTCTTTATCCCGTATCATCAATTTTATTCTCACGCCTTGGAGTTATTGGCAAAGAAGTAGCAACAGCAGGCGAGCGTATTCCAGGTATACATCTCCGTGTTTCTTCTTTTTATTTACTCTTATGTGTTGGTGTAAACCTTAGCCGTACATCCGTTATAAATTCTTGGAATACTTTAATGTGAGTATTTTCCCTTTTTCAGTAGTATGCAATAACATCAACCACCCTGTTTAACGGTAATGAAGCCAATTTTTTATGCGAAGTAATTATGCCTAATCGGGTATCCGCCTTTTAAACCTTCTCCATAAAAACCTAATTTTAGGGTTTCCTTTTTTTTTTGAACGTGAACGTGGTACCCTCTTGGACGAGGGTATACCTCTCGTGGCATAAAGTTGGGGTGGATGCCAGTCCCCATTCTTTCGGCTACCACTCCTATGGACGCGCGTCACCTTTGGTCGTGCATGCCGTGGCTTGTGACCCAATAAATTGGCTTGTGACCAAGATGATTTCTTCCGCCGTTGAAAAAATGATTTTTATGCTCCCTTTTTCTTAGTAGTAACTTTTATTGGTTTTTCTCCGTTGTAGTTACTTCAATAGTGAAAGAAGCGTAAAGAAATTCCGTTAGGATGTCACATGAGAAAAGTCCCGCCACCACATAGAAGAATGTTGGCAACTCCAAGACAAACACGGATGATGAATTTTTTACAAAGTATTCTACACTTAGGAGAGCCCATCCCAAGTATGTGGCAATCCTTCTGACCGGTTCAGAAAATGAAGGAGAGGTCCAGTCAGTTCGACCGGGGCATGTAATGCGGTTTTGCCTTCAGAGGAATGAGTATCCTGCTTCTCCCATTGACTTCAAAATCTTTCAGAGTCCATTGCACTCTTTTGATAAATGGATGCAATTCATGATAAGTAAAGACTATGTGAGGGCAAATTTGACCAAGGCGAAAATCATTGATGCTATCATGGCTTCTGCAGCACTTCAAATTAGGAAAGATATCCCGGTCTTGATCGCTTTTATCTCCATATGGTGTCCGAATACTCATACGAACATATGTAGGTGGGGTGAAATGACCATCTCTTTAGAGAGTGTAGACATCTTGCTGAACCTTCCCATAACAAGGAATCTTGATATCACGTTGTCCGACGATGAAGAATAAATGTGTGCCACTCTTGTCGAGAAGTCAAAAGGATTCGCTCGGAAGGATTAGGAGACGAAGTTCTTCTATAGATGGTGGGTGTCTGAGTGGTTCCCTTATCATCCGGAGTCAGATCTAGTGCTGGATGATACACTCCATGTTGCTGCATTTTTAGCGCTGTGGATGTCCAGATATATTTTCGATGACGGCTTTGGTAAGAAGGAGATAAGACAGGAGCTCATTAAATTTTCCATCAAATTGGCGAAAGGCGTCATTCTTCCTATTGGTGGCTTGTTTCTTAGTTCTTTGTACACCCATTTGGATAATCTGGTCGCGGACATGTACGCTTCAAATGGTTATATGAAAATGGACTCGTATATTCACGTCGCTTTTCTCCAAACATGGTTGTGGGAGCATTTCGCAAAATAGGCTACCAAACCATCGGCTTCACTTCCTGAGTCTTGCGACGGCTCTAGAATACTACATTGGTTGAATAAATGCCCAAAATATGGATCAAAGATCATCGACTTCCTTGACAATGCCTATGCCGTTAGCTTTCATCCTTGGGCTCCAGTCCATGCGTCCATAGTTCAGCCGAACACTTTCGCCACTGCTCCGAATTTGACTTTTCTTTCTGCTGGAGAGAATATGAACGTTGGAGAGGTTGTATTTATGCGAAGCTGTATCCCCGGACACGTGCCATATTTCTTCCAGGGGTCTTTCAAGGAAGTCCCTTATAATATTGACATGACGGCTCAGGATATGGGATTTGACCAAGGGGTCCCATTTACTCGTCAGTCGGTTGCTCCGGTATAATTGTTGCCATCTGTTCTTGATGCCCGTGTTCTTGCGCCAGGTAAAAGTCTTCCTTTCTTTCTCTTGGAACGAAGTCCACTGACAACCTCCAGGTACAACGTGTTCTGGCAGGATGAGTTTCTCGCCATCCATGGATTTGTGAATGACGTGGTGGAAAATTCTCGTGGAAAGCCTTCCCCTGTGACTTTAGCAGAACATCCATTGTTGAGGGAGCCTTCTACTGCTAAGAGAAAATCTCCTAGCTCGAATGTGGACAGTCCCCAGAAAAAGGAGCGAAGGTCTAAAAACCGTGCGGGTGGTTTTCAGTCGGATTCGATGGCTCTTGTGACTTTTAGTTCTTCCAATATGCGAGTATGTATGATTTTCTTCCTGATTTGGTCGTCTTGCATTAATTATTCTGAATTGTTGCCACTGAACATCTCTTCCCTTTTGATTAAGGGTCTCAACAAGATAAACACCTTTACCAGACTTGCAAGTGGCCAAAAGGTGATTCCTTCTGAATAAAAGTCTGGTGATACTGAGCCTCTCAGCAGTGAAGAGGAAGATGAAGAAGAAGAAAACTCAGAGTCTGACGGTGATGGGGGAAGTTCTTCATAGCGGGGTAACGAGTCCTCTTCCAACCCCAGTGGGTCTACAGATGATTCAGTGAGTCTTCCACATGTTTTCCTCTTGGACTATTTATTTATACCAAACAAATATTAAATTGGTGGTATTTACAAGAGGAGGCCGCTTCTGAAAATAATTCTGAGATGGAGATTCACGGCAATGAAGATGTAACAGTGTCTCCAATCATGGAAACTGTACCCGCTGTTAATCTGGAGGTGGAGGTTGATCATCATAAAGATGCTACCGTGTCTCCCATGGAGGAAAATGTTATCGTGACCACGGGGGTGATTGTTCCCAAAAAATCCTTGCTAGTCGCACATCCAGCCGCAGGTGTCGTTTTTGATCCTCCGTTCGAGGCTCCTTTCGACGGTCATGTGTTGGTTGGAGGATTCAGTGTACCTGTGAAGTATGCGGAACTATACACCAAGATATGGAAGAGGTATGGGCACATCGCCACGACCAGGAAGGTTGATTGTCGCTTTGCATTGGTTAAGCGCGTGGAGGAAACTTTATCGTCAATTCATGACATGTGTGGCGTGACTGGACACACTGTTTCTGGAGATGTAGTCAAAAGCTGGGAATTCCATCGGTATATGTGTGTAAACTTTGAGTTTAATGCCTCCTGGTTCTGTGATGGATTTTCCGAGATCCAAAGGTTGCAGGCTGAAGCGGTTGATGGCCCTTTCACGGATTTGATTAATCAACAGGAGGCAGAAGTCGAGAAGTTGTCCCAGGAGTTGAAGCTGAAGCAGACGGCTCTTCAAAGCATGAAAGAAGCTTTCTCCAAGAAGAACGATCCTTTGTTAGGCGATTTTCCTTGAATGTTTTTATTTTTCTGAACTTCCTTTGCTTAGTTTTTTTTTTTGAAAGGCAAACGAAACGCCTGGTTTATGGTTTGATATTTTTGGATTGATAGATAATTGTCACCTATGAGGGTTTTGGATTATTCTTTGGAATGAATTTTAGAATAATGCCGTTTTGATCATGACTGTTAGTAGCATGAATATTCCAGGAGATTCATGGAACCGTGAATGTTGTATGACTGTAGAAAGTATGGGATGAAATTTTGGGGGTAACATGGCTATTGGTTTCTATTATCAACGTGAAAACTTGAAGTAGTAGATTATGTACTTTATCTAACAAGACTTACTCGCATTTAGGGTCTCCCAACAAAATGGATCTTCCGGGCGTAAGTCTGAGTTTTATGGGCGACGGTGTTGTGACTGTGAGAAGTCCCCAGTCATTCCTCATCGTGTAATAACTGAAAACTGAGCTATTGAACCCCGTGCGTATCGTTTTCTTCTACCATCTTGATGTATGGGTTGAAGAATGAAACTCAGAATTGGAAATTGATGTTGTAACCGAGAGATTAATCTCCCACTGTGGTCGCCAATTGTTTGTGGGTGAAAAATGTTTATGCTGATTTTGGTAATTTTGGGTGTGTGGATGAGAAACAAATCTAAACCCAAAACAATGTAATGCACGGGAGTACTTTTGATTTGAGAGATCAATCTGTACAATTCTGTCCTAAACCAAGAAATGGCCGTTCCAGGCTTGCTTTGGTCACAAAGTGAAGGAGAAGGGTTGGTCTTACGTAGGGAAGCGAAGAAAGTGTTGAGACCAGAATAGTTGATTCCGGAAGTGTGGGTGTTTCGTGACTTGTATCAGAAAGTTGAAATGGCTAGCTGAATGAAAAGATATCAGATGATTTCTGGATGTTGTATTATTCTACTGACCAAAACTTGTTGTTTGTTGGGAAATAAGTGAGACCTATTTATACAAGTCGCAACAAAATGCACCCTGGTCTCGTAGGAAGTGGAAACGATTGAGTGGTGGAAGAATGGAGTAACGTGTAACCATCAGACTTTATGCTTCCATGATGAGGGAAGTAAATTCGTGTAACCGTCAGTCATTACGCTTCCATGATGAAGGAAATGAATTTTTTATACCGTTACTTTTACCACCACCAACTGTCCTACTTCAATAAACTCTCTTCTAACGGACGCATTGCACGCCGCGTGCTGTAAACTGCCAGACAAATACCCTGATAAGTATCCCCCATTTTGTGACATGTTTGATGTTTCGAGTGTTTTCGTGGAAAACATGCAGTAGTTTGCTATGTGTGGCAAGTCAAAGTAAAGATACTATGCCACAGGAGAATAGCATATGATGCTATTAGGCTTTCCTTGGTCGGCCGCCTAAAACTTGTTACAGGTCCGTCAGCTTGGCGTCGAATTTGAATGGATGAGATTACATCTCATGAGGAAGGGTAGCCGTTGATTATGGCCGCATCTTGTTGTATAGCGAAGTGGTGCCATTGGCATAGTAGCGCCTGGTGGAGCCATGGCATAACGACATGCTAGTGGAATGCCAGTGGCGTAGCCATGGCATAGTGGCATGCCAATGACGTAGCTGCGGCATATCGACATGCTAGTAGATGTGGCATGACGGCATGCCAGGGGCCGTGGCATAGCGACATGCTAGTAGCCGTGGCATGGTGGCATGTCAGTGGCCGTGGCATAGCGACATGCTAGTAGTTGTGGCATGGTGGCATGCCAGGGGCCGTGGCATAACGACATGCTAGTAGATGTGGTGTGGTGGCATGCCAGTGGCTGTGGCATGCCAGTGGACGTGTCATAGCGACATGTTAGTAGTTGTGGCATGGCGACATGCTAGTAGCTGTGGCATGGTGGCATGCCAGTGGCCGTGGCATAGCTACATGCTAGTAGCTGTGGCATGGTGGCATGCCAGTGGCTGTGACATAGCAGCATGTCAGTGGCATGGCCATGTCTGTATTGTTGTTGCATGACCAAGGTTACGATTTGGCTCCGTGACTAAAGTTAAGGCTTGGCGGCATGGCCGAAATTAAGCGCCATGGCCAAATTGGGATTTGATGCCGTGGCCAAAGTTTAGGTTTTGGCAACATGGTCGCTCAAAAGTTGCCACAAGCATGTTAGTTTGGTGGCGAACTTGGATGGCTGAGATTGCATCTCAGGAGGAAAGGTAGCCGTCGATCATGGCTACCTCTAATTGGCAGTGGCGCCTTTAACTTGCGCTAGCGGTATTGCGGCATGGATGGCATGGATCGTGCATGCCTTTAGCACGGTAGCACACGTAGCCATAGACACTGAAATTTCGGCACGTTGGTGTAGAAATCTTGCCTAAATTAGGGTTTGGCTTGTCGAAACCCTAATTAGACTATATGCCACGTCGCATGGGGTGAGTGGCCATGTTTGGCGCGTTTGGCATGTGCATCTGGCATGTGTGCCTGGTATGTGCGTTTGGCATGTTTGGCATGCTGCTATGCATGCTGGTGCATTTTTGGGAAGCCAATTGGCTTTGCGGCCATCTGGCGCGATTTCCTTCTTTTCAACACTGTGGCGAGTTTAAAGTATCCTGTTGGTTAATGTAAGAGGGATGGCCAGGCATGGGCGTGGATACACTTCTGGTATGAGTGTGGAGGCTTTAGAGCGACCTGATTGGTCGATGGGAAGTGGGGCCGGCAAGCTAGGGCGTGGCCACACTTCTAGTGCGCTGTGGCGGATTTAAAGCGACCTGATTGGTCGAGGGAAAGAGGTCCGACAAGCTAGGGCGTTTCCACACTTCTAGTGCGCTGTGGCGGACTTAATTGCCTAGTTTGGCTAAGTATAGTTTCGACCAACGGGGTCTAGTATACTGCGCGGGGGCCGAAACCCTAATTTCTGCAAATTAGTCGGGTTTATGAGTTTTTTTTTGAGTTATCACAATAATTGGCTGGATCTCGTATGCTACCACAAAAATCCTTATCTACAGAATGCAGTGTGTTTTCCGTCTGAGCATTTTGGCCTTAAGTTTGGTATTTGGAGGTTCATGCTACTCCGGTGCGAGTGAACATAAATCCGCCATGCCATACCAATATTAAGGGTTCTGCCGGGGAACTTAGAACGGGAAAGTACTCAGTGAGTCTTGTATTGGCGAGGTGCCAAAATTTTAGAGAGTGTTTGGGGATGGATGCTACATTCGCCAGTCTGGATAAATTTCATGTAAATATATTGAATGGCTCAATAAATATGCCAGTGGAGAGGTTAGCACTCACGGCACCGTTTCTTTGCAGAGTGACGTCAGATGCAAGGTTTTACGATTTTAACCCTAAGCTAAAAACCACCATCAACAACAGGTTACACAGTTTTCGGACTCACCAATACTGGGGGAGTTGAAAAATATTGTTTGATTTCATCGAAGGCTTTTTCACACTCATCTGTCCAACCAAAATACACTGCTTTATTCAAAACACCAAAGAATGGTTTGAATCGATCCGACGATCGTGAAATGAAACGATTTAAAGCTGCTAATCGCCCCACTAGCTTATGGACATCCTTCTTCGTTCTAGGGGATGGCATATCTCTGATGGCTCTGATTTGTTCCGGATTCTCCTCAATTATTCTATGCGTCATCAAGTATCCAAAGAACTTTCCCGAGGATAGCCCGAATGAACATTTTGCTGGATTGAGATTCATACGATATCGCCTCAAGATATCGAACGTCTTCTGAAGTTCGAGAAAATGCGACTCCTTTTGCTCAGATTTTACTACCATATCATCGATATATACTTCCATCGTCTTCGCAATCAAATCCTTAAACACATGGTCTACCAAATGCTGGTAGGTCGCCCTGCGTTCTTTAGCCCGAACGACATTACAGTATAGCAGTAAACTCCCCTATCATTCATAAAGGAAGTATGATCTTGATCTCCCTCGAACAAATGTATTTGGTTATACCCCGAAAAACCGTCCATGAATGACAGTCTCCCGTACCCTGAGGTTATATCCACCAAATCTCTGATCCGCGGAAGTGGATATGGGTCACTCGGACACGCTTTATTTAAATCAGTAAAATCGATATAGAAACGAATTTTACCATTCTTTTTTGGAACGAGAACGACATTGGACAACCAGTGAGGATACTGTACCGGTCGAATAAAGCCTGCTTCCAACAACTTCTCGATTTCTGCAGAAACTCCATCTTTTTTGCTTTGTGCCATATTCCTAATTTTCAGACGAACTGGATGGAACTTCTCATCAATATTTATCATATGGAAGGCTACGTTCGGATCTATCCCAGGCATTTCAGCAAAACTCCATGCGAAAACGTCAGCGTTCGGCCTTAACAATGTAATCAAACCATCACGTTCGTGCGCGGGTAGATCTGCCCCTACGAACGTGGTTTTGTGCTTTTCATCCCCAATCTGGACCTCGATCAGTTTCTCAACTGTTGGGGTTTCAGCTGCATCCTCTCCTATTCGTATATATGATTCTGGAGGGAGAGGATTCTGAAATTGCTATTTTTGTTCGACTCGGAGGGTCTGGTTTCCACTAACTTATGATTTCCTGTATTCATCCATAGAATTCTCGTGACACTTGTGGGCGTCTATATGGTCGCTTCTAACCTTCACGATCTTTTCAGGGTAATAAACTTCAGGCATTGATGATACTAGGATGTGACTGCACCGATCGTATGCAGCCAGTCTCGTCCTACGATCGCATTATAGGGATCTCGACAATCTAGCAACAGGAAACTACCTAGAACGGACTTGTCATCCACTGTTACAGGTATCTTTATTTTCCCAATCGCCTTTGTAACTTCGCTAATGAATCCGATAATCAAATTTTCGTCCTCCTCGATCAAGTCGTGCGAGAGATTCATATTGGAATAGGCTCCTGAAAACAGTATGCTCATTGAGCTTCCCGTATCCACTAGAGTACGGTGTGCACGGAACATGCCAATCCAAGATGTTATAAAAATAGCATTGTTGCGGGGGAGAATAGACGTCTATCATGTCTACTTCAGAAAACTCGATCTTTTTGCATCCAAGCTCCATAATTTATGCTCCATTTCCACTAACAAAGTAGATGTGATTTGTCATGTACCACTCCTTTAACTTCCTGAGTTTTCTCCTGGTCTCATATTTCAATGCCCTTATGGTCATTGAATGGATCCTGGCATGACTGACATTAATCACATCTACTTCACTAGAACGGTTCTTTGACTTGTATTTCTTCACATCATTTGGATGATTGGATGATTTGTTAACTTCTCTTGTCTCTCGAGCTTTGGAATCATCCCCCACTCGAGCATATTATTCTGCTCGATCATAGAGTTCTTCCAGAGTCTTTGGTGGTCTCTTGACCAAGGAACCGTACACACCTCTTTGATCATACAGGTATGCATGTGTATAAGCTGCAATGATGACTTGATCGTTAGCACCATCCACATCGGTCAACTCTTGCTTGAAGCATCGAGTAAACTGTCTGATGCTTTCCTCCTTCCGAATTCCCATAAGGAACAATGCGTGGCATATGATGAGTGCCAAATAATGTATATATTTATCCCTTTATGTTGGCATTTAACTCATCTTTTGTGCAGTAATTCTACATTTTATCCCATATTCTGTATTTTCATTGTTTTCAAGAATAAATATTTTTCTTACTTAATTTTGCATTTTTAGGTAATAAATAAAGTTTGGATGAATAGCAGAGCGGAAAAGAGCAGAAAAGTAGTGAAAAGCCGGGAGGAATTACACAAGGAAGCCGCGAAGAATGTTGTGCACAAGACCAAAAGGCTAGAAGTGGGCTTGAAGAAGAAGAATTGTCCTTAAAGAAGATATGGGCTTGGCATACCCAAGGCCCAAAACCCTTACCCAAACCCATTTTCTATATCCATACCCGCCTCCATTCTCAGCCGTTAGATCGGATCCATCTCATCATCCAATGGTCGCTTCTTCATCGTTCATCAAAATCTGAAGTCCCTGCAAAACACCATAGTACCTAAATTCCAAGCCTTCAGATTAGATCACATTTAGATCCTACGGTCGCTTCTTTGCCTGCGCATCAAACCTCGATACTTCCGCTTAACACTACAACACCTAACTCCATCTGGTGTCGTTAATTTTGTTGTATCTCATAATCCAACGGTCGCCACATACCTCTCCATCGTAGCCGTTCGATTCAATCTATATGGGATCATCCATCACTCCTTGTCGCAGATCATCAAACTCCGCTGCACCTGCTTCACACCCTAGCAACCGAACACCTACACCCCAAACAAACATACCCTAATCCCATTTCCATCGAGTTCTTCCCCTTCTTCCCAAAAATTTGCAGAGCTCTGCAACTCCATCACCACCATCTCTTCCATCTCCACCTCGAACACCACCACTACCACCTTCCCCCGACAAACTCAGGAGTCAATCACCACCCTTGTCTCTCCCTTTCTCGTCTGTAGCATCGAGTCCTGATGCTGCAAACTCGACAGTGAGAGAAGCTAGGGTTCACAGACGTCTAGGGCTAGGCCAACAGCGCAACAAGAGCTAGAGGAGGAGCAGTAGAACATCAACAGGGCATGGGTCGAATCCAATTTACACATGGGTATGTCGAATTTGATTTTCCCCAAAAGTTAGGGTTTGCAAATTTAGGGTTTTGGTGAAATTAGGTATTTTGTTGTAAGCTATAAAAGGGAAGTGATGTAGGATGTTAAAGGGTGTTCTTGGTTAGCCGAGATACCCCCAAATTTGGGTTAATCACTGTTTAATTTTAGTTTTAATTTTCAATTTAATATTTAGGGTTCTTCAATTTCTGTTCATGTTTGTTCTTTGTTAATTTCACTGTTAATTTTTAGGGTTCTTCTGTTGCAATTTTCATTCACTGTTTAGTAGTTTAAATGTTGTGTTGTTCCTGTTAATCATGTGTTGTTCCATCTGTTTTCTCATGTTCTGAGTTCACTGCTGAGGCTCAGATGAAGCTTTAGTGGACTGTTAGATAGTGGAATGCTAGGTTAGAGCCTTAGTGCAGTGTGTTGATTGAGCAATGGGAAGAGATTGATGCTCATAGTGCCTGTGATTGACTGTGCTGTCAAAAGACAGTCAATACTAGAGGCATATCAGTGAGCAAGCTGATTTTCCTCCCATTCTAGATGAATGCATAGGATTTTCAACTCAACCTAGGATCACATTGTTTGGCTAGGACACAAGGGTGGATTCAAAGCCTTAGCTTAACCCACATTCTGTTTTCACAGTCACTTGCAACTTAACTGTTTTGTTACTTCTTCACACCCCTGCCCTTGGCTTAGGCCTTGGTTCCATTGTTCTTTGTTTAGTTTCATTGTTCTGTCACCTTCTCATAATACTTTGTGCTGTTTGCTTTTGCCATTGTAAATTTGCATCCTTTTGCCACTGATGTTTGCTTCTTTCCCATGATCATTGTTAGTTTGTTGCACTGCCATTGTTAATCTCTTAGTTATTGTTCCCTATTCTTCCCTGTTCCTCATCTCTGTCTGTGTTCTCTTTTATTCTCTTTCTTTTGCTATCTTTTGCTCTTCTAGTTTCTCTGTTTTGCTCCCCATTTGTCCATTGAAGCTCACTGTGGCGTAAGTGCATTGATCATTAAGAGCCCAGTCCAGTTCACTGTGGACTCATTCAAAAGACCAAAAGCCCATAAATTCACAGTCAATCCAAAAGCCCACTAAGCCCAAAACCTTTTCATTGCTACAAAAACCCACTAAGCCCAAAGCACAATTAGAAGCCCAATAGCAATTTAGAGCCCAAATAGCTAGAAACTCAAAACACCCCCAGTCTCTGTGGATCGACCCGTACTTGCACGAGCTACAACTGACGACCGTGCACTTGCGGTATTACTGTAGGCCCGTTTTCATTTCGCTTAATTTTCACACATTTCCGGGCCCACCAGCATCCCTTCTGATCACGTCTGTTGTATTTGTAGTGAGAGCAGAACTTGCCTGAAAAAGCGAGGGTCTAACAACACCACCCAATATTTCGCTTATCAATCTGTATGGACTAACTCCGAAATACTTTTTATAGAATCAACTAGACAGTCAGACTCAATATAGGTAAAAGTATCTCAAGGAGTTAATATCTCTCTCTTGTTTTGAATTACTCAAGATAATAGAAATCAGCGAGTCTTTAATCAAACACAAATAATAACTTGGATGGTACCAAAGACGAATATCCAAGGATCAATCAATGAAAATCAACAACCAAAGGTTGGACTATTCTAATTGATGATCTAAACGCACGACCTGTATTATTTCGATTATAAAGATAAAACAATATAATGCGGAAATTGAATAACACAGACACCAGAAATTTTGTTAACGAGGAAACCGCAAATGCAGAAAAACCCCGGGACCTAGTCCATATTGAACACACAGTGTAGCCGCTACAGACACTAGCCTACTCCAATCTAACTTCGGACTGGACTGTAGTTGAACCCCAATCAGTCTCCGACCGATCCAAGGTACAGTTGTACTTCCTACGCCTCTGATCCCAGCAGGATACTGCGCACTTGATTCCCTTAGCTGATCTCACCCACAACTAAGAGTTGATACGACCCAAAATCGCAGGCTTTGACAATAAAAAAATCAGTCTCACACAGACAAGTCTATCAAAGGATCAATCTGTCTCCCACAGATAAACCCTAAAGGTTTTGTTTCTTCTTTTGATAATAATCAAGGTGAACAGGAACCAATTGATAATCCGGTCTTATATTCCCGAATAACAACCTAGAGTTATCAATCACCTCACAACAATCTTAATCGTATGGTAGCGAAACAAGATGTTGCATAATCACAAACAATGAGACGAAGATGTTTGTGACTACTTTTTATATCTTGCCTATCGGAGATATCAATCTCAAGCCAATCAATCTGATTGTACTCGTATGATAGAAGATGCAAGATCAGATCATGCAACTACGATAAAAGTAGTATCGTCCTGGCTTCACAATCCCAATGAAGTCTTTAAGTCGTTAACCTGGTTTTAGAAGAATAAAACCAAAGGTTAAAGGAGAAACGACTCTAGTATGCAAACTAGTATCACACGTGAGGTGTGAGGATTAGTTTTGTACAAATGACTTCAAGATGAACTAGTTAGAGAGTTGTTCAATTGAAAGGAAATATCATGTACTACACAAGACACAATTGAAGCAAAGATGATTTGATTCACTTGAATCGGTTCATGAAATTTTATATCCACGGTTTGCAAACTGCATTCCTTAGTATTTTTAAGTTTAAGCTCAGAAATCATCTTCAGATATATAACCTTCTCAGGTTCGCAGACAAGGTTCGCAGACTTAAGTTACCGGGAAGAGATTACAAACTCCAGCAGAATTCTCGGGAATGATAACTTCGCCGGTTCGCGGACTGGGTCCGCGGACTGAGTTCCAGGACTTAGCTTCACGCAAGTAGTTTGTCAACTCCGGTAATTCTCGGGCTTGAGAACTTCGGCAGTTCGCAGACTGAGTTCGCAGACTTGGCTCACGCCATTCTTCCGGTTATCTTGATCAACAAAGTTCGCAAACTTTGGTTCAAGGAATATGACTTATACATAAATGTGTTTCCACAACAATGCTTGTGTTCACCATTGGTT
This sequence comes from Papaver somniferum, assembly GCF_003573695.1. NCBI lineage: Eukaryota > Viridiplantae > Streptophyta > Magnoliopsida > Ranunculales > Papaveraceae > Papaver > Papaver somniferum. Next base: position 155,304,226 of record NC_039365.1, on the reverse strand, counting down.
ATGTAATCTAAACTCTCATTTCAATAATTGAAACATTCTTAGAGGACGTTATATAGTTGTTACACCATTTCTCGTCAAATCAATTTTTAAGATGATTGAAACATATCATGACTTTCGTCACTAAATAAAGATAAACTTGATCGAAGCGAAAAGATTACCAACACATATTTCAAGATATAGATAGGCGAGATATACTCGGCTCGAAATACCAAATGTGTATAATCAAAGTCTATATATATAGCATACGACTTCTTGTCTGGAGATAAAGTAGATAGATATTTGAGTGATAGATAAGTTCAAGTTTTCACATACCTTTTTGTCAAGAAGTTCCACCGGTTCCTTGAGTAGTTCTTCTACTTGTATGATGAATCGCCATGAAGTCCTTGATATCAACTACACTTCCTATGCTAGTCCGAGACTTAGCTATAATAGACTAGAAATCAATACTTATAGTTTTGATCACTAACATTGACAAACATGCTTGAGATAACAACGCATGAGTGTTCGACCGAGCAATGCTCTAACAATCTCCCCCTTTATCAATTTTAGTAAAAAAACTACCAATATATATGAAATACAAAAAACATAAAGAAACTTTAGTAGCTCCTATTCCACATGTCTAATCTTCAACATTCTTCGAAATCTTCGTCACTTCCAAGTACTCCAATGATCCCAAAGGTTGTAAGTTTAGCATCACCGCTGTTGAAGATCCGTAGCTATAACAATGAGAAAACATAGTTCTCGATCATTGTTATACAGTGTCATAGTATTATTACACAACTTCAAAGTTCAATTGTATCACAACTTCAACAATAATACTATGGTGATATGTATCACTCCCCCTTAATTAATACTCCACCTCACATGGAAACCACTCCCCCTTACATAATGATCCGAAATCCATATGTATTTGTAGTGTGAACTACATATTAATTCTCCCCCTTTTTGTCAATAAATTGGCAAAGGTACAAGAACGGTATCATAATGAAATTTCCGAAAGAGACATTTCATGACAAAAGGAAAAAACATACATACCAACTAATTTAGATGCAATCATAAAGACGAAGCTAAATGCATTCATCAAGGAGTTTGAAGATACAAGATAACTCCTCTAAAATTCCACATCCGCACACCCCTCAAGATATGACCATTAAGCACAAGTTCAAAAGAAATCTCCCCCAATTGATGTCATTCCCGAAAGAACAACAAGAGCGATCTTAATTTCGAAAGAAAAGAAGGAATTTTATTGGACACCAAAAACCATAAGAATGATTTTCTATATCCAAAAACTCAATCAAATTAATCACAAGTAAACCCATGATTAATTTAATCAGAATACGCAATCAAATTAAACACAAAAAGTGATCAATTCAATTGATTGTGCTCCACATAAGAGAAATTATGGAGACACGAAAATACTCAACTAGATTAATTACAAGAGAACCCATAATTAATCTAATTGGAATACACGACCAGACTAATTACAAAAGTAATCAATTTAATTGTCATTTTTCTCGACATAAGAAAACTTACGGAGCAATAACTAAATAACCAAACAAGATGATTAATTTAGTTTAATATGCTCGACATAACATACCTCACAGAACACCAACTAAGCTAAAAAATCAACTTGGTTGTATAGTGCTCAACATAAGATACATTACGTAGCCTCACAGTAATACATAAAATATGGATCAGGGATGATCAATACTGCGGAATACACAAGGATTCATTTTATCTTCCCATCATTATTTGCATAACGATATTAATAGACATAATCCTTGAAAACAAAAGATTTTAACCTATCTTCCATCAAGATTGACATTATATGCTTAACTTTTGTATTTGTCAAAAGTCCATTCATTCTTTTACCAGTACATGAATACCGACCACGAGCGACTTTACTTTTGACAAAGTATGGGACAAACATAGTTCACGGACGTAAACACCAATCCCATAACAAATTCAATATAACAAATCATAAAGATTAAATACTGCGAAACATCATCCTCCAAATATTTTTAGAATTTAAACCAATAAACCTAAAAAAAAGAACAAGAAGATGAAAAATAATAGCTATGTGTAGTCACAATCATTGTTATTCAAAGCACTAGTTATTCTTCCACTAAACCAAAAAGAAGACATACTAGGCAACATAAAGCTTTCCCAAGGCCTCTTCAGAGAATTCCTTCTCGTTGTTGAAAAAACCATTGATGATGGGATCATTCAATTCCTCCAACTCTTTGGAAATAACTGTCAACTTACTAAGTTCTCTTTTCAGTTTTTGTACGGTGTTCGTTTTTAGAGACAACATCCGTTCATAGTGAATTAGTTATTCCAAATACGAAGCGATTTGAGATTTTAAATCGTTTCTTTTGCTGATGAATTATTTTACCAGGTTCCTGAAGATAACATCACTTTTATAAAAGGACAAGAACCAGTTTGAGGAAGGACCTTTACCATTAATTGCAACCTTCACTTTCTTCACCCTTGTGGAGGAAATTCCTGTACACCGACGTACGTTAGCTGCTTCAACTGCATCCCTACTTGTGCTTCCTCTAGTTACAGGAGCCATGAAACAATATTCCTTTGGGGAATAACACAACGTTTATGAACGACTAAAACCCTAGACAACAATAGTTATGTAGTTTTAAAGATTCATTATTTATATAGTTTTAAACAAAACTTTTTAACCAAGAAAATACTACTTGAGCCAAAAAGACGCAAAATCCCATTTTCTCAAGTTGAAGATGAGGATGCGAACGTTTATGGAGTTAGATAGACACGTTGTGAGAAAAAATCTCCCTTTGTTTATCACATCGTGAATTTTCAAGGTTTGTTATGTGATCAGAAATCCTCCTCCTTTTGATTCTGGAAATACTCGTCTCATATGATATGACCTATGACGATTATCCATTCGAAACAGCTTGTCCTTAAGAAAACAAAGATGAGCTAACAAAATTTGAGTGGACTCAGGGCATCCCACAAGAACAAGGGTTTCGTCAAACTCAAATTCTTCAATCCGTGAATATCTTTGAGTGACAAGTCTGGCTTTGTTTCTGACACTTGTGCCTAATTTATCAGACTTATTCTTGAAAGCTAACCAATAATATTGATACTAGAAAGACATGGTACAAGAACCCACACGTCTTGTCTTTGAACTTGATTTAACTCTCCATGCGTTGCATTCACCCAAAGGGTATTGTTTAGAGTTTCATCAGAATTTCCTGGTTCTACTTGTGAAAGAAAACAACCAAACTTGCACATAATTTGAAGTTGTCCTTTCGTTTTGGCTGTAGAATCTCTTCCACATTCATAGTCGATATATGACACACACCATGGAGAATCACCTATCATATGTAATAAATAACTACATCTACTGTCAAGAAACCATTGAAAGGGAGATGTAGGACTAAAAGCAAAGGTACCCATACTATCAGTACTTTTATGTTTAGAATTTCCTGATAGTTTTGTATGTCTGTTTAGAGTAACAAAAAGTTGTTTAGTTTTCTTACAAGGATCACTGGCAACATTCAAACTCTTTTGAAATTACATTCAAACTTGTTGAAGGTGATTAGAAGAATCACAACAACAATACGGTCCAAAACTTTGAAGTTTGTCTGAGTGGTTCCTAGTCATATCAGTTTTCACAACAACCGGTCGTTGATTACCATCTGATTTACGACTATTCTTTACAGAGGAACAACTGGAGTTCATCAAGGTACTATTACCAGACATCAAATCCTAAAGAATTGCAATTCCTGCAACAAGACCAGATTTGATCCGGAATTGTTCATCCAACCCCTTTTGAAGACTAACCAGTTTATCATACCTTCTCCCACGGTTGGTTTTTAAACCTGGTGAAGCATCAATTGAGACTTTATGGTCCATATAGTCAGATCACTAAAAACACATACTTTTGAGGTCTTGAACGTGTTTGCCTGCTTTGATACCAATTGAAAAAGCGGGGGTCTAACAACACCACCCAATATTTCGCTTAGCAATCTGTATGGACTAACTCCGAAATACTTTTTAGAGAATCAACTAGACAGTCAGACTCAATCAAGGTAAAATTATCTCAAGGAGTTAATATCTCTCTCTTGTTTTGATTTACTCAAGCCAATATAAATCAGCGAGTCTTTAATCAAACACAAGGAATAACTTGGATGGTACCAAAGACCAATATCTAAGGATCAATCAATGATAATCAACAACCAAAGATTGGATTATTCTACTTGATGATCTAAACGCACGACCTGTATTATTTCAATTATAAAGATAAAACAATATAATGCGGAAATTGAAATAACACAGACACCAGAAATTTTGTTAACGAGGAAACTGCAAATGCAAGAAAAACCCTGGGACCTAGTCCGGATTGAACACACACTGTATTAAGCCGCTACAGACACTAGCCTACTCCAAGATAACTTCGGACTGGACTGTAGTTGAACCCCAATCAGTCTCCCACCGATCCAAGGTACAGTTGTACTCCCTACGCCTCTGATCCCAACAGGATACTGCGCACTTGATTCCCTTAGCTGATCTCACTCAAAACTAAGAGTTGATACGACCCAAAATCGCAGGCTTTGAGAATAAACAAATCTATCTCACACAGACAAGTCTATCAAAGGATCAATCTGTCTCCCACAGATAAACCTTAAAGGTGAACAAGAACCAATTAATAATTTGGTCTTATATTTCCGAAGAACAGCCTAGAGTTATCAATCACCTCACAACAATCTTAATCGTATGGTAGCGAAACAATATGTTACGGAATCATAAACCATGAGACGAAGATGTTTGTGACTACTTTTTATATTTTGCCTATCGGAGATATCAATCTCAAGCCAATCAATCTGATTGTACACGTACGATAGAAGATGCAAGATCAGATCACAAAACTACGATAAAAGTATTATCGGTCTGGCTTCACAATCCCAATGAAGTCTCTAAGTCGTTAACCTGGTTTTAGAAGAAGAAAACCAAAGGTTAAAGGAGAAACGAATCTAGTATGCAAACTAGTACCACACGTTAGGTGTGGGGATTAGTTTTGCCCAAAACTAGATGTCTCCTTTATATAGTCTTTCAAATCAGGGTTTGCAATTAAGTTACCTTGGTAACAAAGAAATCAATATCCACCGTGAGATGGATACCTGAGTTAGACTCAAGCTAATATTTCTCTACCGTTAGATCGAAAACTTAGCTTGTTACACACACTTGACAATGCATGTTTCTAGGTTTGTTAATTGTACCAAAACGTATGCACTTGTTGGTTCAACAATAGTTAACCAAAAGGTTAGCCATATGAGCATTTCATATCAACCATGTTCTTCTTTACCATAACTAGTTCAAATGACTTCAAGATGAACTAGTTAGAGAGTTGTTCAATTGAAAGGAAATCTCATGTACTACACAAGACACAATTGAAGCAAAGATGATTTGATTCATTTGAATCGGTTCATGATATTTTATAGCCACGGTTTGCAAACTGCATTCCTTAGTCTTTTTAAGTTTAAGTTCAGAAATCATATTCAGATATATAACCTTCTCAAGTTCGCAGACTAGGTTCGCGGACTTAAGTTACCGGGAAAAGTTTACAAACTCCAGCAGAAACTCTCGGGAATGAGAACTTAACCGGTTCGCGGACTTAGATTCATGCAAGTAGTTTGGCAACTCAAGCATAAATTCTCGGGTTTGAAAATTTTGGCAGTTCGCAGATTGAGTTCGCGGACTTGGCTCACGCCATTCTTCCGGTTCTCTTGATCAACAAAGTTCGCAATCTTTGGTTCAAGGAATAGGACTTATACATAAATATGTTTCCACAACAATGCTTATGTCCACCATTGGTTATATAATATAAACTCTCATTTCAATCATTGAAACATTCTTATAGAACGTTATATAGTTGTTACACCATTTCTCGTCAAAGCAATTTTCAAGATGACTGAAACATATCATGACTTTTGTCACTAGGTAAAGATAAACTTGATCGAAGCGAAAAGCTTACCAACACATATTTCAGTATATAGATAGGCGAGGTATACTCGGCCCGAAATACCAAATGTGTATAATCAAAGTCTATATATATATAGCATAAGACTTCTTGTCTAAAAGAGTAGGAGATAGTGTAGATAGACTTTTGAGTGATAGATAAGTTCAAGTCTTCACATACCTTTTTTGTCGAGAAGTTCCACCGTTTCCTTGAGTAGTTATTCTACTTGTATGATGAATTTCCATGAAATCCTTGAGCTCAACTACACTTTCTATCCTAGTCCGAGACTTAGCTATAATAGACTAGAAATCAAGACTTATAGTTTTGATCACTAACATTGACAAACATGTTTGAGATAGCAACGCATGCGAGTTCGACCGAGCAGTGCTCTAACATTGTCAACCAGCTTATGGTAAGTCCCGATCGACTGTGCCGGGAGATGATTGAACCACGTTATTGCTTCACCAGTCAGTGACTGTGTAAACATCTTGCACATCAACTCATCGCTGTACTGCCACAGAGTCATGGCAGTTTCATAGTGTAAAACATGCTAACCTGAATCATCTATTTTCTCATCGAATTCTGGCAGCTTGGGAACTTGAAAATTCATTGGCGGCCGGAATTCTCTGATATTCAGTTTGAAAGGAGCTCCTGCGGATCGATGCAACATGTCTATCTTTTCCTCTCTGGAGCGATTTTTCGACATTACTTTCTCGATCATCTTTCAGAGGCGAGCATCCGTTATTGTGCTTACATCGCCATCAGAGGAACTGTCTTCCTTCTCATAGTCCCGATCCGCTCGAATATCAACTTTGGATCTTATTATTTTTCCAGATATGCCTTGCTCCGATCGAGCATAGTAATCATACAAAAATTCTCTCTCATCGTGCCGATCTCGAACCTCATCTTCATCATTCCTGAGACGCTTTGAGCGGTGGTAGTTCTGGCTGTACTCTGCTGAGTTGTAGTTGGATGTGTTCGGGTCCCTGCTTGCCGGTCTCGTGCACGCCTTCGTATAGGAAAATCTCCAGTGACCAACATATTTTTCTCTGGTCTATCAAGATCGATCACTTATCTGTTTTGGTCTACATCCCGTGGGCTAACTCGACTTCCAAGACGCTCCCATACAGACCGACCCTTCTAGTTATTTCGATTACCAGTCCTCAGTTGAGACTTGTTTTCACGTTCTAATCTCAGGAGAGCGTTCTCTCTCTCTATCTCGTCTAGCTGACGGCGCAACAGTTCTTCCTTCGAACTAGGAGTCGCAGTTCGTCCATCTCGCAAGTCATGTTGATCGTTATTCCTCTTTGACGAGCTACCGAATACAATCCCTCTGTCTGCTCTAACTCGTGAGTTTTCTTCATCAGGTGTGGAGTCAACATCCATTCCTTCGTCTTCCATCATCAGTCTTTTTTCGCTTCTCCGATTATTCAGATCTGGGGTTCTGTCACGAACACGATCTCGATCCTGACCACAATCTGTGGTTCTGTCACGAACACGATCTCGATCCTGACCACGATCTGTGGTTCTGTCACGAACACGATCTCGATCTTGACCACGATCTGGTGGTTCTGTCACAAACACGATATCGTCCCTGTCTGTTTCCACTGGGTACTGCCGGTGCTGACTGAACCTCAATCTCGTGCCTTTCAGCTTCGCGTCTCCTGCGCTGCTGGGAATTGCTAGCAGAATCGACCCTTCGCGCAGTTTGTTTGACTACTGCCATAACTCTATTTGGAAAAACACGATTATCTTTTCTTGAGTCTCCTTAGTCGACGCCAATGTTTGTAAGGTAAAATATTTTCACCTTCAAACACAAATCTGATGGTGATTTTGTTGATGATCGAACCGCTGCCTTTCTCTCCACGTGAACAGTGCTGGGGGGTACCTGCAAAAAACCCTCCAATGCTTAAGTTAGATAGAGTTTTTCACAGGGGTTTGTGTAGAGAAGATTGCTTACCTCTTATGGTTGTGAACCCATCAATTTATAAGTTACAAATCAGGCCCTTACCCTAATTTCGAGGTGAGAATCAATTGTATTGATTCCCCTGCATTCCCCAGGAATGAATTGTATTAACTTGCCCCTGCATGCCTTCTGGAACATTCCAGAATATTCCCTGCATGATCTGGCTAGCAACCCTTCTAGATCTTTCAGGAAATTTCCTATAGGGTTATGGAATTAGGAAACCATAGTGAGTAATTGATCAATCCCAAGAAAATAGGTAAAATAGGCTAAGCCCACGCAGTGGGGCTGAAATATCCACAAGTAAAATGATTGGGTCTGAAAAATCCAGCAGCTTGGTTCGGCTCAGCTGGCGAGTTAGCTCGTCTAGCTGACTTGGCTCGGCTGGGGTGAAGATATCCTGCAGAACAACTGAATGAGGCGTAAACATCCCGGGGCTATGTAAATACATTAAGTCGTGAAACACTAAATCACCACCAACCGGCCGCCGGACTATGCCGCCGAACGAGGCCGCCGGGTCGTGTCGCCGGCTTTGGCCGCCGGGATAACCGCCGGTGAACTGATGCTACCACCGAAGTCGGAGAAGACGCCGTCTCCGGTCAACTGGTGCTGCTACCGTTGCCGGAGAAGATGCAGTCTCCGGCCACCTGCTTCTGATGACGTCATGACAGAAAATGTTGACGGCGTAACGAATCTGTTCACGGTAACGGAATATTCTCGGCATATTCTGCCGCCGTTAACGGTAGTGGAATATTCCTAGCATATTCTGACGGCGTTAACGAAATATGCTGCCGTCATTCGTTTCTGCTGACGTCATCGACCACTTTACTGCTGACTATATCTTTGCTGCTGATGAGGCAGCCTCTGATTGGCCGACACTGCTGACGTTATAGTGATGACGTGGCAACAGTGACGTGGCTCCTTCTTGCCTTGACTTGGATATTTGCACATGGGTTTTTATGTATAGTGTTTGTGAGGCCCAGTGAGCCATACTTGACTAATAAGAGGAGCATATTAGGCCTAAGTAAGCCCATTTCTAATCTAAAATAATAGGGTACAAACAATTTTACCAAGAATCTCCCAGAAATTTCTTTGTACCAGTGTTTCAGTCCCAACCGAAACAAGTCGAAATTCGGGATTGACTACATTGGTCTTATCTACGGCTGAGTCATAGCTGTAAATTCCTAGCTGTATCCTGATTTTTACAATGATGAACTCCTAGTCGTGTTGTGTGCGTGTTCACTAAAACTAACCTAATTAAATTCACTAACACAAATTAATACTTTATCCATCCCAATTAGATGAGCTAGTTGGTTTTAAACTTTGTCCCATAAATAGATGTGAGCTATCTTATTAATTAAGAGGATATTTCTAAAACTATCATTTTAATTGATTATTGTTACTATAAGAAATATGTATAATTTGATAGTCATGTTTATATTCCTTAGTAGGTGTTTTAAAATGTTTTTCAACGGTTTAAAGGTTACGAAAAACTGTAGTATTGTTTAAGAGATAAATCATTTCTAAGTTTTACTAATTATTATCCATAAGGGTATAATTGTAAAAAAATACTTAAACATACTTCCCTCTCCTCCTTGTATTAAGAATTGTGCAAACTACAATTAGCTCATTTGATTTAGGACGGTGGAGGTATAAAGCAGTTTAGATATAATAAAAATAATAGGATAAAGGGTTATTGGCTTTACAACTCAGTAATCCTATTTTGTCTTCTCGTTAGCTCTCAAAATCAACATTACTTCACTTTAGGATTTCTTTATCTATGTAGTCAAGGTGGATTGGGTAATGCTTTTAGATTTCCAATCGCTAATGCAATTGAGAGATGCTCAGACAGGGTCAAATTGGTTTGGCATTTAATGCCTTTTGCAATTTACTGGGAACTTTGAAACGACCGTAATAGGAGAGCTCACGGTGGAAGCCTAAAATCCAAGTATGAGTTGGAGTGTGCTGTTAAACTGGATATTTCCCTATGAAGTTCTTCTACCGACATTTTCAAAGAATTTCTCTATGAGCCAACTTCTTAATCACTGGGAGGATGTAATGGTTATGTAGTAATCAGCTTTTTGATTTCTTAGTTCCTCCGGTGCTGTGCACCTTTGTACATCCTTCCTTTTTCAAAATAAAATAAAATAAAATAATATGATTCATATATAGTATAAACACGAGCCTTTGGTGATTAAGCAAAGTAGCAAACTCTCCACTTCTATCCGCTATAAATACTCAACATACTCTCCACTTCTTCATATTATAAACACACAACATATTTGCATGCCCATCATCAGAATTTCCTAGCTAAATTGCCTACCTTCTCCACTTCTCCACTTTTCTAGCTATAGCCAACAGCATGGAGGGCTTCTTCATCTTCTTCCTTTCTTCCATCCTAGCTATTCTCCTAGCACCACTCCTCCACTCCAAATTTCTCATATCTAGAAACACCAACAACGCACTAGCACCACATGCCGCAGATGATGCTAAGGTCCCATTGGGAAACACGGTTGGCCGATCATTGGTGAAGGTCTTGAACTTCTAAAAGCCGGAAAAAATTGTGTCCCAGAGAAATTCTTCTTCGATAGGATTAACAAGTACTCGTCCAAAGTATTTACGACTTCGTTCCTTGGTGAAGTAATTACCTGTTTTTGTAGTGCACCTGGTAACAAATTTTTGTTCTTAAATCACTATAAATATGTCGAATTTTCGATACCACCAACAATGATGAAGATCTTTCCTTATAGTAATCCAGAAGATAGTAGAGTAGTTCGACAACTGACTCTGTCACTAGACTTACCGAGATTTATTGGTATTGTTGATTCGATGACAAGGAAACATTTCGAGGTATGTTGGGATAATAAGAACGAGAACGAGGCAATCACTGTGTACCCTATAGTGAAGAATCACCTCTTTGCAGTAGCATGTAAACTGTTTATAGGCATAGAAAATGATCCAGCTCGTATTGACAGGTTACTCAAGGAATTTATAACTGTTATTAATGGATTTGTTGCACTCCAAATAAATTTTCCTGGAACGAAACTCAATCGTGCAGTTAAAGCTGCAACGTTAATGCGAAAGGAAATCGTTTCAATAATCGAAAAGAGGAAAGCTGTTAATTTGCAGCCCCTTCTTGAACAAGATGATGTATTATCACATATGATCCGCAATAATGAGCATGATGAGGACCCCCACAATGATGATCAAATGGCTGAATAAGTTGTTGGGTTGCTTATTGCTGCCCATGACTCAACCAGCGTTGTCCTAACAGCAATCACAAAGTATCTCGCGGAGCTTCCGGATATCTATGATGCAGTCAGAAGCGGTAAGTAAAAGATTGCTAAATGGAACAGCCCCATTAATTAAGCCCTGCTCCAGTATTATTTTTTATTTACATATAACTATTGTATTGGATTTCAGAACAAATGAGAATCGCTAAGGCGAAAGGACCAGGAAAGTTGCTGAACTTGGCTGACCTTCAAAAGATGAAGTACTCGTGGAACGTGGCCTGTGAAGCATTGAGACTCGCACCTCCAGCTCACTCTTCTTTCAGAACAGCAATTACTGACTTTACTTATGCTGGATATTTCATTCCAAAGGGAAGGAAGGTACGTGATACACATCTTAGTTATTAACCCAGAACCTCAGATTCGCTATCAAATTTTCAACATTTAATATTAGCTGATTTATACATCAATAGAAACGCATTGCAAATTAGTTATCACAGATTCGCAGGGTGAAAAATCATGCTTCCACGGAATATGTTATTTTCTTCTTCTTTTTTTAAGGAAGTTTTATTGATTAAGAAATATATTTACAGAAAGTCAAGAACCTCATGATTTATAAAGGGCTACCCTATCTCTTCCCAAGAAGAAGATCTGAGAGATAGAGTAATTTCTGAATGTATACTTATTTATTTTTTCTGTTTTTGAAGCATAAATTACGAAGTAAGTTAATGGACTTATTCACTCGTATATATTTCATACACTACATGCATGATTTTTTTACCATTATTCAATTGGTTGCATACTTGACAGATATGTATGAGTATAATGTCGACACATAAGGATCCTGAATGCTTCACAAATCCAGAAAAATTTGATCCTTCGAGGTTCGAAGGCACTGGACCTGCTCCGTATTCATATGTGCCTTTTGGAGGAGGACCTCATAACTGTCCCGGCAAACAATATGCTAAAATGACAATGCTTGTTTTCATGCATCATTGGGTGACAAAATATAAATGGAGGACTTTGTTATCTGATCCTGATGATGTCGGGAAGTTAATATTCAACCCATTTCCATTGCCAAAGAATGGGCTTCCTATTCTCCTTCAACCAAATGCTCAGGAAATAATAACTTAAGTTACCATAATCATATTGATTATTCGTAATTCTAATGCAATCATTTGCTAAAAATGAAGCAAGTACGTAATGGGTACTGCTAAGTATGTATTTTAAATCTTGTTTAGAGTTCTTCTCTCGGATTGTTATCTCTTGTGTTGTCTAGTTTTTACGGTGTTTGTTTGTCCATCGTGTGAACAGTAAAGCTCCAAATGTCCTAGCTAAAGCAGCTAAGTCTCGATTTGATAGTCTTCCTATGGTTCTCTATGATGTATTAGCCAAGGACAAATCTTATGTACATTAATAAACCTTGCTTGCAATAAATCTGCTTTTAGATGATAAAATAAGTAAATAAATAATCTTGTTTTAATATAGATGGAAGATCAGAGCCAATATTCTTATTCACACACATCTCATGAAACTTGTGTCAATTTTTATAAATCTCAATCAACGATGAATTTGAAGTTAATATTTCCATGATACGTATATTTTATAAAACACCACGTTTATATCAAAGACGAGCATAACCCGAAATAACAAATCTCGTCATCTACCAATCTTATTTTTAACGATTTTCAAAGTGGTAGATAGTGGTGTTATGCGTCTCGAATTGTGCTCATTTTTGTAGGAATACAAAATTTTATAAGAGGAACGTACCATCAAAGTATTAGCTTCAAATTAATTATCCTTAGAATTTTTTAGAAAAATTGGCACAATTCATATTAAAGAGTAATCAGTAACTTACCATTTGTCTCGAAACCAATACATTCTTATGGAGTTTTTTTTTCCTTTTTCCTGAAGCAACATTCTTACGGAGCGATGAATAAGACGATAACCATGCGATTAGATACAAATAAAAATAATCACTTGGTGATTTATCTGAAAAATAAACCTTGTGTTTGATATAGATGGTTTTCCTTTTTATAACCAGAAATATTTTGATTGAAGGCATGGATCAGCATTTGTAAACCAAAATCGTAAGAGGGCATAGATATCAAAAATCCTCATAAATTCAGTATAACACTATTAACAAAGCGGGCTAGTCAGTTAATGTGAGAAAAAGATCAATTGTGGGTGAAACTCTTTGAAGCAAAGTATTTCCACAATTCGAACCCATAGAACCAACTAGAAACTACAAACTATCTTGGATATATATGGACAAGTATACAAAAAGGTCTAAATCTTATAAAAGGAAATTATATCTGACACGTAAAAAATGGACCTAACACGAAGGTTTGGGAGGACATGTGGATTCCCACTTCAGACAAGGTACATAAACCGAGCAATAAAGAGGAAGCTTTTTCGCAAAAAGTTCGAGTTAATAAATCAGAGAGGATCTTGGGACTTTGAGAAATTAGGTAAATTATTTTCTCCAGAAATAAAAGAAAAGATTCTTGCTTTATCTCCAAATAAGGGGGATATATAAGAAATTAGATGAATACATCATCACTCAGGAGTGTTCTTGTCTAAATGTTTTTACAATTTCCTCATCAATCAAAATCCGGTAAATGAGAATAATAGTGATTTTCCTTGGAAAAAATTATGGAAGATGCAAGTGACTCCAAGGATAAGATTGTTTATTTGGATATAACCCAGAAGGCCCTTCCTATTACAAGCAGACTAGCATCTCATAATTCAGAGATTTCGCTAGAGTGCGCCATGTGCAATTCACAAGTTATGGAAACAAAACATCATCTATTCAGAATATGTCATGTTGCTAGATCCATATGGTTTGGCTGCTCGTTGGATGTAGTCAACTCTCAGATTTGCACTGATTCGATTATCTCATGGGTAGAAAAATGGATTTTAGATCCAAACTTCTCGCAATTTAGTGAAAAAATTGCGTCCATACTTTGATTCATATGGAAATATGGACGTGAGGTAGTTTTTGAGAAAATTAATTCAGACCCAACAATTTTAATAGAATAAATTAAAAAGTTTATCCAATCTTCAAATATCAATGAAAAGACCACAACTCATATTGTCCAGAAAGCAAAGATTGCTAAACCTTTTTGGTCCAATTTTAAATCGGATTGGATAATCTTCATCGACGCGTCGTATAAAAAAAACTTATCCATGGGATATGCTTTCATTTTGTACTCGGCGAATCAAGAAGCTTTCATGCATCTTTCAGTAGGCTCGGAATATGCCTCCTCGACTTTACATGCAGTAGCAAAAGCACTACTGAAAGCCTTAAAATGGTTAGAAGAAAATTTTCTTTCAAGTGTCTAGATAGTAACAGACTGTAAACTCCTAGCGGATACAATTAATAACAAAGGAGCAGATAAATTATGGATAGCAGAGAATCCTATGGAAGAAATTTTTGCTATTTTAGAAAAACTATACATGATAGATATATAAGTAGAGATCATAACACAACAGCAGACTCCATTGCAAAAGAACCGGGATCAAAAAACTTAAACATAGGTCAATGCATCTTGCAACAAAGTGTTCAAAAACGGGCATTATTTCTGATGTATGTGATGAAAATGATTTTGTAAATACATTGCATTATATTAATTAATTCATATATTTGATCTTTCCATCAGAAATATCTAAAGATTTAATGGTTTAGACAAATAAAGCTCTCATGTTGAACGCTGAGGAAGCATTCGCTTCCTGCTAGTCAAAATAGGTCTTTTTTGAGTTTTGTGAAACGAGCATTTTGGTGAGGACACTTGGCAACGTATGATTGGTTGAAAAAGAATAGGAAAAAGATTAAAAAAAGGAAATCAAATTCAATTTGGAATGTATAAAGTGACAATATTTAGGTGAAGACACTTGGCAACGTATGATTGATTTAAAATTTACGAAATTAAAAGGAAACCTAACTTACCGTGTTTGGAATTTTATGGAAGTCCAAATTCAATTTGGAAATCGAGTAATTACTATATTAGGACTATTTTTTCCAAATTAATAAATAAAGGGGAAAACATCCATATATTTTCTGCGAAAATAAAAGTAAAAAATAAAATTTGTACATATCCTCCACCTATTTAATGTACTTTCCCCACCACACCAAACCAAAAATAGATTTCCACGGGGGGAGGCGACGCCGCGCCCACCAAAAAATGCATTTCCACGAGGTAGGGCGAAGACCCCGGCACACCAAGTTCAACGGAAAAAATAAATAAAATCTACACATATTTTCAACCTATTTAATGTATTTTCCCCGCCACACCAAATCAAAAGTACATCTCCACGGGGCGGGCCGAAATCCCGCGTACACCAAATCAAAAATCCATCTCCACTGGGCGGGGAGAATCCCCGCGCATACCAAATCATGCATCGCCACGGAGCGGGCAAAGACCCTCGCATACAGAATTAAAAATACATCTCCACGAGACGGGACGAAGCCTTACGCACACCAAATAAAAAATACATCGCCACGGGCCGGGCAGAGCCCCGCCCACACCAAGTTGAAAAAAATAGAGGGTTTAAATAATAATCTAGTTTAAACCCTATATAATAATC
Organism: Papaver somniferum; assembly: GCF_003573695.1. NCBI lineage: Eukaryota > Viridiplantae > Streptophyta > Magnoliopsida > Ranunculales > Papaveraceae > Papaver > Papaver somniferum. The sequence goes on along the minus strand of NC_039365.1, from coordinate 155,288,451 downwards.
GGTTTGATAAATCAAGGCTGTTCATGAAAATATCTCTTTTTCTGTTGAAGTAGATTTGTTGTCATTAATTATGTCAAAGTTTAAATACAAAAGTTACAAAACCAAGCCAAAGTTAGATCATCAGTCACATTTTAACTTGTGCTAAGAGTATTTGAATAATTGGGTTTGGAGCATATACCAATGATGCGCTATGACTAAGAGGGTTGTTCATAATGAGCTTGCATTTAGAAACTTGGTGGGTGAGGTTGCCAATAGAATAATAATAGATCACGAAATGGCAATTGGTCCAATTACTCAAATATGTTAACGGATCCTAACCACCGGATCATTGAATTGGTATCACTCAACGTTAATAGTGGTATTTCCTTCATAAATCATGCGATTACTGAGGAAGGGAATCTGATTCTTTTTGGTGGATCATATCTTAATATTAATTTAGGCTAATAATTCTCTATATATTAACAGTCGTACGTAAGATGATTCTTTTGGTCCGTTGAGTCATCCTCGTATCGTATATATACAAAAAATAAAGAAAAGAGAAAAAGGTGCAAGTAATAGGAAGGTTCATTACTACACTTCGTGTGTACGATGATTCTTTTTGTCCCTTGCGGAGTCATCCACGAGAAATAAGTAGAAAAATGGGCAAGCAATATGAAATTTTTCATTCACGTTGTATCAAAACTTTTCATTCACCGAGAGAGCTCAAAGGAAGAATCCTATTCACCGAGAGAGCTTAAGAATCCTATCTGCACCCAACTGGGTTTTGGGCTGCAATGGATTATTGTAACCAAAATGGGTATATGGAGGACCTCATCGATGTAAAAGTTCTTGAACCATATTTTAGGGACCATGGTTTTTTTTTTTGGGACCATGGTCTTATTAGACCAACCTCCCTATATTTATAAAGGGTGTCCTAAAATTAGATAAATACACATTTACCTTTTATTTTAATTTAAATTAAAACTAACCTAATAACTATATAAATCTAATCATATATATATATAATAATGAATCTATTAACCAAAATCAAAATCAAAAACAAAAACAAGGGGGAATCGAAATTTTTTAGTTTTGAAAAGTAAATTATTCTCTTCTTCTTCTCTCTTTCCTTGACGTTCCTCGTTCGATTGAAAAATGAATATCAACCATCAAAATGAGTTGAAAAAAGAAGTTGCAGAGAGAAGTTCGGTTAGGAATTATGTGAAAAACTTTGTCGAACTAACCGAACCTAATGGAAATGATGAACATGAAGAACATTTTGGCTATTTCGCAAAAATAATTCCTAATTCGGTTACGTCGCAAATTTTTTTTAGTTCGGTTACGTCGCAAAAAACATTTCCCAACCGAACCCCAAGAGTTCGGTTAGTTGCAAAAAACATTTCCCAACCGAACCCTAATAGTTCGGTTAGTTGCAAAAACATTTCTCAACTGAACCTTTGTTCGGTTATTTCGCAAAATATTTCCCAACTGAACAACAGTTCGGTCAGTTGCAAAAAACATTTCCCAACCGAACCTTAGTTCGGTTATTTCGTAAAAAACATTTCCTAACCGAACTAAGGTTCGGTTATGTCGCAAAAAATATTTCCCAACCGAATCTTTATTCGGTTACGTCGCCAAAAATGTTTCCTAACCGAAAACGTGCAAAAAATATTTCCTAGCCGAAAACATCACAAAAAGATAACCCTCTTCTCTCAATTATTTAGTTTTTTTTTTGGTTTAATCTTTGCACTAATCACTAATTATGTTAACCTAATGATACAACTAATCATTACACTAACTTAATTGAAATGGGTAATTTTGGTATTAATATAAATATTTAGATAAGGAGTGACCTATATTTACTTCTAATGTCTTACCCAAAATAAAACAATGGTCCCCGAAAAAAAGGCTGGTCACCAGAAAACCGTTTAAGTTCTTCTTTCTAATAAATCTTTCTCTTTCGATCAAAAAAAAAATAATCAGATGTAACAGTTCAAAAATACCAGACTTATAACCTTTTATTACCTTTTTTGTTAATTAAGTTTAATCTAATTACCAAAAAAAAAATCAAAAAATAATAATTATTCTTATCTTTCTCTTCTCCTTCATCAATCATGGTGAACAAAAATATTTTTCGACGAGATTGATAAATCAGGAAATTGAAAAAACTAAATAACCTGATAATCTTCCACCCGTAACTTTTATTAGGTAAATTTTTCTTGAATATTTAAATACATTAAAATGATCAAAGTATGATTTAATTTCGATTTCAGGAACTACTTATGACTAGGAGTTAATCTTTTCCCAGTTGTAAGTAGCTCATTTACGGCTAGGAAGCCTATTTTCTTTACTTACGACTGGTAAATGATGAATACCTAGACGTAGGAGTTGTTACAGCTGGTAATTTATCATTTTCTAGTCGTAACTTGACCAAAATTCCAGAAAATATTAATTTTTTTACCCGATTTTGTAATGAGTAGTAGTTTATTTATCCTCGATTTTACAATGAGTATTACTTTATACTCAATTTCTAAAAGAATAAAAGATCATACTCGATTTTAGAATAAGTATCACTTTATATCCGATTTCAGAAAGAGTATAAAAAGAGAATTCATGCTCAATTTTAGATCGAGTATATTTCAAAAGGAGTATAAGTTCATGCTCGAATGAATATCACTTTATACTCGATATCAAAAAGAGTATAATTTCATACTCGATTTAAGCCCGAGTAAAAAGTGATATTAATTCACAGGTCGTGTATACTCATTTCGTGACTATCAATATATACTCAATCTTTAAATAAATTAAACTATATACTCATTTTCATCATATAAAGTACAAACTTATTACAGATGGGAAATGTTAAATTCTTAGCCATAAAACAAGTACACAGTTAGGAAGCTAGGAAATCTCAATCTAAATATATGTTTACGGTTAGGATATTCTAGCCTTATTTATCTCTGATTATCATAAAATAAAATAAAAGGTTGGGTTATGGCAAGGTTTTCCCAGCCGTAATCCATAAGTTGTTCTGAAAATAAAATAATAATAATAAAAACACTTTCGGCTAGAAGTTCTTTATTTCCCGTCGTAAAGTTATGTTAATTGGACACAACAAGGTCAGGGTTCTGAGAGTAATGTCTATAGGAACATATAGAATTCCATAGTCCTCACAAAATTTTAACTTTTAGAAGTGCATAGAAGACATCTTACCAACTAAAACTACTTTTACATAGATATAATCAGAACCAGGACATACACTGCTACTTATGTGATGACACTAATCTTGAATCTACATAACATATTATGTTGCATTGTTCTTACTCTAAGAATGTTGGTCTCTGTTCCTTAATGGTCACTCAGTTTTTCAAGATGCAAACTCTGATATATCCATACAAGACTGGATTCATAAATGGATAAACAATTGTAAAGATGTTAAAGTCTTGAGTATAATTTTCACTACATCTTGGTCGCCAAACAACGCAAGGTAAAGTATTAAAGATGGAACATCTAGACATCTTGGTCCCAACCATGCTAGCCGCACCATGCGCCAATGGCATGCAAAACCCTTGCCCCGCCATGCCAATCCAACCGCACCTTGCCTTGGCCCCACCATGCCAAGCCGTCCATACCAAACCCGTGGCCCCACTATGCCAAGCCATCCACGCCATTGGCCTTGGCACCACCATGCCGGCCGTACCTATGCGGCTACCAAAACGAAGGCGTGCGACGATGAACAACCACCCTTCCATCCTAGATGCAAATCCTAGCCGCCCAAGGTCTCCAAACAACACATGGTAATCTTTGGCCCAAAACCCTAGTTTTGGCCACGCCAAACCGCGCCAAGGCATGCCAACCACCTTGCCGCGTCATACCATGCCGGCCTTCCCCATGCGGCTACCAAAACAAAGGTGTGCGACGATCAACGGCCACCCTTCTATCCAAGATGCAAATCCTAGCCGTCCAAGGTCGCCAAACAACGCATGGTAACGTTTGGCCCAAAAACCCTAGTTTTGGTCACGCCAAACCGCGCCAAGGCATGCCATGCCACATGTTCCAATGGAATTCCAACCACCTTGCCGCGCCATACCATGCCGGCCTTCCCCATGCGGCTACCAAAACGAAGGCGTGCGACGATCAACGACTACCCTTCCATCCTGGATGCAAATCCTAGCCGTCCAAGGTCGCCAAACAACGCATGGTAAACTTTGGCCCAAAACCCTAGTTTTGGCCACGCCAAACCGCGCCAAGGCATGTCATGCCACATGTGCCAATGGCATGCTAACCACCTTGTCGTGCAATACCATGTTGGCCTTCCCCATGCGGCTACCAAAACGAAGGCGTGCGACGATCAACGACCACCCTTCCATCCTGAATGCAAATCCTAGCCATCCAAGGTCGCCAAATAACGCATGGTAAACTTTGGCCCAAAACCCTAGTTTTGTCCACGCCAAACCGCGCCAAGGCATGCCATGCCACATGTGCCAATGGCATGCCAACCACCTTGCCGCGCCATACCATGTTGGCCTTCCCCATGCGGCTACCAAAACGAAAGTGTGCGACGATCAACGACCACCCTTCCATCCTAGATGCAAATCCTAGCCGTCCAAGGTCGCCAAACAACGCATGGTAATCTTTGGCACCAAACCCTAGTTTGGGACACGACAAACCGCGCCAAGGCATGCCATGCCACATGTTCCAATGGCATGCCAACCACCTTGTCGCGCCATACCATGACGGCCTTCCCCATGAGGCTATCAAAACGAAGGCGTGGGACAATCAACGGCCACCCTTCCATCCTAGATGCAAATCCTAGCCGTCCAAGGTCACCAAACAACGCATGGTAACCTTTGGCCCAAAACCCTAGTTTTGGCCACGCCAAACCGCGCCAAGGCATGTCGTGTCACATGTGCCAATGGCATGCCAACCACCTTGCCGCGCCATACCATGCCGGCCATCCCTATGCGGCTACCAAAACGAAGGCCTGCGAAAATCAACGACCACTCATCTAAGATGCAGATCTTAGCCGTCCAAGGTTACCAACTAACACATGGCAACCTTTGGCCCTAGTTTGGTCGCGCCTAAACAAAGCCAAAACCCTAACTTTTGGCGGCGCCTAAACTGGGCCATATTAAATCCATACTGATCATACTTTCATGCCACTGTCTACCAAATGAAAGGTCGCAATAATCAACAGCTACCTTCCTCTTAAGATGCAAAATCTCGACCGTTGAAGGTCACCACCGAGCCGGCAAGTCTCCCAAGCTCAACTTGCCAGACAACAACAACATGCTACATGTTTTCCACGAAAACACTCGAGACGTCAACACATGTCACAAACTGGGGGATGCTCGTTGGGTATTGGTTTGGCGGTTTACAGCGTGCGGCGTACACTACACTCGTTATAAGAAAGTGTCATATGATGAGGCGGTTAGTAAATACAGGTAGTAATGGTGAAACACTTTCTTTTATGGAACATCAATTCCAAGCGTTACCGATTACCACCTCCTCTCATTTACTCACCTATTTTCCATTTATTAATGAGACCAGAGTACGTTTCACCTCGACTTGTATAAATAGGCATTACCTATTTCCACCGAACAACAGGTTCAGGTCAGGAGGATATAACACTCAGAAAATATTTGTTATCTTTCCATCTGTTAGCTTCCCACTTTCTGATACAAGTCGTGAAACAACTACTCTTCCAGAATCAACTATTCTGGTCTCAACACTTTCTTCGCCTCCCTCCCCAATACCAACCCTTCTCATTCACTTTGTGACCGAAGCATGTCTGGAACGGCCATTTCTTGGTTTAGGCCGGATTTGTACAGATTGATATCTCGAATCTAAAGTACTACCTTGCAGTACATTGTTTAGGGTTTAAATTCATTTTTCACCCACACACCCGAAATTACCAAAATTAGCAGAAACCGTTTTCACCCTCAAACAATTGAAGACCACAGTGGGAGATTGGTCTTTCGGTTACAATGACAATTTTCAATCCTCGGTCTCATACTTCGACCCAGATTTCAGGACGGTAGAGGCAAACGATCCGCTCAGGGATCGACGACTCAGCTACCAAACGACCCGATTCGATCCGCTCAGGGATCGACGACTCAGTTACCAGACGACCCGATTACTAGTCATAACACGGTAAGGGGCGACTGGGGACTTCCCAGAGGTTAAAAGCAAACGATCCGCCCAGGGATTGACGACTCGATTATCAAGTGACTCAGGGACGACTGGGGACTTTCCACAATTGCGGTGCTTCTCACAAAACTCGGACTTTCACCTAACTCATTTTTCGTTATCATATCCAAAAAACCGAGTAAGTCTTGCCTAGACAAAATACATGGTTTACTATTTCAAGTTTTCACGGGAATGATAAAACCGATAGCCATGTTATGTTTCATTTGATGTCATCTACCGACACGCAACGTTCACGGTTCCATATCTTCCCTGGGATGTTTGTGTCACTTACAATCATAACCAAATACGACATCATCCTAAAACAGTTCATCCCGAATAATATCCCAAAACCCTCATCGGTAACACTTGTCTATCAACCCAAAAATACAGAAAATCAAAACCATAAAGCCAGGTGTTTCATTTTCCTTTAAAAAAAAAACGAAACAGAAGAATTTCAGAAGACAGAAGTGCATTCAAAGGAATCCATTCAACGGTGTTTTGCTCTTCTCGAAGAAGGCGTCCTTCGTCATTTGGAGGACCGCCTGTTTCAGCTCCAACTCTTTGGACAGCCTTCCGACCTCCGCTTGTTGTTGTTTGGCCACGTCCGCAGAAGGACCTTAGGTCACCTTGGTCTGTAACTTTTGGATCTCCGAGAAACCCTAACGCCCAGTTCCTCGTGGAATCAGTCACCTACCCGTACGTACCTACTTTGCATAATAACGATTACCAGTCACTATTCATGAGGTAGCCGACGCTACTACAGTGATATTCTAAGAGAAGAACAATATTTCTACAGATTCATGGAAGGCATACCTATGGCTAGGATTTTTCCCAAAACAAGAAAACAAATTGAAAGAGAAACGCTGGAGTACATAAATGGAATACGCTTGCCCACTTTATTGCTACCGCGCTACCGCTAACACCAGGACGTGAGAATAAAGATAAGAGATAAAAAGAAGAGCCAACCCCTTTCATACGCATAACAATTTTGGAATTTGAATAAAGAAATGATTTTCTATTTGAGCTACGTATGGAAAGAGGCAACTGGGCCCGCAAGAACAAGTCCGCGCCACTCCAAGCCAGCACCGTGCCAAGCCAACAGTCTGCGCCATGCCCAGACAGTCCGCACCATACCAAATCCAAGCCAACGTCCACGCCAAGCCAGCGCCCATTCCAAGCCAATCCAGCGCTAACAACTTGCATCTTTCCAACGCCAGCAGCTTATTCCAGCACTAACATCTTGCATCTTTCCAGCGGCAGCATCTTGCATCCTTCCAGCGCTAACAGCTTGCATCTTTCCAGCGCCAGCAACTTGCATCCTTTCCAGCGCTAACATCTTGTATCTTCCTAGCGCCAGCAGCTTGCATCCTTCCAGCGTCGCCTTTTGAACGCCCAGTAGAAGGGAGTCAGCAATCTAATTTCATCACACGTAAAGATCAGGAACGACTTCTCAAAATCGAAGCAATGAAAATCAGCAACCCCCCCCCCCCCGAGCTCACAAAGACTCTCTTCCTGTCAGGAGCTGCATGATTTCCGGGGACTTCGCCCACAAAATCGTGCAGTCTATGATGAAACACTTATGTGAGATTCTGTAGACGCAACGTCAAGACATATTCGCATCCCTCAACCGCACTGCATCAGAGAAGCAGCTGTTTCCAACCAGAGAAGCCGTTACCAAACCCCAACCTCTCCTATAAAGCATGATTGATAGATGGAACTGGGGATTCCTAACCATTGTTCGCTTGAAGGGTGTCCATTTTGACAGCACACTGATTAACGTAGCCGCTCCGCTTCAACGTTCGCTCCAAAAGCCGCTTCACTTTAACTTCCTCCAGCAGCGGCTCCGCTTCAACGTTCGCTCCGACAGCCGCGCTCGCTCAGGCAGCCGCTCCGCTTCAGCGTTCTCTCCATAAGCTGCTCCAGAATCCGAAGCTTCAGCGTTTGGCTCCTTAAGTTTCAACATCCTTTCCAAGAGCCGAAGCTGCTTCAACGTCGTTTCTTCCTGCAAAGGGTCGTACCACCACGCTCCCCATGTCAAGGATCATGATCACAGCCATCCAACCTTCGTAGTCATGACCGAATTTTGATCCATCTCGCCAAAACTCGTGAACATGGACAATTTGCTCGCTTACGCGTCCAGCTAATCCTTTTACTTCCATGGATTCCCATACAATTCCAGCCAACCTACTTTGTTACCACGACAATGTAGTCTCTTCTGATTACATCTGCTACAACTATTGCCGCTCATTTGTTGATACCAGCCAGAGATTCACCACAGCAGTAATCACTACAAAAGTAACCTGTACTCCTCCATATTTTAAGTTCCACGTGGAAGAAGTAACAAAATCACCAGTACAAACGCACGATGACGATGTCTTTATCATGGTCAACCCACTGACCATACAAGATGGAAACATGTAAACCATACTTGGGGACTGAGGATATACACGGAATCCCTTCACTGTCAAAGCTCAGAAGACACGTTCAACCAAAAGGTCATAGCCACAACAAGGTCATCTATTCTTCAAGGGTGCAGCGCAAGAAAATCATCACCTATCTGTCCAGAAGACGCCTTCAACACTTTACTAGGCCGCGGAGGATCCCAAGCCTGATCATAGGAAAACAACTTCAGAAACTGAAGAAAAATGCGACTGGGGACTGCTCATGACAGTCTATCCCGACGACCATCAAAGAATAATGAGATAACTCCAGAGACGCGGCTGAAACATTTTCTTGAAAAATAGAGGGAGCCATGATAAACAACATACCTCTCTCATTCCTACCACTTCACTATCCAGGATATTTCATCATGTGATATTCTGATCACCCCAGTGTCACATCCAGAAGAGTACGATAAGCTTATATCAAATCCCTTGGACGTTGATTCAAGGCGATGCAATGAAAGTAGGATACACATGGGGACTACCAACATGGGACGCTTTCACTCCCCTCAACCAGGTTATTTCTGATTTCAACATCATCACTGTCGAAGTTTTATGAGCCGCATGAGTTTCTCAACATGAAGCCGTACATGTGCACCGAATACTCCAAATGCACACCACAAAGATACATTCACATATTCGTCCAAGCCATCGGATCTAACAGAACCATAACTGGGGACTACTCACCACATCCCATTCCACACGATAGTCCAAGATTTGGAAGATGGTTCGAAGGATGACACTTGGAACCAAGTCCTTGAAGACTTGATAGTAGCACATCGCCAACGAAATGTATCCCAACTCATCTATTTCATCCAGTGTCTCCAGAAGATTTCGACCAATACAAGCATCCACAACATATTGTCATCGCAATCAGAGGGTCCAGGCATTGAACAACCTAAAATCAAGGATGGACCGAAAACGCAACCACATCAATCCGTCCCAAAAATGCAATGGAGTTTGATAAATTTTGGAATCCACTGGAGAGACACTGCTGACGAAAGCACGGATCCGGACGAGCAACAGAAAACAGAAGAAGGTCAATATCTCTTTTCATGAGGACGAAGTTTCTAGAGTTTGAACAAAATAAAGATTCTTTCTTGCTCCATGAAACAGATGACTGGGCGCGACTATGCCACCTCGGGCCAGCAACATCCCTCTTGAGTTTTTCCTGAATTTTACAGTCGAGATGTTTTCATCTCCCGAACAAGCTCAAAACCTAAATATTCCTTCGCGGGAAGATAGGAAATTCTTTTCCGTTCAGAATGGAGGGGCGGACCATCAAAATCCGAGTTCGTACGAGAATTCTACAACGATTCTAGTAAGGGGCTCTAATTAGGGTTGCGGCATGCTAAAAACTGAAGCAAGTTGTTATCTTCCTGAAGCCAGTCGCCACCTTCCCAGGGAACTGAAGCAAGTTGTTACCTTCCCGAAGCCTTTCGTTACCTTCCCATGGAACTGAAGCAAGTTGTTATCTTCCTGAAGCCGGTCGTCATCCCTCCACGGAACTGAAGCCAGTCGTCATCCTTCTAAGGAACTCAAGCTAGATCCACTCCAAGACGAGCAACGCAAGCAGCTCCATTTCAAGACGACCAATGCTGACGGCTCCCATTCCAAGCCGACAAATTCCTGCGGCTCCTATTCCAAGCCGACCAACGCCAGCGACTCCGCTCAAGCCGCACCAACACCGACAACTTGCTAATCCATCACCTCCGCGTTCCCTAGCCCATCCAAGATGACGCGTGACCAAGCCAAGCCGACAGTATGCATCTCAACCTGCAACCCCTCTACCATTTCAAGGTCTAGCCAACAACATGACGAGTAGAATTTATGCAAGGCCGCCAACACAAGAATCAAGAATTCTCCTTACCTCTCGAAAAAGGTTAGTCGGGTCTTCCTGACCATCTTTTCATGACTTGCCATTTCGATTTTGTCTTGGCCTGTCACCATCTTATGCTTACCTCGCAACAATGCTCATGTTCCGAGCTAAGCAGGGGACTTAATGTTGATGGTGGTTTTTAGCTTAGGGTTAAAATCGTAAAACCTTACATCTGACACGATGTCACTACAACCACTAGCGCATTTATTGAATCATTCAACATACCTACGTAAGAATTACCAGGGTACCCCTTTTTTTTATATACATGTGTCATGTTCCACGACAGGACCCTTAGTATTGACCGACATCATCTTCGTACATACCAAACCCTAATTCTCATGCTACCGTGCCAAGGCAAGCAAACCATACCAGCCGAACCACTCTGCCAATGGCAAACCATGCCAGCCACATCTTCGCGCCAAGGCATGCCAACCATGCCAGTCGCACCACTGTGCCAATGGCAAACCATTCCAGCGGCATCTCCGCGCCAAGGCATACCAACCATGCCAGCGGCACCACTGTGCCAATGAAAAACCATGTCAGACACATCTCCGCACCAAGGCATGCCAACCATGCTAGCCTCACCATGCGCCAATGGCATGCCAAACCCTTGGCCCCACCATGCCAAGCCAACCGCACCTTGCTTTGGCCCCAACCATGCTAGCCGCACCATGCCAATGGCATGCCAAACCCTTGGCCCCACCATGCCAAGCCAACCACACCTTGCCTTGTCCCCAACCATGCTAGCCGCACCATGCGCCAATGTCATGCCAAACTCTTGTCCCATCCATGCCAAGAAAACCGCACCTTGCCTTGGCCCCACCATGCCAAGACGTCTGTACCAAACCCTTGGCCCCACTATGCCAATCCGTACGCCCCATTGGCCTTGGACCCACCATGCCGTCCTTTCCTATGCGGCTATCAAAACGAAGGCGTGCGACGATCAACGACCACTCTTCCATCCTAGATGCAAATCCTAGTCGTCCAAGGTCGCCAAACAACGCATGGTAACCTTTGGACCAAAATCCTAGTTTTTTCCACGCCAAACCGCGCCAAGGCATGCCATGCCACATGTGAAAGAGGCATGCCAACCACCTTGCCGCGCCATACCATGCCGGCCTTCCCCATGCGGCTACCAAAACGAAGGCGTGTGACGATCAACAACCACCCTTCCATCCTGTATGAAAATCCTAGCCGTCCAAGATCGCCAAACAGCGCATGGTAACCTTTGGTCCAAAACCCTAGTTTTGGCAATGCCAAACTGCGCCAAGGAATGCCATGCCACATGTGCCAATGTCATGCCAACCACCTTGCCGCGCCATACCATGCCGGCCTTCCCCATGCGGCTACCAAAACGAAGGCGTGAGACGATCAACAGCCACCCTTCCATCCTAGATGCAAATCCTAGCCTTTCTAGGTCTCCAAACAACGCATGGTAACCTTTGGCCCAAAACCCTAGTTTTTGCCACGCCAAACCGCGCCAAGGCATGCCATGCCACATGTGCCAATGACATGCCAACCACCTTGCCGCGCCATACCATGCCGACCTTCCCCATGCGGCTATCAAAAGGAAGACGTGCGATGATCAACGGCCACCCTTCCATCTTAGATGCAAATCCTAGCCGTCCAAGGTTTCCAAACAACGCATGGTAACCTTTGGCCAAAAACCCTAGTGTTGGCCACGCCAAACCGCACCAAGACATGCCGTACCACATGTGCCAATGGCATGCCAACCACCTTGTCGCTCCATACCATGCCGACCTTCTCTATGCGGCCACCTAAACGAAGTCCTGCAACAATCAACGTCCACTTTTTCATCTAAGATGCAGATCTTAGCCGTCCAAGGTTACCAGCTAACACATGGAAACCTTTGGCCCTAGTTTGGTCGCGCCTAAACAAAGCCAAAACCCTAACTTTTGGAGGCGCCTAAACCGGGCCATATTAAATCCATATTGATCATACTTTCATGCCACTGTCTACCAAACGAAAGGTTGCAATAATCAATGGATACCTTCATCTTAAGATGCAAAATCTCGACCGTTGAAGGTCACCACTGAGCCGGCAAGTCTCCCAAGATCAACTTTCCAGACAACAACAACATGCTACCTGTTTTCCAAGAAAATACTCGAGACATCAACACATGTCACAAACTGGGGGATGCTCATTGGGTATTGGTTTGGCGGTTTACAGCGTGCGGCGTACACTACGCTCGTTATAAGAAAGTGTCATAAGTATGAGGCGGTTAGTAAATACAGGGAGTAACGGTGAAAAGATTTCTTTTATGGAACATTAATTCCAAGCGTTACCGGTTACCACCTCCTCTCACCCGTTTTCCATTTCTTAATGAGACCAGAATACGTTTAACTTCGACTTGTATAAATAGGCATTACCTATTTCCACCGAACAACAGGTTCAGTTCAGGAGGATACAACACTCAGAAAGCATTTGCTATCTTTCCATCTGTTAGCTTCCCATTTTCTGATACAAGTCGTGAGACAACTACTCTTCCAAAATCAACTATTCTGGTCTCAACACTTTCTTCGCTTCCCTCCCCAAAAACAACCCTTCTCCTTCACTTTGTGACCGAAGCAAATCTGGAACGGCCATTTCTTGGTTTAGGCCGGATTTGTACAGATTGATCTCTCGAATCTAAAGTACTCCCTTGCAGTACATTGTTTAGGGTTTAAATTCGTTTTTCACCCACCCACCCGAAATTACCAAAATCAGCAGAAACCGTTTTCACCCTCAAACATTCTTACATAGGCATGCTGATTGATTCAATAAATGTGCTAATGGTCATAGTGACGTCTGTCAGTTGTACAGTTTTATGATTTTAACCCTAAGCTAAAAACCACCATCAACATTAAGTCCCCTGCTTAGCTCGAAACATGAGGATTGTTGTGAGGTAAGCATAAGATGGTGACGGACAAGGAAAAAAATCCAAAAGACAAGTCGTGGAAAGATGGTCAGGAAGTTCCTACTAACCTTTTTCGAGAGGTAAGGAGAGTCCATGATCCTCGTGTTTGCCGGCCTTGCGTAGATTCTATTCGTGGTGTAGACCGTGAAGTGGTGAGATGAAGATCGTCGGCTTAATCTGGCTACGCATCACCTTGGATGGGTTAGGGAACATCATGACGCTGGCTTGGCGAGTTGTCGGTGTTGGTGCGGCAAGTCATGGCACGGACGGCTTAGCATGGTGGGGCCAAGGCAATGACGCAGTTTCGTGAGGCAAAGCATGCAAACGGCTTGGCATGTGGGGCCAAGGAATGGCGCGATCCTGGCGAGGCAATCATGGCGGACGACTTGGCGTGGTGGGGCCAAGGAAATGACGCAGTGTGGTGAGGCAAAACATGCGCAGACGGCTTGGCATATGGGGACAAGGCATGGAGCGGTCCTGGTGAGGCAAGCATGGCGAAGGCTTGGCGTGGTGGGTCCAAGGAAATGGCGCGGACGGTCTTGGCATGGTGATTGGTCTTCACGGGCCCAGTTGATTTTTCCTTACTTGACTTAAATAGGAAGTCTTTTCCTTATTTAAACCCCCAAGTATCACGCCTATAAAAGGAGGTTCGGCCTCTTCTTTTACTTCACACCTATATTTTTTTTTATTCTGGCCGTGTGGTAACAGTAAAGCGGACGAGCGAATCCCAGGTATGTCTTCCAACAGTTCCTCTTTAACTTGCTTTTCTTGTTTTTTTTTGTGTTAGTGCAAACCCTAGCTGTAGGCGTACTTTTTCGTGAACTTGTAGAAATGTTGTCCTTCTGCGTTGGTATGAATCCTAGCCATAGGTATGCTTTGCACGAACTTGTAGTAACATTGAGGCGTGAATACCGTAGTGATGTTGGCCGCCTCAATTACCGTGCAAATTAGGCATGCATGAGCTAGTATTGTTATTCCCTTCCCGCGAAAACCTAGCTTCTAGGGTTTACTCCTTTTTCCTGGTGTGACCGTGTGTATGGTTCCTGTGGTGGGGCGCGCCTCCTAGGCCGGGCGTAAATTTCCCGCTGCGGGTGCAGGGTCTGTCAGTCCCCATTTCTCTGCTTATGCGCATTATGACTTTGAAACAAATTGGCTTGCGTCCAGGATGGATCTCCTGTGTCTGATAAAATAATTTACATGCACTTTCCGTAATAATTTCTCTTCGTATTGTTCCAGTATAGTTATTTCGAAGGTGGAAGTAGCGTGAGAGAATTTTCGTTAGGATGTCATTTGAGAAAAGTTATGTCGTACCGAAAGATGTTGGAAATTCCAAGCCAAACATAGATGATGAGTTCTTTACAACATCCGCCACGATTAGGAGAAATCATCCCAAGTATGTGTCAATTCTTCTGACTGGTCCGGAAAGTGAAGGAGAGGCCCGATCAGTTTGGCCAGGAGGTGTAATAAGGTTTTGTCTTCAAGGAAAGAGTGTCATGATTTTCCTATTGACTTTAAAATCTCTGTGAGTCTGTTGCATCCCTTTGAGAAATGGATGAGATTCATGATGAGCCAGGAATGTGTAAAAGCCATTTTGACCAAGGCGCAGATCATTGATGATGTCGCGGCTTCCGCAGTGCTTCAAATTATGAAAGATATTCCAGGCTTGGTTGCTTTTATTTCCAGATGGTGTCCAGACACTCACACGGCCATATGCCGGTGGGGTGAAATGACTATCTCCTTAGAGAGCGTGGCCGTGTTGCTGAACCTTTCTATAATAGGAAACCTCGATGTCAAATTGTCTGCAGATGAAGAAAAAATGCGCGCCGCTCTGGTTGAAAAATCAAAAGGATTCGTTGGGAAAGAAAAAGAGACAAGGTATTTCTATGGCTGGTGGGTGTCTCAGTTTCCCGATGGGTTGGATCCGAATCAGAAGAATAGTAAGCTTCATGTCGCGGCATTCTTGGCTCTTTAGTTGTCCAGAGATATTTTCGATGACGGATCGGGTAATAAGGAGATAAGACAGGAACTTATCAAGTTTACCATAAAATTGGCAAAAGGTGTCGTTCTCCCTATTGGCAGCTTGTTTCTTGGTTCTTTGTACACACACTTGGATCAGCTGGTCACGGACATGTGCGCTTCAAATGGTTACATGAAAGTGGATTCGTATATTCATGCTGCCTTTATCCAAGCGTGGCTGTGGGACAACTTCGAAAGGTATGCTCCAAAACCGTTGACTGTACTTCCCGAGTCTTGGGGTGGATCTAGGATACTGCGCTGGTCGAGTAGGCGCCCAAAGATTGGTTCGATCTTGGTTGGATTCCTTGACAACTTGCAAACGGTTAATTTTCGTCCATGGGCTCCGGTGCATGCGTCCATAACTCAGATTAATACCTTTGCTCCTGCTCCGAGCATGTCTTTGTCTTCTGATAAAGAGGATATGAGTGTTGGAGAGATGGTGTTCATGCGAAGCTGCACGCTCGGTTATGTGTCGTCTTTCTTTCGAGGATATTGCAAAGAAGTCTCTTACAATATTGATAGGGTGGCTCGGCATATGGGTTTTGACCAAGGGATCCCACTTGTTCGTCAGCCGGTTGTTCCAGAAGTCTCGTTGCCAACTGTTCTCGATGCTACTGTTCTTGTGTCGGGTAAAATTCTCCCTTTCCTTCTTGTGGAACAAAATCCATCAACTACCTCCAAATATAACATATTTTGGCAAGATGAGTTTCTCGTTTTCCATGGATTCGTGAATGATATGGTAGAAAACCGTCGCGGTAATCCTTCTCATGCGGTTTTAACGGAGCATCCACTGCTGAGGGATCCTTCTTCGCCCAAGCAAAAATACGTTATCCCGAATGCAGATAGTCCCCAAGTGAAGGAGCGAAGATATAAAAGTCGTGCAGATGGTTCCCAGTCAGTTTCGACAGCCCTACCGACTTTCAGTTCGTCCAATACGCTGGTACGTGTGATTTTCCTGTTGACTTTAGTTGGATCATGTATATCCTTGTTTCTTTCCCGAGTATCCGTCTTTGTATCTTGCCTAGGGTCTCAGCAGCGTGAACGCCTTTACTAAACTTGCAAGTAGTCATAAAACATCGCTTCTCGAGTCGAAGGGTAGCGGTGCTGAGCCTATCCGTGGCGATGGGGAACCCGAGAAGGATGAAAGCTCAGAGTTCAGTGATGGCAAGAGTAGTTCTTATGACAGCAGTGTTGAATCTTCCTCTATCCAGTCTTAAAGCGAATCAGTGAGTCTCCCACATGTTTTTTTTTCTTTATCTTTGGAAAATATCTAATCCGTGATGTCATAGGAGGAAACCGTTTCTGAAGATGGCCCTGAAACGGAGACTGGTGGTGATACAGCTTTGTCTCCAATTGTGGCAGCCGCACCGGGCGACCTTGAAATGGATGTTGATCGAGATGAAAACGTCGTTGTGACTCAGAAAATGGAGAGTACTCCAGTGGCCGCAGGTGCAATTGTCGTTAGGAATCCCTTGTCGGTTGTTGTTGTGGACGTGGGAGCCATTTTCAACCCTCCATACCTGGTTCCTTATCCGGATCATGTGTTGATCGGGGGATTTAGCGTGCCAGCCAAACATGCGGCGGTATACACCAAGATATGGAAAAGCTACGGACATATCGCCACGACCAAGAAGGTTACTAGTCGATTTTCGTTGGTTAAGCGTGGGGTGGAAGCTTTGTCTTCGATTGACGACATGGGCAACGTGACCGGTAATACTGTTTCTGAGGATGTAATCTCGAGCTGGAGGTTCCATCGTGACATGTGTGTAAACTTCGAGTTCAATTTTCCTTGGTTCGTTAACGGTTTCTCTGAGGTTGAAAAGTTGTTGGTCGAAACAGTCGAAGGTCCTTCTGCGGATACGGTGAAGAAGCAGGAAGCGGAAGTCGAAATTTTTTCCAAGAAGCTGAGGTTGAAGAGGGCGGCTCTCCAAAGCACGAAGGAGGATCTTGTTAAGAAGAGCAAGCCATTGTTGAAAAACTTTCCTTGAATGTATTTCTGTCTTCTGAACTTCTTATTTTTAGGGTTTTTTTTTTTGAAAGGCAAATGAAACGCCTAGTTTATGGTTTTGATCTCCTGGATTTTTGGGTTGATAGACAAATGTTACCTTGAGGGTTTTGGATTATTCTTTTAGAATGAATTATTTTGGAATGGATTGTTTTGGGAATGATGTTGTCTTGGTTACGATTGCAAGTGACGCAAACATCCTTGGAAAACCATGGAACCGTGAGCGTTGCGTGTCGGTAAATGACATGGAGTGAAACATAACATGGCTATCGGTTTTATCATTCCCGTGAAAACTTGAAATATCAAACCATGTATTTTGTCTAGGTAAGACTTACTCGGTTTTTCAGGTCTCCTGATGAAAAAGGAATCTTCCGGGTGGAAGACCGAGTTTTACGGGAGGCACCGCCGTGATTATGGAAAGTCCCTAGTCGTCTCATCTAATAATCGAGTCATCGATCCCTGGTTGGATCGTTCGCTTTTAACCTTTAGGCAGTCCCCAGCCATCCCTCGCCGTGTCAAGACTGATAATCGGGTCGTCTGGTAACTGAGTCGTCGATCCCTAAGAGGATCGCCTTCTTCTACCTCCTTGATGTCTGGGTCGAAGCATGAGATCGATGGTCGAAAATTTACATTGTAACCGAAAGAGAAATCTCCCACTATAGTCGCCAATTGTTTAAAGGTGAAAACGGTTTCTGCTGATTTCGGTAATTTCAGGTGTGTGAGTGATAAACGAGTCTAAACCCTAAACAATATACTGCAAGGGAGTACTTTAGATTCGAGAGATCAATCTGTACAAATCCAGCCTAAACCAAGAAATGTCCGTTCCAGACTTGCTTCGGTCACAAAGTGGAGGAAAAGGGTTGGTTTTGGGGAGGGAAGCGAAGAGAGTGTTGAGACCAGAATAGTTGATTCTGGAAGAGTAATTGTTTTGTGACTTGTATCAGAAAGTGGGAATCTAATAGATGGGAAAGCTAGAAAACGTTTTCTGAGTGTTGTATGCTCCTGACCAGAACTTGTTGTTCGGTGGAAATAGCTAATGCCTATTTATACAATTCGAAGTGAAACGTACTCTGGTCTCATTAAGAAATGGAAAACGTGTGAGTAAATGGAAGGAGGTGGTAACCGTTAACGCTTGGAATTGATGTTCCATAAAAGAAAACGTTTCACCATTACTCCCTGTATTTACTAACCGCCTCATCCTTATGATACTTTCTTATAACGACCGTAGTGTACACCGCACGCTGTAAACCGCCAAATCAATACCCAATGAACATCCCCCAGTTTGTGACATGTGTTGATGTCTCGAGTGCTTTCGTAGAAAACATGTAGCATGTTGTTGTTGTCTGGAAAGTTAAGCCTGGGAGACTTACTGGCTCGGTGGTGACCTTCAACGGCCGAGATTTTTCATCTTAAGAGGAAGGTAGCCGTTGATTACTGCAACCTTTCGTTTGGTAGCCAGTGGAATGAAAGTATGATCAGTATGGCTTTAATGTGGCCCAGTTTAGGAGCGACAAAAATTTAGGGTTTTGGCTTTGTTTAGGCGCGACCAAACTAGGGACAAAGGTTGCCATGCGTTAGCTGGTAACCTTGGACGGCTAAGATCTGAATCTTAGATGAAAAAGTGGTCGTTGATTGTTGCAGGCCTTCGTTTTGGTAGCCGCATAGGGAAGTCCGACATGGTATGGAGCAGAAAGGTGATTGGCATGCCATTGGCACATGTGGCATGGCATGCCTTAGAGCGGTTTGGCGTGGCCAAAACTAGGGTTTTGGGCCAAAGGTTACCATACGTTGTTTGGAGGCCTTGGACGGCTAGGATTTGTATCTAGGATGAAAGGGTGGTCGTTGATCGTCACACGCCTTCGTTTTGGTAGATGCATGGGGAAGGCCGACATGGTATGGCACAGCAAGGTGTTTGGCATTCCATTAGTACATGTGGCATGGCATGCCTTGGCGCGGTTTGGCGTGCCCAAAACTAGAGTCTTGGGCCAAAGGTTACCATGCTTTGTTTGGCGACCTTGGACGGATAGGATTTGCATCTAGGATGGAAGGGTGGCCATTGATCGTCGCACACCTTCTTTTTGTTAGACGCATAGGGAAGGCCGGCATGGTATGGTGCGGCAAGGTGGTTGGCATGCCATTGGCACATATGGCATCGCATGCCTTGGCGCAGTTTGGCGTGGCAAAAACTAGGGTTTTCGGCCAAAGGTTACTATGCGTTGTTTGGCGACCTTGGACGGCTAGGATTTGAATCTAGGATGGAAGGGTGGCCGTTGATCGTCGCACGCCTTCGTTTTGGTAGCCACATGGGGAAGGCTGGCATGGTATGGCGCGGCAAGGTGGTTCGCATGCCATTGGTACATGTGGGCATGGCATGCCTTGGCGCGGTTTGGCTTGGCCAAAACTAGGGTTTTGGGTCAAAGGTTACCATGCGTTGTTTGGCGACCATGGACGGCTAGGATTTGCATCCAGGATGGATGGGTAGTTGTTGATCGTCGCACGCCTTCGTTTTGGTAGCCTCATAGGGAAGGTCGGGATGGTATGGTGCGGCAAGGTGGTTGGCATGCCATTGGCACATGTGGCATGGCATGCCTTGGTGCGGTTTGGCGTGGCTAAAACTAGGGTCTTGGGCCAAAGGTTACCATGTGTTGTTTGGCGACCTTGGACGGCTAGGATTCGCATCTAGGATGGAAGGGTGGTCGTTGATCGTCGCACGCCTTCGTTTTGGTAGCCGCATAGGGAAGGCAAACATGGTGTGGCGCGGCAAGGTGGTTGGCATGCCATTGGCACTTGTGGCATGGCATGCCTTGGCGCAGTTTGGCATAGCCAAAACTAGGATTTTGGGTCAAAGGTTACCATGCGTTGTTTGGAGATCTTGGACGGCTAAGATTTGCATCCAGGATGGAAGGGTGGTCGTTTATTGTCGCACGCCTTCGTTTTGATAGTCGCATGGGGAAGGCCGACATGGTGGGGCCAAGGACAATGACACGGATGGCTTGGCATAGTGGGGCCAAGGGTTTTGTACGGACGACTTGGCATGGTGGGACCAAGGCAAGGTGTGGTAGGCTTGGCATGGTGGGGCCAAGTGTTTGGCATGCCATTGGCGCATGGTGCGTATAGCATGGTTGGTACCAAGGAAAGGCGCGGTTGGCTTGGCATGGTGGGTCCTAGGGTTTGGCATGCCATTGGCGCATGGTGCGGGTAGCATGGTTGGCACGCCTTGGGGCGGAGATGTGACTGGCATGGTTTGCCATTGGCACAGTGGTGCGGCTGGCATGGTTAGCATGACTTGGCGTGGAGATGTGGCTGGCATGGTTTTCCATTGGCACAGTGGTGCGGCTTGCATGGTTGGCATGCCTTGTCACGAAGATGTGGGTGGCATGGTTTTCCATTGGCACAGTGGTGCGGCTGGCATGGTTGGCATGCCTTGGCGCGGAGATGTGGCTGGCATGGTTTGTCATTGGCACAGTGGTGCGGCTGGCATGGTTGGCATGCCTTGGCGCGGAGATGTGGCTGGCATGGTTTTCCATTGGCACAGTGGTGCGGATGGCATGCCTTGGCGCGGTAGCATGAGAATTAGGGTTTGGCATAGATGATGTCGGTCAATGTTAAGGGTTCTGCCGTGGAACATGACACATAAAAAAAAGGTACCCTGGTAATTCTTACGTAGGCATGCTGATCGATTCAATAAATGTGCTAATGGTCATAGTGACGTCATGTCAGTTGTACGGTTTTACGATTTTAACCCTAAGCTAAAAATCACCGTCAACAGAAGGTTAGTGATTTAATCATGCGGATTAGAAGTGGCATATTTCTAATGAAATGCTGAAGTGTTTATTTATTGAAAATTTTCCTGTTTTAAATCATGGTGCATATAAGAGAATTAATTTCGTGTTGACATCATACTGAGCAATTTACTATTAACAAAATTTGGTGTTAACATCTGGAAGCTAAGTTAACTAAATTTGATGTAAAATGCATGCCATTCATTGGTATAAGAAGATTTGAAAGAGCAACATTCACCAATATATTGCAGGTAATGTCTGGAAAATAACTAGAAGCGTTTGTGCTAGTGACGAAAAATTTGAATCTAAAGGATTTAACTTATCTTCTAGATGTTATCTATGTCCCCCGGATCAAGATAGTATTGATAATACCCTTTGGTATTGTGCTCATGGTATTTTTGCTTTCATGAATCCCTTGTCATCTGAAGATGTGCTAAGTTTGACATGTCAGAAAATATAAAGTCCGGTCATTCAAAATATTATACATTGCTTAATTTAGTCTAATAGTGGAGTTACGAAAGAACAAAAATATGGTTTATTTCGAAGATGTACCTGTTAATTGGGTTAATTAATGCACAAAAATAACCTATTCACATGATCCATGATTGCGCTATAAGATTTAAACCAGATATGCAGAACAATACTTATGTTTTGGTTACCTTCAGGTACTTGGATATTTCCTATAGAAGAGTGAAGATGGTGCGGCAGTATAATGTTTCTTTTTTCTGCACGATGGATATATTATAGTGTAGGAAATACCGTTTAGTCCTAATAATAATATATTAGAGTTAGTTTGGTCCAGTTGACCAAGTCAACTGTCTATTTGGTCCTTTTTAAAATATATATTGTTGTTTGGTTCTAAATAATATTGTTTGGTCCTAGGATGGACGATACCCACGTGGGATGACGTCATCAATGATGTCATAGTTTTTAAATAGTGGCAAAATGCCATTTTTTTCTCCTTTTCTCTCTCTTAATAAAAGTAAATAAATAAAAACGCACTAAATACAGGGATAAATGTTCTGTTGCAAGGAAACACACTAAATACTGGGATAAATGTGCATCACTTGGTCATGGTCTCGGCGTTTTAGCTTTCTCTACCTTAGAGGAACTGGGAGATGATACTTTATGTTTTTTCAAGCGTATGAAGAACTGTTTAGTTAGTAATGATGTTATTAGTAGAGTTGGTAGTTTTATTTTCCATCGATTAGGTATTGCGATCCAAAAAGGGGTTGGAGCCCAGCTTGTCGCTAAGTTACCAACCAAAAAATATGTAATTTAAATTTATTTTTGATTAATATTTATTAAAATAAAAAAATAAAAACTTTAAACTGAAATATCTTTTGAACCACATGTCCAAAAATGATAAATTTATATGTTCGGAAATCCCTCGACGAGAGCTTTCTAAGGAGTACCATTGTTGCTATGTTTCAGAGCTTTTAATTTTTACCTTATTCTTTAGCTTAAATTTAACTATAAAATGAATTATTATAGGAGTTCATTCTTTAAAATGAACTATTTTAATGAACTACCATACTAACTAGTTCATTTTAAAAAGTGAATTGTTTGAAAAAAAAAATATCATGTAAGTTCATTCTACAAAATGAACTATCTATATGAGCTGGTTCATTCTACATAATGAACTGGTATAATGAACTAATACTATGGGTTCATTATACCATATAAAATACCATTAGGAGTTCATTCAACGATATGAACACCTATCACGAGTTCATTCTACAATATGAACTACCATTTACGAGTTCATTTTATAATATGAACTACCATAATGAACACCTATTACGAGTTCATTCTACAATATCAACTACCATACTTAATTATCATTACGAATTCATTTTACAACATGAATTATCAATCCTACAATATGAACAACCATTATGAATTCATTTGATAATAAGAAACATCTATCACGAGTTCATTATACAATATGAACTATAATAATGAACTACCATTACAACTTCATTCTTCATAATGAACTACTTTTATGAGTTCATTATACAAAACAAATTGCTAACATATACGAGTTCATTCTACAAAATGAACTGCTAGAAGTAGGGTGAACTATCATGTTCTAAAATAGTGTTCATTCTCGGATATGAACTACTATTAGAGCATTTCTCGGTCGAACTTGCATGCGTTGCTATCTCAAGCATGTTTGTCAATGTTAGTGATCAAAACTATATGTCTTAATTTCTAGCCTATTTATAGATGTCTCAGACTAGGACATAGATAGTGTAGTTGAGCTTAGATCTCTCGGCGTTCATCATTTGAAGACGAAGAACTACTAAGGGAAGCTTATGGAACTTCATCAACAAAAGTTATGTGGAGACTTAAACTCATATATCACTTGGAAAGTCTATTTATACTCTATCTCCTATATTGAGACATAAGTCGTGTTACAATATAGTTATCTATTATACACATTTGATATTTCGAGCTGAGTTTATCTCGCTTATATATTTCTCGAAATATGTGTTGGAAAGATTTCGCTTTATCCATGTTCATCTTACATTCGTGATGAAAGTCCGGATAAGATCATATGAGAATTTCTGAGTTACTTCTAACATGGTTTGTGTGATAAAATCATTTGGTGTTGCCTTGGAATGTTTCATTATGCTAATTTCAATAACTTGAAAATCGCTTTCACGAAAAATAGTTTGTGAACAACAACTATATAATGTCCTCTAAGAAAGTTTCAATGATTGAAATTAAGAGCTGATGAGATAACCATCTTTGGATATGAGCATATATAGTGTGTTCGCACATTAGTGTATAAATCCATAAACAGGGAACCAAGTGTATGCATATGTGTGTATACAAAATTGGTGAAGAAGACAACATAAGTATGCGTACCCGTACGCGTACTGGTAGAGGTTTTAGAACCGAAAATATCTGCAGTGTTTAGGAATTACAAACTCCTAAACTAGTCATCTTAAGTACGCGTACTCGTACGCATACTAGAGGAAGTTTTCAAACCGAGAATTTCTGCTGAGTTTGGAAACTTAACAAACTCAAATCCGGTTGCTTAAGTACGCATACTTAAGCTGTTTATTTTGTCAAATCTGTCTGTTCATGAACTTAAAAATTTAAGTATTTAGGAATGCAATCTTTGCAAACCGTGGCTATAATGTTCATGATTGATTCGAGTAAATCAAACCGATTTGGTTTCAATTGTGTTCTTCAATGCAATTGAACAACTCTTTAACTAGTTTCATTTGAGTCATTTGAACTAGTTATGGATAAGATGAATAAGGTTAATATGAGAGTAAACATATGGCTAACCTCTGTTAACTAATTGTTGATCCAACATGAGTGTACACGTTTGGGTATGGTTACATAAACCTAAATGAGGGTACATTTTATTTGTGTGCAACAAGCTAAGTTCGATCTAATGGTTGAAAGATATTAGCTTGGTTGAATCAAGTTTTTCATCTAACGGTGAGTATTTCAAACCCTGATTTGAAAACTGTATAAAGGAGAACTCTAACAACTGGGAAACCTAATCCCCACACCTCCTGTGTGATACTAGTTGTATAGATAGAGTCGATTATCCTTTAACCTTAGGTTTCTTATCGAGACCCTGTAGGTTAACGCCTTGAAGACTTCATTGGGATTGTGAAGCCAGACCGATACTACTTCTGTTGTAGTTGTGTGATCTGATCTTGAAGTTTCTATCTTACGAGTAAAATTGTAAAATTGGCTTGAGATTTATTTCTCCGATGGGAAAGATAGAAAAGTAATCACAAACATTTATCATCTAATTGTTTGTAATTCCACAATTTCTATTTTCTCCATCATATGATTTAGATTATTGTGAGGTGATTGATAATACTGAGCTGTTCTTCGGGAATATAAATCTGGTTTATCAATTGGTTCCTGGTCACCTTGATTTATTAAAATACGGAACAAAAAATCTTGGTTATTTCTATGGGAGACAGATTTATTCAATCCTATAGACTTTTCTGTGTGAGACAGATTTGTTTATCAAGTCTTCGACTTTGGGTCGTAGGAACTCTTGGTTGTAGGTGAGATCAGCTAAGGGAATCAAGTGCGTAATATCCTGCTGGGATCAGAGACGTAAGGAGCAAAACTGTACCTTGAATCAGTGTGAGATTTATTAGGGTTCAACTACAGTCCAGCCGAAGTTAATTGGTAGTAGGCTAGTGAATGTTGCGGCTTAATACAGTATGGTGTTCAAACTGGATTTGGTCCTGGGGTTTTTCTGCATTTGCGGTTTCCTCGTTAACAAAATTCTTGTGTCTGTGTTATTTATTTTCCTCATTATATTTTTTTATATAATTGAATATCACAGGTTGTGCGTTAGATCAATCAATTAGTATATCCAACTTTTGGTTGTTGATTTACATTGATTGACACTTGAACATTGGTCTTTGGTACCATTCAAGTTTACTCCTCTAATATTCGATCGGTCTTGCAGATTTCTATTTGATGATTGCGGATCAAATTGAGAGTTAGAGATATTACACTCTTTGATATACTTTATTCTAGATTGAGTCTGACTGTCTAGTTGATTCTCTAGAAAGCGTATTGGAGTAAGTCATCTCAGATTGCAAAAAGAATTGTTGGGTGTGGTTCTTAGACCCCCACATTTTCAATTGGTATCAGAGCAGGCAAACATGTTAAAGACCTTATAAGTCTGTGTTTGTAGCGATTTGAGGATGGACGATATTGTCTCTGATAACGCATTGCCAGAAATAAAAATTATGTTTCCATAAAGTCTATAAAATAGTAAGAATTGTCAATCTCGAATATAAAAGAAACTTGTGTTCCAAGGAAATAGACATACATTGACAAGTGTTACCCAGACTACCTTACTGATGAGTCTGACTCTGAAGTTGAAAGGAATTCAGCCTAAGAGAGACCAAATTCTGAATTTAGCAACCCAGATTAGCAACATGGCTAAAGTTGTTGCCAATTAGCAACTAAAAAAAGTTGTTTCTAAGATTTAGCAACAACTATTTTCTGTCACGAAATTCGCGACTGCCAAGCTTCAGTTGCTATTAGCAACTACAGAAAGAACACGCATGCCACTCGTCTGCGTACCAAGTAACACTCATTGTTATTTGTCTTCCCAAGTCAACTCAACCTGTTTTGAATAAGATGGATGAATCCACCCTGACTCCCATATTTCTTTAACCCTAGACTTAAGAAATCTTATCCACTCCCGTCTCTAACCCTTCTCTCTATCCATCCGCAAAGAAGAAGAAGAAGAAGAGATAGGAGCTGCAGATGGTGGTGAAGAAAAATATATTGGTGTACAGACGCACCTATCATTAAACTTGAAGAAGTTTATGTTGTGACTTATCTAAATCTCAGTGATTAATTTTTCTAATTCGAATTTAAATCGATTTTGTTGCTTATTGGTTTGATATTTTTTTTATTGATTTTGTGTGTAAAAGAGAAACTGTTCCGATTTGATAAAGATGGAATTCAGTAGAAAGAAAGAGGAGTTGAAACTTTGAATCTTCTTAAAAATAAACAGACTGAGAAAGTATTTTGTTATGAGACTATCTAAGCCATTCAAGATCTCAAGGTTTGTTGTTTTTTATTTCTGAGATTGTGGTTTTATTTGAAGCGCTGATTTGATCTGTGAGATTTGATTTTTTTTCTTTTTTCTTTTTGTGAATGTAAAGATGGGGATACGTTGGAGTCTGATCTTGATTCTAGCTGTGAATTGATGAATTCAGAAACTTGGACTGCATCTGGCTTTGACCAGAATCATTTGGGTGGGCACCGTCCTTCTCAAATAGATCTTCTTAGCAATTTCTTCTTCTGACTGCTAACATTAGGTCATGTGTCTGGTCGAAAAACTCATGATAGAACTGCAGAGCATTGGCCTACATCCGGAAAGAATGGTAACTATCATTTTCCACTTCCTTCTTTGAAGATCCCATTTTCTAATTAGGTTCATCCTCTTAAGTTAGAACCTCATGTAAACTTCGATCTCACTCTAAGATGCAGCATATTTGTTAATGTTAAGCTATTGGTGGTGCGTTTAGTTATTATTTGGTAATGGTTCGTTTGGTTGTCTCTAATATTTGTTTCATCCCAGCCTGGTCTGATAGAGGGAGAAGATGAACAGATAATTATAGAAATTCAGGAACTTAAGAAGGGGTTATACCGAAAGGATTGACACTGGATTGTTTTGTTATTGTACTGAACTTTTCTTAGAATATTCTAATGGATTTAAACATTTACCTTTGCCAAATTACCCCGCATTTCTTTTTAAGAAATTTGACTGGACCTTGTATGTGCGAGATATCTGATCTATGTATCTCTTTTTGGAACTGATGTGGAACATCACTTGTTTTCTGTTTTGATCTAGCAGGCAAGGAGGAAGAAAGTTAAGTTAATCAAGATAGATAAATCCCTTCTTAAGGTAGGATAAACATTTGGATGACTTTAATATTATATTATTTTATATTGCTGAAGTAAACATAATGGAGGATTTTTTGCGGGAGACTGAGCAAATTGAAATGAACAAACTTGTTGAGATGGCATACAAAAAGAGAATGGTAATTTTCATTTGTTTTTCCTTTTCCATAGTCTTTGATAAATGTATTTTGTGCCAATTTATGGGTTTTGCGATATAGTGAAGCTTATGTCTTGCTTAACACATGTGTTATATGTTACGAAATTCATTTTTGCATTTGGTTCATGACGTAAAACATT
Organism: Papaver somniferum; assembly: GCF_003573695.1. Classification (NCBI taxonomy): domain Eukaryota; kingdom Viridiplantae; phylum Streptophyta; class Magnoliopsida; order Ranunculales; family Papaveraceae; genus Papaver; species Papaver somniferum. The sequence goes on along the minus strand of NC_039365.1, from coordinate 155,260,529 downwards.
GTTAACGTAGTGTTTAGTAGCTTTCAAATAATTGCAGCTGCATTGGGCTACGTTCTGGTTATTGTAAAAGAATACCATGCGGACTCAACTACAATATTTTCACAAGTATGCAGTTGATGGTGAATTTTGGTGGGATGGTGAAAGGCTGGTTGTAGTCGTGAACTGCTGAAGAGGTGGTGTTGTGAACTGTTTTGGAGAGGAGCTCTATGAACTGTTTTCAAGGTTATGTTAAAAGCAGGATCAAGCCGGAAGGTATAATCACTAATTTTTCTTTCCATTCAAGCTCAACCTTTTCTAAACATTTTTTCCTTATAGCCATTCACTTTAGTGATTTCCTTAATACAACGTAGTTCACATCTATACAGTTCTTTTCCTTGTGTGCGTTCTTGAACTTCAGTTGCTGAATTCTTTATTATCTAAATTTAACAGGAACTTAATACTCAATAAATGGGGAGAAGGATTCCATGTAACATCAGTGGCAACTGGTGGAAGCCAATAGGGTGAAGTCATGTATTTCAATGCGGGCTTCAGTGACCAAGTAGAGTTTAAACTTCATATCATCCATTATTTTAAATGCATTATTATTCTTCTGACTCATACTTTTCCTGAGTAAGACTTCAGTTTTCTATCTTAGTTTAACATGGTATGTCGAATTTGTGATTCATGTAATCCATCATGTTGCCTAATTAATGTTATTTGGATTAAAGTATACTTGTTTGTTGGACGCATCAGCATTTATGAATACATTTGTGTATACATAAGAGATGTTTTGACGCCGTAACAAATCAAGTTGCAGGGTTGGTACTGGATCCGTAAGCTTGTTTTAATGGGATGTGCAACTTGAATTGAAGGTGCAAGATCTTAAGATAATTGTGAAGTTAATAAAATCTTTGCCCGTAGACGCTCGTTTCTACTTGAACATATTTAAGTATTATTCTTATGTTGTGTGTGGGTCTTGGGATCATAATTCTTCTGTCTCATGAGGCTTATCATTTATTATTGCTCATCCTTTGCCTGAAGCCTTAGTATCTCAAGTAAGTGAGATTGATTTTGAGTGGGTTTTTGTTCTTTATTTTTATTTTTCTGTAGATAGTACGGAGCGGGGTCATTCAGCAGCCCACATCAAATGTATACAGTTAAGCTGGACCTGCAGCTAGAGATACAAGGTCTATACCTAGTTGGTGTTTTTCTGCATGTACTATGAAGCTGCTTCTTTTTTTTGTTCTGGTCATATTTTTGAGATCTTTGAAGAGTTGCTAACGTAGTTGTCGGTGTTTGCAGGAAATACTCGGTCTTAAAGTGCTTCGGCTCGGAATTATAGCTGCAATTAGGTATAAAATTTTCTAGTTACAGATTATGTTAACATTGTATCTATTTACTGCTGCCACGTCAAACATTGTATGTCTAATTTTGTCGTCTTTATCATCTCAGTAAGTAAGTTGTAAAACTTGTAAACATTTTTATCTTCTACTGTGATACTTTTAAGCCAACCATCCATTAATGAATCATTTTTTTGTTCAATTCATTGATAAATCTCAACATAGAACTTTTGTATGTCAATCATAAGAATTATGTAGTTCAATTTTTATCTTAATTGCATGTTGGATATGAGAGGTTATTAGATTGAATCACAAGAATTAGGTGAATCAGGGTAGTTGAAGGGGAGCTGGGTAATTGCAGGAAAATATTGGGGGAAATCAATTTTGACTGGGTCAACGAAGACTTGACTATATTTTTTTTGCCGTTGCAAAAATTTAGCAATGGAAAACCATGTTGCTAAATCAGAACCAAAACATCTATATGGGGTCCAAATAAAAAATATCCCGGAATTGCTCTAAAATTAGCAACATAATAGCAACAACTCGTTGTTGTTGCTAAATTTTAGTTTCGCAACATACTGTCTCTGTTGCGACTCCGTTGCTGACCGAATTTAGCGACAGAGCTAGAGTTGTTGCTAAAATCTGCGACATGGTGTTTCAGAACGGCAGAAATCTGTTGCAACTCCGGTCAGCAACAGAAATAAGCTGTTGCTAAACGTTAAATTTGGTGTACTGGTGCAGTGATTCTGAAACTTGTTAGAATCCAGGCTGATAATGTCAATCGGTTGAAACACGAAGTCAATGTCCTTATTGGTATGTTTATGAGCGTGACTCTTGTTTGAAGATCCTTCAAGAGAAAATTCTCAAAAAGGATGCTTTGAAGGCTGAACATCTCTTAAGTAAACTCTCCTTTCAAGAGTGTTCAAAAGAGTCTACCATACCAATTGCTTCTGATTTGAAAGTAAGAGAATCAGTTCCAAAAGCAAAATCAAAATCCCTTCCTGTTGAGAAAGATGTGCTTGTGTGTTCCTCTAATCAAGTAATGTCCACACCACATGGAAGGAAGAAGTCTCTCAACAATGGTATTAATATTGTTCCCTCTAATCACTCCAGTGATCAGAAAGTGTGTCTCCTCTGTAATTCGAAATGGATTGGTGAACAAAATAGGACTTCCAGGTTGAATGGAAAGTCGGTTATTCACTTTCAACACACCTTAGATTTAATTCTCAAAGCTGTAACTGACATTTGTATGTTTAAACCAGTTGGGTTTAGTACTCACCCTGTGTACCCCACCAGGAAAATCAGTTCAAGGTGTTTCTCAAATGTTCAAACACATAACAGTCTTCATAAACCATGTCGACGAAGAAGAACTCATGAATATTCTTCTTTTAAAAAGAGAGATAATGCTAGTCTTGATGTGAAAAAGGTTCCAGAAGAAGGGAACAAAAAGGGAGTTCTGGAAGACAACCTAAAAACGATAATTGAAGGTTATCAAGAGTTTATTAACAGGCTGTCAATTCCCTCTAATCAAGTTCCTTCAGGTAAGAAAGAAAATTACGTGTCATATATTGATAATAGTAAATTCTATTATAACTTTTCACATCATAACGGTTTTCCTTTAAAGATCAAAAAGAGGTTTAACCATAAACAACATTCATTTAATGATCTCAAGGCTCATACTTGTGTTAATTAATCACAAGGTTGAAACCTCACTCTCAAGAAAAATCCTGGAAGAGTGAGATGTATTCAGGTATACTTGATGGCAAAATGTTTTTCTGATTTTTCATGCTATTTTCTTATCGCTCTTAGCTGGATGATCCTTGACAAACATTTTTGCAGAAGTATTCGTAGTTGGTTTTGCAATTTCTAATGTCAAAATTGCTAAGCTCTAAATTTCTCTCTTGTGAGAAATAAAATTTATTTAATCTGAGTTCTATGAGATTTACTCTCCTAGCTTTTTGACTAAACTCGTAGCTTGCAATTTTGTCTCCCCTGGTATTTTCTTTGATAGGGGTAAGGTTGTGCTCGTGTGTGTACCTACTTTGCTTGGCACGGACCAAACTAGGAAAACCCTAAATTTTGCAAAACCTTTTAAATACCAAAATCTTTCGTGAGAGCTCGCATACGTTTTGCGTCTTTCTCAAGAATGGGGTCTCCTTCAAACTCTTGGAATCTACCAGCTGATTCAACTGATGATTCTGTGTATTTGGAGTTTGGGTTAAAGAAGAAAAGAACTCTTGTTAAAAGTGACGAACTCGAATCATGTGCATCATTCTACTATGCTTTCTCTCACCAAGATCGAGAGAATGCTGAGATGGTTTCTGCTGAAGTGGTTCATGGTTTTCTCACTGATCTCGGGAAAACTCAACTGAAGCTTGAGGGACTCTGTGAAGGATATTAATTTACTTCGTACTGAGTTGAAAAAGGTTAATTCTGACCTTATTCTCATGAAGTCACAGGTCAAGGAACTTCCCAATGAGGATATCTTCTCTGAAGAGACTTCTGATGTCATCTGTCATAAGCTTGATGATGCCATGGTCCATGAAGATTCCAGCCATGAACTCTGATTATCGCTTGTGATCAGTTTCTGGGTTTTATAGTTGTTTTTAGTTTTTCTTCTCATTTTCTAGTAAATATTCTTATGAGAATTTTTATTCTTGTTTTTGTTTAGAAGAATAACTAGGGTTTGGAATAGCCATTGTGATTACACATAGCTAGTTCCAAACGTTTTCATCTTCTTGTTTTTAGATTTATTAATTTAAATTCTAAGTTTTTTGGAAGATGATGTTTGCAATTTTAATATTTATGGTTTTATATATTGAAAATTGTTATGGGATATGGTGTTTGCGTCCGTGAACTATGATTGTCCCATACTTGTTCAAAAGTTATCTCTATTATGTTGATATCAATGTATTGATAAAAGATAGAATGAACTTTTGAAAAACAAAAGTTAAAGCCTTTTATGTCACTAGTTTGATAAGAGAAAGGATAAAACTTTTGTTCACAAGGATTAAGTCCGTCATATGTCATTATGCGAATAGTGATGGAAGATAGAATGAATCCTTGTATATTCCGCAGTATTGGTCGATCTTCGATCCACATTTTTATGCATATACTGTGTTGCTAATTAAGGTTCCTTATGTTTAAGCATGACCAACTAAATTGATCATTCTTGTTTGGTTATTTTAGTTGTTTCTCTTTAAGTTCTCTTATGTCGAGCATGGCCAATTGAATTGATCACTTTTGTGGTTAATTTGGTTGTGTATTCCAGTTAAATTAATCGTGGGTTTTCTTGTGATTAATTTGGTTGTATTTTTCGATTGCATTAATCACGGGTTCTCTTGTGGTTAATTCAATTGAATTTTTTGGATGCAAATTCATGTTTTCATGTGATTTGAGTTATCCAAAAAGAAATCCTTCTTTTCTTGTAAAAGCAAGGTCGCCTTTGTTGTTCCTTTGGAAATGACATTTTATGGGGGAGAGTTCTTTTAAACTTGTGCTTAATCTCCATATCTTTGTGGGGAGTGCGGCTGTGGAATATTTTAGGGGTTATCTTGTATCTTTATAAACTCATTGATGAATGCATTTAGCTTAGGCTTTATGATTGCATATAAATTTGTTGGCATGTTAATACACCTTTGGTCATGAAGTATCTCCGTGGAAATTTCATTAGGATCCCACTAATTTTCGTACCTTTTCCAATTTTACTGACAAAAAGGGGAGAATTAATGTGTAGTTCATACTACAAATACATATGGTTTATGGATAATTATATAAGGGGGAGTGGTTTTCATGTTGAGATAAAGTATTGACTAAGGGGGAGTGATACATATCACCATAGTATTGTTGTCAAAGTTGTGATACAATTGAACTTTGATGTTGTGTAATAATACTATGACATTGTATAACAATGATTGAGAGCATTTGTTTTCTCATTGTTATAGCTACGGATCTTCAACAACTATGAGACTAAACTTACAACCTTTGGAATCATGGAGTACTTGGAAATGACGAATATTTCGAGTCGTGTTGAAGATGCCAAGGAAATCAAGCTTGTGGATGAGGCTTCAATTTTTATTTATTTTGTAATCCATATGTATTGATAGTTTTGTCACTAAAATTGACAAAGAGGGAGATTGTTAGAGCATTGCTCGGTCGATCTCGCATGCGTTGCTATCTCAAGCATGTTTGTCAATGTTAGTGATCAAAACTATATGTCTTGATTTCTAGCCTATTTATAGATGTCTCGGACTAGGACATAGATAGTGTAGTTGGGCTTAGATCTCTCGGCGTTCATCATTTGAAGACGAAGAACTACTAAGGGGAGCTTGTGGAACTTCATCAACAAAAGGTATGTGGAGACTTCAACTCATCTATCACTTGGAAAGTCTATTTCTACTCTATCTCCTATATTGAGACATAAGTCGTGCTACGATATAGTTTTATATTATACACATTGGAGATTTCGAGCTGAATTTATCTCGCTTATATATTTCTCGAAATATATGTTGGCAAGCTTTCGTTTTAGCCATGTCATCTTACATTCGTGATGAAAGTCCGAATAAGATCATATGAAAATTGCCGAGTTACATCTAACATGGTTTGTGTGATACAATCATTTGGTGTTGCCTTGTAATGTTTCATTATGATAATTTCAATAACTTGAAAATCGCTTTGACGTAAAATAGTTTTTGAACAACAACTATATACGTCCTCTAATAAAGTTTCAATGATTGAAATTAAGAGTTGATGAGATAATCATCTTTGGATATAAGCATATATAGTGTGTTCGCACATTAGTGTATAAATCCATAAACCGTGAACCAAGTGTATGCATATGTGCGTATACAAAATTGGTGAAGGAGATAGCATAAGTATACGTACCCGTACACATACTGGTAGAGGTTTTCAAACCGAAAATATCTGATGTGTTTAGGAATTACAAACTCCTAATCTAGTCACCTTAAGTATGTGTACCTGTACGCATACTATAGGAAGTCTTCTAACCGAGAATTTCTGCTGAGTTTGGAAACTTAACAAACTCAAATCCGGTTGCTTAAGTACGCATACTCGTACACATACTTAAGCTGGTTATTTTGTCAAATCGGTTTGTTCATGAACTTAAACATTTAAATCTTAAGGAATGCAATTTTGCAAACCGTTTCTATAATGTTCATGATTGATTCGATTGAACAAACCAATTTGGTTTCAATTGTGTTCTTCTATGCAATTGAAAAACTCTTTAACTAGTTTCATTTGAGTCATTTAAACTAGTTATGGATAAGATGAATAAGGTTAATATGAGAGTAAACATATGGCTAACCTCGGTTAATTAATTGTTGAGCAAACATGAGTGTACACGTTGGCGTACGGTTACATAAACCTAAATGAGGGTACATTTCATTTGTGTGTAACAAGCTAAGTTCGATCTAACGGTTAAAACATATGGCTAAACTCGGTCAACTAATTGTTGAGCCAAAGGAGAACTCTAACAACTGGGAAACCTAATACCCAAACCTCATGTGTGATACTAGTTGTATAGCTAGAGTCAGTTCTCCTTTAACCTTAGGTTTCTTCTCGAGACTTTGTGGGTTAACGATTTGAAGACTTCATTGGGATTGTGAAGCTAGGCCGATACTACTTCTCTTGTAGTTGTGTGATCTGATCTTGCTGTTTTTATCGTACGAGTACAATTGTAAAATTGTCTTGAGATTTATTTCCCCGATAGGCAAGATAGAAAAGTAATCACAAACATCTTTCGTATCATTGTTTGTGATTCCAAAATATCTAGTTTCGCCATGATACGATTTAGATTATTGTGAGGTGATTGATAATACTGAGTTGTTCTTCAGGAATATAATTCTAGTTTATCAATTGATTCCTGTTCACCTTGATTTACCAAAAGACGGAACTAGTTTATCAATTGATTCTTGTTCACCTTGATTTACCAAAAGACGGAACAAAAACTCTTGGGTATTTCTGTGGGAGACAAATTTATTCAATCCTATAGAATTTTCTGTGTGAGACAGATTTGTTTATCAATTCTTCGACTTTGGGTCGTAGCACCTCTTGGTGGTGAGTGAGATCATCTAAGGGAATCAAGTGCGTAGTATCCTGCTGGGATCAGAGACGTAAGGAGCGCAACTGTACATTGAATCAGTGTGAGATTGATTAGGGTTCAACTACAGTCCAGTCCGAAATTAATTGGTAATCGACTAGTGTCTGTAGCGGCTTAATACAGTGTGGTATTCAAACTGGACTAGGTTCGGGGTTTTTCTGCATTTGCGGTTTCCTCGTTAACAAAAATCTGGTGTCTGTGTTATTTCTTTTCCGCATTATATTTTGTTATATAATTGAAATATCACAGGTTGTGCGTTAGATCACTCAATTAGTATATCCAACCTTTGATTGTTGATTTACATTGATTGACACTTGAACATTGGTCTTTGGTACCGTTCAAGTTTACTCCTCTTATATTCAATCGGGCTCGCAGATTTCTATTTGCTGATTGCGAATTGAATTGAGAGTTAGAGATATTACACTCTTTGATATACTTTATTCTAGATTGTGTCTGACTGTCTAGTTGATTCTCTAGAAAGTGTATTGTAGTAAGTCCTCTCAATTTCCAAACTAATTGTTGGGTGTGGTTGTTAGACCCCCTCATTTTCAACTACTATTAAACCGAAAAAAGTAAAATTCCGAAACAGAGCATAACGGGTACTCGTTGTGTAGATATCATCGAGACATTTCCGAATATATAAAATTTATTAATTTTCTACTTATATCTTGAGAAATATTATATTTTTAAGTTTTTTATTTATTAAAGTTAAGAAGAGAGAGAAATTTGTAGAGAGAAAATAAAGACGAGATAAAATAAAAAAAAAGAAACACATGGGAAGAGAGAAAATAATGAAGAGGGTATTTTAGATATTCTAGTATTTTTAAATAATGAAGGACCAAATAGAACTCCACTTTTATCAGTGGACCAAACAAACATGGACCACCTAAAAAAGCGCCAAAAGATATTTTTTCCCATTATAATGTTACGATGTTTTTAGGGTAACCCCGGAAATACAACTTTTGGTTTTATTGGAAGGGACCTCAATATGGGGTTTTGTAATTATAGAATGCGGTAGAATTGGTATTGCTTCTAATTCCATAGCTGAATTAGTTGTTGTGGTTAAAGCTTTGGAATAGGCAGTGACAAGACACTGGCAAAAAAAATTCCAGGCTGTTATGAGCAGTAAACTTCTTTGGATATTTTGGACAAGATGGAATGTCGGCATGAATATTAAGGTGCAATTTAGACATGGTTACAGGTAGATCAATTTTACGGTTGACAAGCTTGTAAAGAAAGGTGCAGGTCCAGAGAGTGCTAATATTCTATCAATTTAGGAAATGAATAGCCTTGTAAAGAAAGGCGCGCATATAGTATAACTTCCATAAATTAATAGTCTTGGAACTGGTAATATTCTATCAATTTAACGAAGTATTAATTTATCGATATAAAACATACGAAATTAAGTGTATTATATGTGTAAATATATATACTTTGATGTTACAAATTAAAATAACAAGAAGTGAAACACATTAAAACCATTCTAGAACTGCTCAAAGGATTTCGAAAAACAAAATTAGATACGAAGTCCAATATTATATAAATATGAATAAAAAATATACATGTTTGGATTATTATTTTAATAAAACACCATAATATGATCCTATTATGCTAATTATCAATTTAAATATTAGTTGGATCATACTAAAAACCTAAATATTTGTATTATTTTATAAATTTAGCGGGTTATTAATTTAGCACACCGGTCCAAATAAGAACTGGCAAGAAATGTTATTTCAGCGAAGTTTTTAATTTGTCACGGATTAATTTTTCGAAGTTCATACGAGAAAAGACCTAACTTCATGAGTAGTTTACAGTGTCCTGACAGGGCACATTATGGATTTGTATAATATTTTTGTTTTTCCGCATAGTTCGGGATTCATATGAATGTTTGGTTGTAATTTGTTTTCATTTTTTTCAATTAACAAAATTGTTTGTGGAGCAAAAAAAAAAATCAAGTTAGGTTTGAGGGTGTATCGGTGAAAGCATGGCGTGACATATTTTGCTAAAAGTCCCCTTTACAAAAGAACAAAAAAAAAAAATCCACTCCAACTGCATGTTAGCAGTGATATAAGACGCGAGAGATCCATATTATCCGGCTGCAATTAGAATAAGTATGAGCCAAGGCTAGAGATCTAGAGATCCATACATCAAGCTAGAAAAAATACCAACGCTGTCTCATGTTATTAACTCCACATTTCTGTAACAAATAGAAATAGAGGCACATCCTGTGATTGCTACTTGCACCGTATGTACCTCCGATTTGTTTGAGCTGAAATTCTTGTCGGGGTTAAGGTAATACATACTTTATAACTAAGAACTTCAAACCGTAATGTATGCTTCTCAATTGTGATTAGCGGTTTATTTATCTGACTCTTTGAGTAAGTGACTGCACGAGAGAACCTAAATTCGAAAGACCCTAGAAATGTGTTGTTTTTGAGTTGGTACCATTAGATTAAGTTTATTTAAAAATGAAAATGAAACAGTTTTTATCGAAATAAACCATTAATTTTAATAGATAATTTCAGGTAATTAGGAGTACTATTCATATAGTTGAGTTGTACAGTTGACTTGACAAGCCATATGCCAACAAGTAGCGGCATCATCAAGTAGAACTTGTTGTGCTTTTGTGGGCGTTTGGTCTTTCAGCCACCTGACACAGCGAGGGATTTTTTTTTAAAAATTTTTTTTTATGGGAATTTACTGAGGCGAGATCCATGGAGTTTGATTTGGGTCCCCATTTTATGATCTGTTCACTGGTTGGGACATTTTGTCTTCATCCCTGGATTTGTTACCTGAGTGAATAAGTTGCTCTTAATTTCGTGGCTGTTGTTATCAAACCGCACCTTTAAAAGAGACGTTACCACAGCTGAAAGATAGTAGCAAATTAATCTAATCTCTCTCAGCTCTATCATGGAGTTTTTTCCTTACAACTTGGTTCTTCTGTTGGGTGCAATAATCAAAATAAAGAAAAAATCAAATAAGCAAAAGTTATTGATACTTAGCTCCTTTATAATGGAAGTGATCGATTGACGAAACGAACGAGTTTTTCATATCTCCACAACAGCAACAAGGCAAAATTTTGGAAAAACAGAGTGAGTCACGTGTTCAACACGTTGTCCTTAAGACATTAGCGCCCGGCTACATGCAAGAGTGATGCTATAGCCCTCACATGACGGATATCTCCAGGATAAAACACCCTACTACACCTACTACTAGCATATGTAGTAGATGCTCAGCTTGAGCTTGCCAACTCCGAAAAAACCGTTAAGGAAAATCGCGAATTCTTAAGAAACGCTATAAAATATTTTTCCTTAGGGGTCCCTCTAAAATATAGAGCAACCCCTTTCCCATAGATTTTACAAAAGTAGTGAATTTCTTTATATAATGGAATAAAACAATTTAAGAAGTCGAAGTTTTTCATTCACAAAAGAAAACAATAAATTATTATTTTTATTAAAACCATTAAAAATCAATTTTTATTAATCGTTTTCCAACAATCCCCCACATGAATGAAAACTCAATAAAACACAAAAACACAGATAGATCTTGGTAAATCAACAACCCAATCTCACGAACCGAACTGAGTGAACAGACAGAAAGATCGTGCATGTTAAAGTCATACTAGCCATTCCAACGCCATCTCCCAAACACAACAGTGTGTTGACCCCAGGGTCATACTATGGATCGCAAAAATCATATGGTATAGAGAGCTTTCATCTTTAGCTCATCACAAGTGAGATTAAAGGTTCCTTTCACCAAAGTGAAAAAGCATGAACTAGTGAACCCTTAGTGACCCTTAGGTCCTAAGTTCCAGTAATACCAAAACCATCAAAACGAAAATCACATAAAAAGCGCAGGAAATACCATGTTAAAGACAGAAAGATCGTGCATGAGGTCTTGAACCTTTTCTTAGTGAGATATTACCGAAATTACTTGCTAGAGACAGTGAACTATGTCTTGAACTGCTAGCATTTGATGTAAATCGCGATAACAACCACAGATGATATCTCCAAGAGTGCTGCCAAGCTCGTGCCGTTTTGTCCAATTTGGCCCTGGACATATCCTGTTTCTCAAAATGCTCTAGAGAATCAAATCTCATATTCTCATAGGAAGCGGACCACTTCCTCATTCAGATAGGTGAGTTTCCATAAAGATTGTTACTGCTACACCCCACTTCAATCTTAAATTGAAACTATAGAACTCATTAAGACTTCTTAAAAGTCATCCTTCACATGCAGTCACAGTATCACTTCTACACCATAGGGAAGGGACAAAGAATGAAATTCTCTGATAGTGTTTACCTTTACCCACCACAAATTAGTTGTCTCATTCGAAACCTTGATCTTGGGATCTCCAGTCAGCAAGGTTGAGTATCCTTCATGGCAAGTTTAATTTATGAGCTTAAGCACCATCCCCTTCGATGTGTTTCTAACAATCTCTTTGGATGAACCTTTCGTCAAAGGTTGCGCGATATTCTCCTTGGACTTTATCCAATCAATGAAAATAACGCCAATTGAGATTAGTTATTTTTAGCTTTAGCTATTATAGCTTGGCTAACACAGTATATAGATATAGCTGGCACATGCCTATGCCAGAGAGGAATGTCTTCTAAAAAACATCTTAGGCACTCAGCCCCCTCTCGTGATTTATCTATCGCAATACTCTCAGACTCCATAATGAATTGAGCAATATATGTATGTTTGGAAATCTTCCAAAAACAAACCTTCCTGCTAGAGTGAAAACATATCCACTCGTAGACTTAAGACTCCTCTGAGTCAACTATCCAGTTTGCATCACAAAGTCCCTCAAGGACAACAAGATACCTTTCATAAACCAAACAAAAGGTAATAGAGTATTTTAGGTACCGTAATACTCTACTAAGTGCATCCCAATGCTCTTTCTCTGGACAACAAGTATATCTACTTAACTTACTCACACTATAGGCAATGTATGGACACTTACAATTCATTAAATTCATCAGACATCTTATAACTCTTGAGTATTCAAGTTAAGATACTCCACTATCCTTAATTTTCTTGAGTCTACAAGAATAATCATACGGAGTACAAGCAGGCTTACAATCACACTGATTGTATCTCTTAAGCACAAAATTCAACATAATGAGAACGACTAAGACTATAAAAGCTAGATTATCTTCTAATCCTCATCCCTAAGATTACATCAACAAGGCCTAAGTCTTTCAAGTCAACGTTCTCATTCAGCGCATGTTTTTAGTGGAATTAATCACATCTATGTTTGTATCAAGTATAAGCATATCATCAACATACAAGCATACAATCACACAGGCATCCTCTTAACAAGTTACTTGTAAATATACTTGTCAGATTCATTAAATTAAATCCACTACACATTATCACATGATCAAATTTTCCATGTCACTGTTTACGTGCTTAATTTATAAACCATACAAAGATTTGTTCAACTTACAAACTTTGTCTTCATAACCTTTCACTACAAATTCCTCAGGTTGGTCTATGTAAATTTCTTTATCTAATTCACGGTTTTAAAAAAGCTGTCTTAACATCCATCTGATGTATTTCTAAGTTCTTTATGGCAGCAATAGCAATTAGCATCTCAACGGAAGTAATTATCGTCACAAGTGAATAAGAATCAAGCAAATTTACACTTTCTTTTAGTTTATAGCCTTTAGCTATCCACCTAGCCTCATAATTTTCCACAGTTCCATCTACACTACGTTTCCTCTTAAAGACTCATTTACATCTTATGGTCTTACTCCCTGGAGGTAAACTAGCAAGCTCCCAAGTCTGATTTTGACGGACCGAGTCCATTTCACTAAATGAAGCTTCTTACCAGAATGGGGTTTCCGTAAATGTTATGGCTTATTTACGAGTCTGGAACTCATACTAAGCTAGGCATATTATGAAGTCAGGTCCATAAGAAGTCTCAGTTCTAATCCTTTTACTTCTCCTAGGATCAACTCTACTCCATCTTCCTTTGAAGGTAAATTTGACTAGTTGAAAATAAATCTAGGGGATCAACAACACATCTCTAATGAGGTACAGGTTTAAGAATAAACATGTTCAAAGAACTCAGCATCCCTAGATTATGTAATAATATTCACAACAAAGTTAGAAAAATCACACCAAAGTCTGAAAAATCAGAACACCCAACCAAAAATCTATATGTAGAAGTATACTCAGCATGCCCTATATGAACACACAATCAACATTTTTGGTTTCTATCTGGTTCTTTTAGGAAGAGGAATGACAATCTTAGTCAAACACCCCCACACTTTAACGTATGCATAAGAAGGTTGTAAATCTTTCCATAAATCATATAGAGTTTCGTCTGATCCTTAAAAGGGTACTCTATTCAGGATATATTAGTTAAGAGGACTGCCTCCCCCCACAAGGCCGCAGAAAATCCTGAACTAATCAACATGGCAATTATCATCTTCTTAAGGATACAGTTGTTATTTTGAAGGCTTCTAATCGGTTTTCAACTTCAAGTTTATACATCTTAAGGCTTCTAAGGCATCATTCTTATCCCTAAGAAAGTATACAAGATAGTACCTCGTACAATCATCCAGAAAGTTATAAACCGTATTTTACCATAGTGCTTTTTGGTTGAACTCATGTCAACTAGGCCTAACTGAATTAATTCTAAAGGCTTAGAATTACTCTGAACATTTGTGCTAAAAGATTTTATAGCATATTGATTTCACTTTTGTGTTCAAAATCCAAACTAAATTTGGGTACGTAGCCTATGTTAGGCAGTTTATGCATTGACTTATAATTTTAAGATTCCAAGTCTACCATGCAAAAATTTAAATACACACAAAAGAAAGTACAAGAATCAACTATGTTCACTTCATCAGAGTTTCCTTTAAGCTTATATAGACCCTAAGTCTTATAAATGTTGCCTAAAAAATCACTGCCCTTAGTTATAACAAGTTTTCCACATTTAATTAAGATCTTCAATCTTTTACCATCTTCAAGAGAACAAGATACAAGATTCTTGCATATGTTCGGAACATGAAAACTTCATTCAGTGTGAGAATATTACAGATATGAGCTTATGCTCGACCTTTCCCTTTTATGCAACCTCTGTCGCATATGAGTTACTCATATCGAGTTTCTCGACATCCCTTATCCTCTGATAAGAGGTGAACAGGTCTATGTTTCAACAAACATACTTAGTGGCTCCAGATTCCACCCACCAGTCTCTCACATTTGTTATTAAAATAACTTCCGACATCATGACAATGAAATCGTTTTAATTTGTTTCAACTAAATTAGCATTAACTTTCAACTTATTAAGGTTTTACGTTGTCTACACTTTACTATCGTATGACCAGGAATTTTACAAACATAACAATCACCCTTAATTAAAGTAATGCCAGATTCAGTTTTACGAAACATACCTTTCCTATGAAGATTACGCTTAAGTTGTATTTGATGTTCTCGCCTTTGTCAGCTTTAGAAGACTTGTGTTCATCCACATGCGCCTGGTATCCATGTTCCTTTTCAATTTCATGTCACAATCCTCGTTTATACTTTGACCACAGACACGGTAATTTACGAATCACCTAATACACCACAACTCACAAACCTTACTTCTGAATCGGAAAATAATATATGAGTTTTGAAGATAACATCTAGATCTACAAACTTCGTTTGAATCACCATTTCAAAAAAAACTCATGGTTACCCCATAAAAACTACTTTAGTTAACAACAAATTTCTGCCCGTCAGAATTTTTCAGGAACGTTTCTCTCCTTTGTAAAATATCAAAAAAATACTTTTGCAACTCCAAAAATTCTGAAATTTTACGTGGGTAACTATCAGGATGTCTACTACGTTGTGTCAAAATGGTTCATCGAAATTCCATCTAGGTTGAGAGATAAATTTGAAATTCTACAGCTGACCAAAAATTCGTTTTTTTTTTTTCACTCCATAATTAACATCCATGATTATTACAAACTCTAATGTCTTAAGATTGTTGGGTGCAATAATCAAAATAAAGAAAAAATCAAATAAGCAAAAGTTATTGATACTTAGCTCCTTTATAATGGAAGTGATCGATTGACGAAACGAACGAGCTTCTCATATCTCCACAACAGCAACAAGGCAAAACTTTGGAAAAACAGAGTGAGTCACGTGTTCAACACGTTGTCCTTAAGACATTAGCGCCCGGCTACACGCAAGAGTGATGCTATAGCCCTCACAGGACGGATATCTCCAGGATAAAACACCCTACTACACCTACTACTAGCATATGTAGTAGATGCTCAACTTGAGCTTGGCAACTCCGAAAAAACCGTTAAGGAAAATCGCGAACTCTTAAGAAACGCTATAAAATATTTTCCCTTAGGGGTCCCTCTAAAATATAGAGCAACACCTTTCCCATAGATTTTACAAAAATAGTGAATTTCTTTATATAATGGAACAAAAAAATTTAAGAAATCGAAACTCTACAATGTGGGAATAATAAGTTTTTCATTCACAAAGAAAAACAATAAATTATTATTTTTATTAAAACCATTAAAAATCAATTTTTATTAATCGTTTTCCAACATCATCTACTTACACTTCCAACATAATCGTTTTCCAACATCATCTACTTACACTTCCTCTATACTTCCTCATCAAATTCAAAGGTAGCAACAAAGACAAACAAAGGAAACAAACATAAGAATCCTCCTGGTCCCCCGAAACTTCCCATCATCGGTAACTTACATCAACTAGGCAGACCTCCTCATCGGATTCTACATAATCTCTCTCAAAAATACGGCCCCGTCGTGTTTCTACAATTAGGAAGCGTACCAACAATCGTAATCGCATCAGCCAGGGCCGCGGAAGAAATCTTAAAAACATACGATCTTGATTTTTGCAGTAGGCCTCCGTTGGCCGGTTCGAAACGTCTTACATATAATTACTTAGATATTGCTTTTGGCCCTTATTCTGAGTATTGGAGAGAGATTAAAAAAACATGTGTTCTTGAACTTTTAAGTATAAAAAGAGTACAATCTTTTGCGGTAATCAGAGAGGAATAAATTTCAGTTATGATTGATTCTGTCTCTTCTAATTCTACTGATCCGATTGATGTTTTTAGAATGTTGGTTAATTTAACAGACAAGATTCTATCAAGGATTGCTTTTGGAAAGACATTCCAAAGTAGAGATCAATCTAGTGATGGTAGTAGACTTCAGGAAATCCTTTACGACACCATGGAGGCATTGAATGGTTTTTCAGCATCTGACTTTTTGCCCAGTGTAGGTTGGATTATTGATAGGATCACTGGGGTCCATGGGAGAATTGAGAAATGCTTTCATGATTTCGATGAATACTTTCAGGATATCATAGACATACATCACAACCCCGAGAGACAGAAATCCAAGCACGAAGATCTCATAGATGTTTTGCTGAAAGTCGAAAAGGATGGAAGGAGTACTATTCACTAATGACCATATCAAAGCAGTTCTTCTGGTACGTAGTTTCTTCTAAATAAATTTGATCTGTCATTTATGGTGTACAGGTGTTTTTTTCCCACCTTGCATAGTTTGTATTGTGCTGATACGAGAAATACTTGTATTCAGGATGTATTTCTTGGTGGTGTAGACACATCTGCTGTAACTGTCAGTTGGGCAATGACGGAACTGATCAAGAATCCAGAAGTAATGAAAAAAGTACAGGAAGAAATCAGAAGTTATGATTTGGGAATGAAAGGGAAGGTAGAAGAGTCAGACCTTCATCAGTTCATATATCTAAAGATGGTGATTACAGAGACTATGCGACTACACCCACCAGGACCACTCTTGCTTCCGAGAGAGAGTAAAAAGCTCTGAAATTCTAACAGTAGGCTAGTGTTTGTAGAGGCTTAATACGGTTCGATGTTCAAATATTGTACTAGGTCCCTGGGTTTTCACACACATTGTAGATTTCCTCATTAACAATTTTTTTGATGTCTAGCCTTATTCATTTCCGCATTGTATTGCCTATCTCTATGATAGAAATACCACAAGTAGTATGTTAAACAAACCTGGAAAGGAGAGGGTATCAAGAACACCACCAACTTTTTCGTTTAATATGAGTATGAACTTACGTAGTACTTTTTAACAATCAAAAGAGTAAATTTTATAAGGAAAGGTAAAAACACACACGCACACACACATGCAAGAATTTTGTTAACGAGAAAAACTACGCATGTAGATAAATCCTGGGACCTCTTCCTGCTTCGAACACCACAGTGTATTAAACAAATACATACACTAGCCTACTATCAGACTTTGGACTAGAATCTAGTTGAAACTGAATTAACCTTCCAAGTAATTTAGCTGGAGTTGTGTTCCTTAAGCCTCTTGAACCTCGCAAGATTTTGCGCACTTGAATCCCGCAGTTGACGTCCTTTACATCTTAAGAGTTACTTCAGCCTCAATGAAAACTTTTGACACCAATCTGCCTCTAACAAATAAGCCTATTTGATTTCCCTTTTGATTTTTTTTAATATATATTTGGAAGTCTGTTTGTAATAGACAAACCACCTCTCAAAAATAATCCAGACAAATCAAACAAGAGTTTAAATATCTATCTTGAGGAATCACAAAATCTGAGACAAAGAGAACTTTGTGATTTCTATTTATTTTGTTCCTGATCTGAGATTACTAAAACCTCAAAGATCAATAGGAATACCGGATACACGAACTATCAGGTAAAAGATAATTTGACCGAGATTCACGAGTCCCTAAGTAATGTCTTCAAAGTTGTAACCTGATTATATTTCGTAGAGGAAACCTAGGTTATAGAGAACGACTCTAACTTAGTAATTAGGATTCAAGAGTGCCATGGATTGAGAAATCCATTTACAAGAGTCTTTTCATCTATAGTTTTTCAAGCCTCTAGGCAGCTTTGAATTCAATCTAAGATGACTTCAGATCCAAGCAAACACTTTCTCAGTTTAGATGAAATTTCTATTAATAATTCATGTAAGCATGTGAGAAGTCCGCCTTGAAATTATACATATGAATATTTATTATGGTCTAGGGTTCTGGAACCGTGCGCAATGATGGTTCACAGTGGGTCAGTAGCCTTTTTAACTTACAAGCACACCGTGGTGTTCAATAACACTCAAGGCTTAATCAATGATCCACAAAACTAGAAGTCAAGAGATATTTTTGTGCATCTAACATTGACAACAACCTTGAGATAGCAAAACTTGCAAGTTCGACCATACGATGCTCTAACACAACTTAGACAGTTTTTCAAGCTCAAGAAGTATGAAACTATAAAATTTATTCTTGTGAATCCGTATCTTGAAATATGAATTACAAGACTTGTTCTTGTTGGTATTCGGTTCGTGAACAGTTCGGCTACATATTAGGTTGATTCTTTGATATTGATTTTTGAGATCGTCCAAGTAATATATTTTTTTCACAAAGTAGGTACATGATCTCATTTGTTGATCTATATTACTGATTGTAACAGGTTTATTCATACAGGTTTGCGAACAAAAAAGTTGATGATGTACTTGGTTCCCTCTTCTTTTCACCCAGCATCGTGTACAACCAGGGCTTTCGATTGATACGGAAATGCTTGATAGTTTGATCAAGACCCTTGTAGTGCTCGAGTTTGAGTCTCCATGTCAGGATAACTATATCATAAACTCTAATATCGCATTTAAAGAGTTATTTCGAGTGTTTGGCTACAAATTTATGCAAAGTTGCATCAACATAGCCATATGACTAAATCATTAAATTTCAAAACCGAATACAGACTCATAATATAATACTTCAAAAATTCATGGGATTTCAAAAATTAAAAATAAGATAATATTACAAAAAAAAAAAAAACAGACTTACCCATGCTGTTAGGAACTGAACATATACACACGATTGAGTCAATAACCTCAAAAAGAAAGGGATAAGAAGAAAAATCCATAGAAATTTAGGGGTTTTTTGTGTTTTGATTTTTGCACGCTAAGGGATAAATCCTAGAGGTAACGAGATAAGAGAAAGAGGAGAAGAATTTCGTTTTCAATTTAAGTTATTCTACCAAGAAACCAGACACACAAAATATCTAAAAACAAAAAATTAACAGAAACGAAAATTAGAAAAAACATAAAAATCACCTCTCCAAATCGCAAAACTCCCTACATGCAAAATGGAAACAAGATAGAGTTAAAGCTGAAGAGAATTTCCGTTGATCCAAAAAGAAATTGACCTCTCAGCTCCTCCGACGAAGAAAATCAAATGCTTCAAAACTGTAAAAAGATAGAAACGAATATAAAAAGATATAAACAAAGAATATAATACACGGAAGGTTATTTTCGGAATGACTAAAAAACCAAAACAAAATTTCAAAAAAAATATAGGTCACTGAGAAATATT
The DNA here is from genome assembly GCF_003573695.1 of Papaver somniferum. Taxonomy (NCBI): domain Eukaryota; kingdom Viridiplantae; phylum Streptophyta; class Magnoliopsida; order Ranunculales; family Papaveraceae; genus Papaver; species Papaver somniferum. The sequence continues at coordinate 155,240,722 of NC_039365.1, read as the reverse complement.
CACCCACGAAATGGATGCGCACGTTAATTTTTCTGCATGTGGGTTTTTAGATGAAAAAATCTGAAAAGATTAACCTAATAGTGGTTGAAACCTGTTTTGAGGCATACCAGTAATGAAAAAATAGAGTCATTATGTGGTAAAATCAATAACCCCTTATCCATTATATTTTTATCACGACAATGATGCCCCTACTTCATTAGTGCTAATGATAATAATTGGAATGTAATATTAGTGATAGTAGCTAATGGATAATTAAGGTTTTCTAATACAAAGGTAAACTTCTAAACAAGGTTTAATGTTCTTTTTATAAGTTGAATTTGTCAAAAAATTGAATTTTTACAACCTAGATCTACTGATAAGATGAACGGTTCTGTAACAACCCTACTTTCCGTATAACCCCGGCCGATGATTAAATAGAAAGTACGTCGTTAATTTCCTGCAGAGGGGTACGTAACCCACAGAAAACTAGGAACGCAGTCCCATTACTATTGAATATGCAGAAGGAAATTTATTTCTCAAAAAAAAATACAATGTCGAGTAATTAGGGTGTTCTTGACTTAAACAATATAATCCATCCTTAAATAACGTTGAACTAACGAAAGAAAATAGTAATGAAGTCTATCAAAAAGAAAGTATCCCCACTGCCTCACAACTAAATAACGAAAATAAATAAAAGAAAAAGTGTAGATGTCCACCCTCAGTTGGATATCTTCAGAATATCCACCGGAACTGGAATCAATCAAACTCCTTCACGATTCCTAACAACACCTGAAAAATAAACAACAAGAGTTAAACTCCAAGCAAGTTCACTCGATCGCCAAATCACGGAAAAATATAAAAATGATATACAAATATTTCGTAAGCTAGAGTGTCACAGTAATTTAAAATTCCACATTAATAACAAGTAAAACAGTCACTGCCTAAATATCCAGTAAATATTAGTCGCACCACACAAAGAACTCATTTCGATTAAACCTGTACCGCAATGCAATACCGGAACCTATCTGCAATCACACTAATTACGTCCGGGACATATCCACAACGTCTAACACCCACATTATACATGTTTATATGGCTGTATTTAGTACACATTTTACGGTACTAATTAGAAACGCATCCGCATCCACATTTCCGCTTCTCATTTCTAGGAAACGTGATTTAGCTCATTTCTTTTAGTAACTTACACAAAGTCACCTGACCAAAGGTCTCACCACAATGCTATAAACTCCACTTACGTGCCCTTAAAATATTACAGGCTAGATAAATTGTCACTTCCTCCAACAAGTTCAATCCCAACGTTCTAACACACCAAAATTCTACTAGCTAATTCTTAAGCATAGCAGTCCTAGTTTGCAGTCAGACATACAAGACATGTAAACAAGAATTTCCACTAAAATCTCATGTACCGTAGCTAACAAATTTTTGAGATAATTACATAATGATCTCCACTAACAGTTACGATTTATTCCTAACCACTAAGTAGTCTAAAAATAAGTCAACCCTGTCCACTAATCTTTAGTGATCCCTGTAGATGCATTTAAATGTAAGCGCTTGGAGTATTCAGTATGGCATATCAAGGCGTCTCACGATTCAAGTTGTTACCATTGCTAGGGTGAAATAGAGTGATTGAGATAGCCATAAAAAAAAATTGAGACCAGACCATCAGACCAATTGGAATAAATTCAATAAAGTCGACCACTGGAACCCTTGTATATGCCAGTTGTGTTGACCTAGAGTTAGGATTATCGACCACTGGTACCCTTGTATATGCCAGTGTGTTGATATTAGTCAGACCGATATCTCAGTCCATTAGGATAGGTTCATTATGGCAGTGGCCTTCAAACAGATATGAGAAACACCGTTCACCTTAGTCAACATCAAAACCATATATGTTTTTCTATATCCATCTTCTTAATCTATCCATGTGATTTGTTTGATTCTGAGTTTGGATGGTACTATCTGAGTAGAGCTCTGTCACTTTATATGAATTTTAGTATGCTTGAGTGCGAACTCGTGTACATCAATTGGAATTTTGCATCAGGGTACTTCCTCCTGTAGTCAATAAGTATGCCAACCAAGGAGATTCTTTAGTTCCTTCCAAGGTTCTGTGTAGATAGCTAGGGTCTGGAGTATAAAGGTTTTGTGGGTATACCTCTGGTAAGCCCTCCGGAGACAACACTCCGCCACTAGAGACACCTAGGGGTTTAAAGGCTTATTGCATACGCTAAATGCAATCGACGATGCCTGCGACAGTGAATTAGGATTTTATTTATATTTTATTTTTGCTCGAGGACTAGCAAATAATAGGTTTGGGGGTATTTGATAGACGCATTTATGTGTCTATTTTGATCTCAATTGTATATATTGTTAGTGCTCGATTTGGTACTTATTTGGTTATTTTATATCTTTGTAGGTGTTTTTGGAGAAATACGATTTTGCGGCGAAATTGGCTCGAAAAGTGGTTTTTGCGTTCGTAGGAGGACATTTGCTATTCGGACTCTCACTTTGGATAAGGGTAACCTAATTATTAAGGGGCATACCATTTCCAGGCAGCCGCTAATCGCATCCCTACTCTGGTTAGGGGTAACCATTCTTCAACATTTCAAATAATTGAGTTGCTACTACAAGTCGAGAAGGTTCGGAATAGAAAGTTGTGTCATGGCCGTGAACAAGAAGCTGATGCACAAACATAAATTGGTTTGTTTTGCTGGTGGTGATCGATTGAAGCAAAACTTGGGTTCGATTCAGTGAAGTATATGGGCTGGATTCAGGACAAGGAATCCGCAAGAATGATAAGTAATAACCGGTGTTGTTGGTCATGATTTCAGGGTTTGTTGTGGTCTGAATTTGGAAGAACTGTTGCAGTCGTCAGTATTCGAAGGGTGCTTCTGATATCAAGTGTTTTTGAAGGCTAAGCTAATTGCAGTTAGCATAGACTAGGTTTAGGGTGCAATCGAAGCCTGGAATCTGGCAGTGGTAGTTTATAGCATAAACAGTTACGATGTACAACAGAGAATGTGAAGACATGGTCCGTTAAGTAGATGGTTCATATAGGTGTGGCCTGAGTTGATCTTGGAGAGTAATCTTCCTTACTACCGGTGGAAGGAGGTGCTAAGACGAACGGAAGTGGTGCTATAGTGATATTGGATAGTTTGGATTTGGAGAATGGAGTCATTGATGGACCAGATGGACCGGGCTTTGGAAATACCTGCTAGGTCTCAGTCGGATGTCTAACAACAGATGCTATATAAGCCAACGATTAAGAGAAGAGAAGATACGCAGTAATCAGGGAAGAAACTAGGGTTTGAGCATTTCTACTCGCTTTTCATTTACTTTATCATTTCTATGGATTTTAAGAAAGCTATGTCTAGCTAAGCTCCTCATTAGGGTGAAGGATGAACTTGTAGGTTTAGTTTCCTCATGTTATAAAACAAGGGTTTCTACCATTTGAGCTTAATGTCATTTGTTTGAGTTTGTCTACAATGATTTATCTTCTATTTAATTTCTCATATTTTATGCCATGTATAGTCTATTGTTAGGTTGATAGAAATACTCACTGAACCTTGTTATTGATTGTTTTATGATTATTCCAAGACTATGTATGTCATGTATACTTAGTGTTAGGGATATCTACCTTCTAGGTTGAGAAAAAAAAAATCTTTTATGATAACTCTTGCCTAAAAATCCTTAACAAAATATCTTCCGTGTGTTAGTAGCTAGGTTTGCAACTTCACATGAGTAAATCTGAGACCTTGTGATAGAATATAAGTAAACATAGCTTACAACGTCTACAGATGTGAATGTAGGTTTGGGCTCCCATTGGAGATGGACGTTCTTTAATTGCTATTTGGTAGGCTCTTAAGCCCCGTTAGCCACAGAGGTGCCTGCTTCGGTATTTAGAACAATACTTTCCTTTGCCACGCTTTTCCCTGAAATTTCTTTGAGATAAAGGTCAATTGCTTTTTCCTTCGCAGCTTCCTTGTTTTTACTCCTTCGGGACTTCCGCTTCTCCTCTTGTTCATTATTGAGTTGGTTTTGCATAGCTTGACATTCTCGGGCGGTAACCTGATCTCCCTTTATTTCAATTACCCCTTCGGGTATTGGAAATCTAAGGTATTGATGATAGGTCGCTGCTACTCCTTTGAGCTTGTGCACCCATCGTCGGTCGATGATAGCGTTATAGGGGGAAGGAGAGTATACTACGCTGAATAGAGTATCAACCTTCATTGGTCCTGCATCTACTTGCAAAACGATATCCCCTAAGGGATTTGTTGGTGCCCTATTGGATACGTAGATGGTGTAATAAGAGGACATGAGTTGCTCGTTGTTCAACTCCATCCGTTTGAATGTATCATAGAACAGAACATAAATAGAATTTCCTCCGCCGATAAGGATCTTCCTGATGTTTCACCCAGCCACTGGTAGAGTGAGGATCAAGGGGTCGTTGTGATCTTCCATGTATTCCTCTATATCTTCAGCATCGAAGGTCATAGGTGTGTTCATCCATTGCTCGTGTTCTTCCACTTCTACCCCATCGATCTTGTACAACTCACAATAATCCTCGAATTGCTTTCTTATTCTTTTCCCTATATGGGCGGTTAGAGAGGGTCCAGTAGCTTCGGAGCATGAGATGGTATTGATACTTCGGTTTCCTTCGGGTAATTGGACTTTCTTGATTCGCTTTGACCTTTCTTCGGTTTCTCCCTTCTACACGTATTGCTTGAGGTCACCGGCGTCAATCAACTTATGGATCATTATCTTGAGATTATTGCATTTCTCGGTTTGGTGCCCGTTGAAGCAGTGGTACTCGCAGTAATCCCTTGATTTTTCTGACCTCGGGGGCTGCTTCCCTTTGGACCAAGGCCATTCCAGACCTTCTCGATCCTTGATTTCTCGTAGGATACGATTGTAGTTAGTATTCAGCTTTGTGAAGACTTGTTCTTTAAATTTCCGATCATCACGCCGACGATCATCTTTTCTTCCTCTTCCATCTTCTTGTGGACGTTCCACTGAGTTACCCCTTTTGGATCCGCTGGCTTGTTCCGTTGAGTTGGTACGATAAGATCTCTGTGTTTGGGCCCTTGGATTTTCTCGCTGAATTTCTTCCAAACGGGCATGCTTCTCGATGATGATTCAAAGATACCCTTCGGTTGTTGGTACACTTCCATGGATCTCGATGAATGATGGGCGCATTCTATCTAAACCCTACTTGTAACAATTGATGTTGACCACTGGATATACGTTCCCTATAGCTTGAAAAATATTGTTCCATTTGTCGGTATGCTCCCTGATCGTTTCCTTATAAGTTATTGCCAGCTAAAAGAGCTTGTCCATCCCGGCGTTGACAAATTTGTTTTACATGTATGTCCTTAAGAATCTCTCAGTGATCTGGCTGTAGGAGTCGATGGAGTTGGGTGGTAGGTTGTCAAACCAAGATAATGCCGATCCTTTTAGACTTGAAGGAAAGTATCTGCAAAGGACTGCATCGTTTTGATCCCATCGGGCTAAGATGCGATTATAGTACCGAAGATGAGCTGCAGGGTGGATGGATCCGTCATAACATTCGAATGCTTGAACATGACACTTTTGAGGGATAAGCACTTTGGCCAGGTGGTGAGTCAGTGGTGTGGTGTTGGCTTCTCTCATCACCTCTTCTAGTCTTCCCCCCTTGTCTAGCTTTCAGCTGCTTGATTTCAGCCATCATTTCCACACGAAGGTCCTCCATCGCCTGCTGGTGGTCGTCTTTTATTTTGGATCGCCCTGATCTTTGATTTTCACTATCGAAATAATATGAATCGTCGGGGTATAATCTGGATCGGATAATCTGTTTCTTATGGATGGACTTCGGTTTAGTGGTTCCGGATTGTTGGCGTTGGTCACGATTGGGCTCCGGTGCCTTTGAGTTTGCTTCGTCATGTTTGCGTGCCACTCCTATACTTTGGGCGATCCTGTCCTTGAGTTCTTGATTTTCCCGAGCCAGTAGCGCTACAGTATCTGCGTATACCCGCTGGTTCTTTTTTAATTCCTCAAGCTCAGCCATCAGTTGAGGGGAATGGTTTGATCCTTGATTTGGGGTCCCAGTACGCACCTGCCCTCCAATAGCCACGGTGTGACCTTCGTCTACTGTGTGGATTAAAGGAGGGGGTAGATCAGGTGTAACTGATGGTGGATCCACGCGTGAGGGCGTTGGATGATTCACTATCAGCAAAGGTTGAGTAGCTGGCAGGGCTTGGTTTTGGTCGTTCGTTGGGGGCATTCCGAGGGCCGGTTGATACATCATTGACTCTGCAAAACCTTCCCGTTGCTCATGAGTTTGGTTAGCTGCCATCTTCTTTGCTGCATCGGATTTGGCCGCTGCCGCTTTGAAGGCCGCTGCTGCTACGGTATTAGCATCCAATGGTGAGGTGATTTCCGCGGCATCTGGCTTCTGATTGGCTACCTTCGATTTTTCACCCTTTTGCTTGTTGTGGGTTACCACTGGGGTGGTTATTGGTGTTTATTTTGACGAGGCTTTGGTTTTTCCAACTTATTTCGTTTTCTCCATTTTTCTGCAAAAATAAGACGTAGACGAAAAAACGGAAGCCATGTTGATGTTGTCAGCAAATTTTGTTCAAAGAAAAGGGCATAGATCAAAAGGTCCCTTTAAGCGTTTTCGAAGAGAACATAGCTCGAAGAGATCACAATGGGTATTTAAAAGTTTTCAAAGTCTCCAGGGGGAAATATAGGTCCGATCATTGTAAACAAAGATCTACTGACAGATTTAGCAATACTTTGTGAAAAGTGACAAGTCCACAGGTTTTATAGATGTGCGCCTAGCTTCAAAGTGTGTTTTGCTAGAAAATATTTGAGGATAATGAAAATTTTAACGAAAGGTTTTGTCAGAGAAATCATTTTACTCGTGGGGAAAAATATAGATCCGAAAAGGTTTTGTCAAGGAGAACATGGATCTATAATGCTTTTTGCAGAAGTACATTGATCTAAAAGAAAACATAGTCCTGGAACGTTTTTTCAAAGACAACGCGGGTGAGCTGTTAGAAACTTAAATGTAAACCGCTCAAAACACCATTATAGGGGGAATAGTGCCGAGAGCCAAAAACAAAAATCACAGGGAAAGATAAATCTTTTACCGGGACTAGTGTCCCTGTTTCTAGCGCCAGATTGTCATACTTACTCTTCCTATTTCTCTCTCTTTAAGATCTCCTATTCTTACTAAAAACTGGTTGACCCCTCCTCTCTTAGTGGAGAGGAGTATTTATAGGGATGATACATGGGGTCCACTGTTAGAGATAGTTGCAACCTTATATTCTTGATTTCTGTGCTAATCCCGCTGGTATCTTCGTTCTTGACCGAAGGCTTCAACGATCATGTGCGGCAATGAAGAGTTTCTTCTTTCTCTTCCATAGGCTGATTGACACGTACCCTATGCTTAGGGTATTTAATGCGGGTGGTTGGAATTGTCCGCACGCGTCAGACAGATGTCGGATGCCCTTGTCCCATCCTCGTCAGTGAGACCAAGCCTCACCATTGATTTTGGATCTTCCTAGAGATGGGATAATCAGAGCTTCGGGTTCTCTTCAATACTTCGCGGTGGATAGTTCTTTCGATGCTCCATGATTCTTAGCCATCAGATCAGTTCGATGATGATTATATATAGATAACAGATGCCCCTTGGGTGTTGACACGTGGCATCGTTCCTTGATGTATCAAGCTGTGGGTCTTCCACGTGTGACTCCTTAGACACGTGGAGAGTAATGAATTATGTGTATACATTGGTCATGATTTCAGGTTTTGTTGTGGTCTGAATTTGGACGAGCTGTTGCAGTCGTCAGTACTCGAAGGGTGCTTCAGATATCAAATGTTTTTTAAGGCTAAGATAATTGCAGTTAGCATTAACTAGGTTCGGGGTGCAATCGAAGCCTGGAATCTGGCAGTGGTGGTTAATAGCATAAACAGTTACGATGTACAACAGAGAATGTGAAGACATAGTCCGTTAAGTAGCTGGTTCATATGGGTGTGGCCTGAGATGATCTTGGATAGTAATCTTCCTTATTACCGGTGGAAGGAGGTGCTTAGATGAACGGAAGTGGTGCTGTAGTGATATTGGATAGTTTGGATTTGGAAAATGGAGTCAGTGATGGACCAGATGGACCAGGATTTGGAAATACCTGCTAGGTATCCTTCGGATGTCTAACAACAGCTGCTATATAAGCCAGCGATTAGGAGAAGAGAAGATACGCCATAATCAGGGAAGAAACTAGGGTTTGAGCATTTTTACTCGCTTTTCATTTACTTTATCATTTATATGGATTTTAAGAAAGCTATGTCTAGGTAAGCTCCTTTATTAGGGTGAAGTATGAACTTGTAGGTTTAATTTACTCATGTTCTAAAACAAGAGTTTCTACCATTTGAGCTTAATGTCATTTGTTTGAGTTTCTCTGCAATGATTTATCTTCTATTCAATTTCTCATATTTTATGCCATGTATAGTTTATTGTTAGGTTGATAGAAAAACTCCTTGAACCTTGTTATTGATTGTTTTATGATTATTCTAAGACTATGTATGTCATGTATAGTTAGTGCTAAGGATATCTACCTTCTAGGTTGAGAACAAATAATCTTTTATGATAACTCTTGCCTAAAAATCCTTAACGAAATATCTTCCGTGTGTTAGTAGATAGGTTTGCAACTTCGCACGAGTAAATCTGAGATCTTGTGATAGAACATAAGTAAACATAGCTTACAACGGATTCCATAGCCCTAATAATTCCACATCCTTGATTACATTTTATTATAAACTTGCTTGAATCATTTTGTTATTACTTTATTAGTACAACAATCTCTGAAAATATCGGATTTGATTGGATAGCTATTGATATTAATTAGTAGTAGTTTTCACACTCCTTAAGGGAACGAACCGTGGTTGTTATTGTTTACTCTTTTTGACACCGTGCACTTGCGGTAAAACAAAGTCGGTTTTTCCGACACATCAATCACCATTGCGATTATACATCTTATGCAAAATATAAAGAATATCGATCTGAGATGGTCCATGAGAAGTTTCTTGCTCATCTAACTTCTTGGTAACAAGAATTGGCATCATCCCATCATGTATTTAACTTGATATGCGGCAAGTGACATACTGGTAAACTTTTTGAATTTTTTATTATTTTTGGGTTAGATTCTTATCGTTTCCCTTCAGCAAAATGATCATCTGAGTCTAAATAACGGTATGTAAAACCGTGCTCTACTACCTTATTTACCACACTGTGACAAGATGAAAATATCAATAATTCTTATGCTATGAATATTTTTGAAATTGTTCATTGATCTAATAATAAGAGTGATTATCTTATCATATTGACATAAAACTTTCACAGTGTGCAATCCTCATGTTTCTGGATTTCGCCTTGGTTATTTTTGAACCAACTATCACAACAAAAAAAAACAGTTAAGCACTCTTCTTAATTTACAAGTCTTGTCTTCAAGGTGTTGTGATATCATCTAGACATCTCTTGGAATTGTTTAAATAAGGAATCATGTTTTTCATGGATCACGATATCAGTAAGGGTCCAAGCTCACTAAGGGTTCATAAAGTTTGCGGTACGCCTACCTTTCTTCTTCCCCACTTCGTCCGCGTACGAGAACAAGGTTTTTCATAGGGTTTCCGTACCAGCACCATGAAATCTTAAAATTGGTTCAAGGAAGAGTGAAGTATACAACCAACTACAAGGGAGTCCATCAAGTAAGCTTCTAATCTCGTTCTTCTTCGCTCAATTTTCTATTTTTAACTATTATGGGAAGCTCTAATGGAGATAATGAGAGACCAAAAATATTTTCTAAAGGTCTTGTTGCATCCACTCTCATGAGTAAGATTCTACCAAGTGACCAAGACTCTATTAGAATTGTATTTGTCAATGTAACTAGTAGTAAGACTTTTGATAAAATTTTTACTAGTGATCCTAGAGAAGAAATTGGTCATAAAGAAGATTTAGCTTGTTTTGAGAAGTATAATCTTGGAAACATCTTCAATGGTCTTGGTGAAGGATTTGACACTCTTACAAGGATTTTTTATGCTAACATCCATGATGTTAATCTTGATAAATTTGTCTTCAAGACTATTATTAATAGGAAAAAGATTCAAGTTTATAGAGAGTTGATCTCAAAGATTACCAAAATTTCCATGGGTAATTTTTTTTTTCCTATACCAAAGGAAGAAAAACCATCTTGTGAACCATTTCTTATAGTCTTTGTCGCAAGAATTTTAATTGGATAGAGGGGAAGTTTCCTACCCAGGATCTTAGTACATCCTTAAGGATCTTCAGTAAACTTGGTATTTCTAATCTTTGTCCTTCCACGGTCGAGAACTCTTGGTGGAGTCGTGAATGTGCAGAGTTGGTCTATTTCCTTGAAATGGATGCTCAAGGTTTTGATATTTGTGGATTTATTATTCCTCAAATGGGTTCAATGACGTCATCCAACAAGAAGGTAGGATTTTCATGCTTAAGCGAACAAATATATCGCGAACATTCCATTGCTCCCATTGGCAACTCTATTGGAACTCCAAAACCGGTTCGTCCAGGTATTATCAAACGTATAAAGATGAACTTCTACAAAGTACAAAGATGTGATACCCTTGACGGTTCTTGTGATCGTACCACCTTGAGTCTTATTCAATAAATTCATAAGGGTGTTTGTAAATTCAATTCAAGGTAAAATGTGCGAAAAACAATAATGTTTGATTGCTACAAAAATTCCCGAAATCAAGGAAGAAATGGATAAAGTTCAAGTCTCTTACATGGATCCCGATGATGATGAAGATGATGCTTAGATCCTTGATTTCATATCATCCTAAATAATGTCTAGGAAACTTCTTGTGAGAAGTTATTCTTGTGTTCGAGAAGGATAACTAGGGTTTGGTGTAGCATGTATTGTGATTACACAAGTTATTTCCAACATTTTTAATCTTGCATGTTTTTAGATTTATTTATTTAAATTTTATATTTTGAAAGATGAACTTGCAGTATTGAATCTTATTGGTTTATATATTGCAACTGTCTTATGAGATATATGTGCCTTTACGTTCGTGAATTATGTTATTATCTCATATATTCTCAAAAGTTAAGTCTATTATGTCTTTGTGCATATATTTTTAAAAGATAGAATGAACTTATTAAGAAATTACGCAGTATTAATCTTTCCCTGATCCACTTTCATGTGAAAGTATTGTATTTACTCCGTAAGTTTTCTTATGTTGAGTGATTTCCAGCTAAATTAATCAAAAAGATCTCTTTGTGGTTAATTTACTTGAGGTTTACTGGATACAGATCCATGCGATTTGTTAATTTCCAACGAAATCCTTCTTTTCTTGTAAAAGTAAGGTCGCACATGTTTTTCTCTTGGGAATGACATTAAATTAATGGAGGAGAGTTCTTAAATGAACTTGTGCTTAATTACCATATCTTTGTGGGAGAGCGGTTATGAAATTTGAAGGGGTTAACTTGTATCTTATGAACTCGTTGATAAAGACACTAAGTTTCGACTATGTGAAATCATTGAAAGAAAAGTTGATATGCTTCTTTAGTCATGAATTATGTTTTCAGAATTCATTACATTCCCATAGTTTCCGTACCTTTTCCAATTTATATTGCCAAAAATGCGGAGAATTATTTAGTAGTTCACACTACATGTATGGTTTATGGATTAGTATATAGGGGGGGTGGATTCCGTTTTATAGGTTTTACCTACTATGCAAAAGATGGAAGTATTGACTAAGAGGGAGTGATACATATCATAGTAGTATTATTTCAAAGTTGTGATGCAATTGCACTTTGATTCTATATATTAATACTATGACACTGAATAACAATGATTGAGAACATTTGTTTTCTTATTGTTATTGCTACGATCTTCAACAACAATGATGCTTAGTTGAACACATTCAGAATCGATTGAGAACTTGAAGTAACTAAGAATTCAAGGAATTTGAAGAGCCAAGGAAATCAAGCATGATGGATCAGAAGCTATAAAGTTTATTATTTTGTAATCCATATGTATTGATAGTTTTTCACTAAAATTGACAAAGGGGGGGATTGTTAGAGCACTTCTCGGTCGAACTTGAAAGCGTTGCTATCTCAAGCTTGTTTGTCAAGTTTAGTTGATCAAAACAATATACTTGATCTCTAGTTTACTTATAGCTATGTCTCAGGTTAGAATAGAAGTGTGTAGTTGAGCATTAGACTTCACGTTGTTCACCAATTGAAGAAGAAGATCTACTGAAGACCTTAGAGGAACTTTGTCGACAAAAGGTATGTGGAGACTAAAACTTATCTATCACTCATAAGTCTATTCAATTCTATCTACTAATGAGACTAAGTCATATATCTATGTAGACTTTGTGTTATACACATTTGAAATTGCGAGTCGAGTTTATCTCGTTTATATATTTATCGAAATATAAGTTTAAAGTTTAGAGAGCTTCATCATCTACTTGAAAAGTTTAGTTGTAAACAATTCATTTGTTGGAAACTAAATATTAAGTCAAGATAATCATGTGAAAATTACCTTGAAAATCTTACATGATTTGTGTGAGACAATCATTTGATGTTAACTTGGAAAGTTTTATGTTGATCGTTCGGAAATTACTTGAATCTAGTGGTATGTGTAAGATCACCACTGTTATCTTTTAAGGATGTTTCAAATTGATTGAATGAGAGTTTTAGAACTACTACCAATGTCTGGATACACACAGTATGCAAACTATGAAGTACTAGTTCAGGTCCGGAACTCTTATTTGCGAACTGTGTTTGCGAACGACAAGAATAAGCAAGGTACGGAACTGTGGTTCGCGTATTGATTTTGCGTACTCAGTGGTTAGGTTCTAAAATCGTTAAGTATGACAACTTGTTCACATAATCGTATGGTAACTATTTTCTATACTCATGATCTCATATTTGTTTGCGAACTAAAGTTTCTGGAACTTTAATGTATTAAGGTATGCGAACTTTCTTTGAAAACCGTGGCATTATTTTCATGAATTGGTTCTTGTATAATTACTTTGTACACTTACAAACCAAACTGAATATGTTTCAATTTTTTCATGGATATTTCTATGAGATATTGAAGATTTGAACAACTCTTTTGAAACACATTTAGATTCATTTGATAATCATGATTGATTGATTATCAGATTTGGTCTAGAAGTGTTATATGAATATGGCTACGCTAAAAGTATGCATATGGCTAACTTCGGTTAACTGTTATTGAGCCAACTTGTTATACACGTTTAGGTACGGTTCACCCATATCTAAATATAGGTATGTTCCATTTGTGTGTATCAAGCTAATACCATCTAACGGTGGAGATTGATTGCTTCTTTTTTAAGCAAACTTAGCTTGAATCTTAATTCAGGAGTTCATCTAATGGTGGATATTAATTGATTTGTTACTCAGCTATCTTATCTTTGATTATAAGCAAACCTAATATGAAAGACTGTATAAGGAGGAACTTTAGCATCTGGGAAACCTAATCCCGACACTTTTGTGTGTCCTAGTTGCAAACTAGAGTCAATTATCCATTAACCTAGGTTTCCAGTTCTTCTGAAAACCATTACTAGGTTTAACGACTTAAAAACTTCGCTTGGGATTCGTGAAGCCAGGTCCAACTATTTTCTTTGTAGTTGTGTATCCTGATCTTACTTTTTCTATCATATTGAGTTTAATATTCTCTAAGATTTTATCGAGATTTATCTCCGATAGATAAGATGTAATAAGTAATCACAACAGTTTGTTCGTCTCAGACTCTTGTGATTCCGCAATAACTTCTTCTGTTAATCAGTTTTTTTTTTTTGAAAATAGAAATATATTACTGGAAACAAATATGGCTAATCAGTTGATTCAGTCTCATTAGGAGCAAGCTCAGATAGAGTTGTCATGCTGATGACCGAATCTGTAAGATTAGCCTCCTCTTGAACTGGTATAAGGTTTGTACTTATATTACAAGATTCATAAGCTTTAACAGTGTCAAAAGCAGTTGTTGGAATTAAAAATAAGGGAGCTTGGTCTAACCAAGAAATTGCAGTGGTATTTTTTCTTCTTTTCTTTGCCAACTAGTTTGCCACTTTGTTTGCTCGTCTTTCTACGTACTGGAAACCCAAAAAAGAGACCATTTTTTCTACTAGCTTCTTAACTTAATCTAGAATTTCAATGCTTTTCCATTGGATAGTTGATTCCTTTCCCTGTAAATACCTAATTGTTGTTCTGTAATCTCCTTCTATGACCAGATGTTGTATGTTATGTAGTTTGCCCATTTAGTTGCTTGAAGGAGAACCAGATCTTCTGCTTTTTCCGCAGTGGAAGACATGAAGATGCCTGATTCTGCTCCTTATATTAATCAGTTAGGTTATTGTGAGGTGACTAATATTTTTAGGCTGCTCTTCGGGAGTATAAGACCGGATTATTAGTTGAGTTTCCTGTTCACCTTGATTTTTATCTTAAGACGGAAATAACAAATAAAATATACTAACTAGTGGGAGACAGATTTGTTTATAAGTCTTCAACTTTGGGTCGTATCAACTTCTAGGATGTAAAGGACGTCATCTAGGGGAATCAAGTGCGAAGAGTCTTGCGTGATTCAAGAGGCGTAAGGAACGCTACTGTACCTTAATCTGTATGAGACTTGGTTAGGGCTTAAATACATTCCAGTCCGAAGTTAACTTGTAGTAGGCTAGAGTCCGCAACGTCTTAATACAACGTGGTGTTCAAGTCTGGACTAGGTCACGGGTTTTTTTTTGCATTTGCGATTTTCTCGTTAACAAAATTTCTGGTGTCCGTGTTATTTCTTTCCGCATTATATTTTCTTTATATAATTGAAATATCACAGGTTATGCATAGTTCAATCACATTTGATAAATCCAACCTTTTTGTTGCATATGACTTGATTGACACTCAGAGATTAGTCTTTGGTACCATCCGAGTTATTTTCATAACAATCGGGTTCACGGATTTCTATCTGTTTGATTTACTGATTGCGGTGAGAAAGAGATAAAGATATTTAATATATTCCCTGATTGAGACTCAGTAACTTGATACTCTCAGAATTATATTGGAGTTTAGTCCATACAGATTGTCGAACGAAATAGCTGGGTGTGGTTGTTGTACTCCTGCATTTTTCAAAAACAGTAGAAAAAATGTCCGAAAACTGGCCAGAAAGATTGCCAGAAAGGTCGTCAAAAAAGTCACAGACCATCGGTCAACTAACAGTCAACGTACTGTCAAGGTCAGAGTCCAAAATCATCAAATCAAGTCAATGGTAAAACTGTGAGTCAAGTATGATCCAGGCCTGGTCAGATATGGTCCATAAGTTAACCCAGTCAGATGGATAAGTCAGGTGGATTAAATCAGTCAGAGATCTAAGTGGTCGAATGAATTCTGGCCTGAGCCATTTGCATAGGCTACAAGTTCAGTTGCATCATGATCGTGGAACACAAAACCAACTTGCAACAAAAATGATGTATTACCATTTCTTCAGTGGTGCATCCCTATTTCCATTTGAATACAACATACACTTCATCAATCTTTTCCCAATGATGCAACAATCAACACTTCAATACACAATAATTTCATAACTACTGAAAGTCTAACTGCTCCAGCAGAGCAGAACTGCGGAAGGGGCTCTGAACTTTTCCGAGTTAATTCTGATGTATAATCAGAAAGGAAAAATGATTAAATATTCTTAACTCAAACACTTCTCTGTAGAGCAGTCCATTGGGAGAGAATGAGATAAATCCCTTCTTCAGCCAGTGCCATACACTCTGGTGTCAACATCTTCTTCCCGTCTCCACTAGCCAGAAGCAGAGCTTAGAAGGGCCTTGTGCGAACTTAATTATCGGGCCTTTTATATGATTAATTTTTTTTCCATTATAATACTGTACAACAATTAAAAAATATTGTATCAACAACTAAGAAAGAAAAAATATAATGAAGAAAAGTCATTTTTCATTTTCAAGAATCCAATCGTTTTTAACATACGATAATAGAAAATTTTTATATTTAAATGTAATACATATATTATATGTATATACTAGGTCTCAACCCGTGCCGTAACGGCACGGGCAAGGATATGTGTTTCAAATGTATCTATCGATTCATACATGTCGTAATTGTCTGAGAAGAATCGAACCGATTGATTCAGGTCTAAATGTTTTGAGGAGTTGGTTAGTAAACATGTCCTTATCCTCGAATCTTTTAGTACTGTGTATGTAAGTCATATAACCCTTTGGGACAAACATAGTTAATCGTTAGAGCAAATCCTATGGGCAGTAGAACATTACTTCGTTCACTACTTCAAAAAATTATCATCAAAGGTCATTCACCAAACTTGTAACAAAACTAAAAACACCTAAAATTAATTTAAAATCAATTAGATTAATCTTGCAAAATCTGTTAGCATTAAAATTTAATTTTTCTCTTTGATATAAATTGTTGGGTTCCCAATTTACATAGATTTGTTTTTATTCATTTTCCCAAAATTTATGATAATATTTAATCCTTGATCCATTTCTTTTCTTGTCTCTTTACCTATTATCATGAACTATTTCTCAAGCATGTATAATTACACGAAGTTGGAGAGAAATGACAAGAACAGAAACCATGGCAAAAAAGGGAAACAAAGAGATATGTGAGAAAATGAATCGATTATAATTAATTCACGCGTAGCCTTGCATAATCCCATGAAGTAGGGGAGAAATAATGATAGAAACAGAAACCATGACAAAAAAGGGGAACAAAGAGAGATATAAGAAACTGAACCAATTACAATTAACTCGCGTGTAGCTTTGTGTTTGGTCAATTTTTTTTATAGGTTTCATTTTTTATCCTGCCCCCTACCCGGCAAATCTTAAAATCACAACACTTTTTTTTTGAAAAAATATGGCCTTTAAAAATTGTTTTAATTTTAAAAAAATAATAAAAGTAATTTTAAAACTAATTAAAACAAAACAAAACAAAATTAACCAAGGGTGACTAAATAATTTACCTATCTTGGACACCTTTTCTCACCCTACTACCACTATTTCTTCCACCACCACATTATCATCACCACTCCACCAGTCTCACCAATACCCACCACCATTATTCCCACCGCCGATCCACCACCACCGTCCACCATCACAACCACCATTAGTGCTTAATTTACCTATCTTAGGACCCCTTTTCTCACCCTACTACCACTACCTCTTCCACCACCACATTATCGTCACCACTCCACCAGTCTCACCAATACCCAACACCATTATCCTCAGCACACCACCATTATTGCTTACTGATATGGTTAATATCAAACAAATTTATTATGTATCAACAAAAATATATTCATTTGATTAATTAAAGAAACATTTATTATGAAATACCAATTGAACATCTATTATTAAATTTTAATTAAACGTGATCATTTATAGAGGTATATTTATGTTCTGCAAGTATAAATTTGATCGTTCTTTATCTAGCCTAACTTGTCCAAACTTTTTTTTGTATTCTGGAAATGCAATAAATTTTATTTTAATATTAAAAGTCGTGATTTATTCGATCGGGTACTATAAATAGCTGAGATTCCTTTTGGTTGATCCAGCGGTTATGATCATATTGTGTTATATGATTTAGTATCTTCCTCAAAATATTTGTGTTTTGTCCTTACCAGTTGTGCTAAAAACAGCCAACTACATCTATCACAATAAAATGTTGCACATTTTGTAAAGACACAAAACTATTGTTGTCCACTACTATTCACTAACATCCGCCACTGTACGTAAAAACCAACCACGTCCACTATTTTTTCCACCACCAGTAATGTTACCACCTCCACCACTCACAAATACCCGCTACTGTTTCCACCACCCACTGCTTCTTTCACTACCACCATTAAAAATTGTTGATATGATTTTTAACCGCGGTCACTATAGTACAGTGGTAAAGTCATTGGATGATGATACCAATTACCTGAGTTCGAAACTCGTCAGCACCAAAATCTTTACCGATCAATATATATATAGTTTTTAATAAACTTATTTATTAACAAAAATATGTATTTATTAGATTCATTAAATGAACATTTATCATGAAAAATTATTAAATCATTCATCATGAGCAATTAATAGGACACTTATAAATTAAGTATTTATAATGGTTAGTTGAAAAAACCACGGCCGTCGATTTATCCCTCCTAGACAAATCTCGGTCGCTCTTTATCTAGCCTAACTTAGCCAAGCTTTGTTTTATATTCTAAATATAAAAAAATAATAAACGGTTATCGTATTAATTAGCAATGGAAAATTCATAGCCAAAAAGGAAAAATAATAATTAGGTAATTGAGGACTGCATGCTATAAAGCCTTTTATAATCCTATATGTATAATAGATTTACCCAAAATGCCATCTAAGTATTTGCAGTCTAGTGGTGGTTGACTCTTATGTTCAACGCACCGGTGATCAAGATGTCGAATCTCTCCACCATACTTCTGCTTTTCCTTTAATTAGGGGTGAGCATAAAAATCGGAACCGCGGATTTGACCCGTATCCGTCCGCAAAATTTCGGATTTCACCCAAACCGCAAAACTTATGGGCCGGACACGGATGGGATTCTCAAATCCGCACGTTTTAGCGGTTTGGGTGCGGTTGAATATTGAAAACCGCGGATTCACCCGCACCGCATCTGACTCTGCTCCATTAGCTATAAGCCACTAAGCCCAGCTAATTGAATGTGATGTCACTAAGCCCATATCAAAAATGGATTGCTTATTTGCTTCTTTAGCTTGATGTCACTAAGAAAGCAGGCCCAACATGGGAACTGGATCGAACCAAAGAGCCGAGACTCCGCTGCTCAATGAGCAGAAATGTGATGATGAGTTGGGAATTTGAGTTTTCTTCTTTTCTTGCTTGACAGTTTTTTTTTTACCAAATCCGCGGTTAATCCGCAACCGGCCCGTACAATCCGCGGATCCGCGGATGTAAAATCCGCGGATGATTGGGCCGGTCACGGTTTGATTTTTCAAATCCGCAACTTGGACGGTTTGGTTGCGGGTGACTCCTAAACATAGAGTCGGGTCATGTGCATCTCCCACACTGGACACTCTTAGGACCGGCCCTGGCCCAGAACTCATTCTTCAAATCAATTTCTTATTCTCCAGCTACAACCTTCAAAGAACAGGGTAGAGCTGTAAATGGAAATTCTAAAGAACTATAATTTTGGGCATACCAAAATATTCCAAGGCATACTGAATGAAGACAAAAAAGGTTGTGAAATAGCAAAATCAGATAACCCCTTAACCCAAAAAAATTTTAATGGCAAATCTGCCCTTTACGTATTAGTGTTAATAATCTTGATTAGTGATTAAATATTTTATTTAGTGATTAAAATAATTTTCAGAATTATAAGAGTTGTTTAGATGAAAAATTTGAGGAAAAAAAAATCAAAGTTTGGTTTGGTTAAGAAGGAGAGAAAGAGAAGGAGAAAGTGAGAAAATTCTAATTCTTGATTCAATGGATGATGAGGAGGGTCATCATTCATCTAAAAAACCTAGGAAAATACATATCAACTACAACAATGATCCAGAAATGGCTGATTTCTTAGATTATGAGAATGATTTTACACCCACTCAAACTCAAGCTCAAACTCAAACACAAACTCAAGATGATGATTTTTATGAGCCAAATCCTGATGATGAAGACATTGATGAGGAACCCAATGCTTCTAATACACAGGTACACTTATATCCTATACTTAATCTCACTTCTATAGCTCTCAATTGTCAAAAGTTAGGTTTTTTGAATCATGGTTCGGCGAAACAGGTTGAGGTTCGGCTCATAGATGTGAGCCGAATCTACCAATTGATGAACGGTTTGGCTTACTGAATCTATTTACTGCATGTGCCGAACTGTTTGCTAGACACTAGTTCGGCTTATATGAAAGTTTCATAGTAAGCCGAACAACATCCTGAATAGCTCGGAAAAAAATAATTACCGGTTCGGCTTATATTTCGAAAATCGTATGAGCCGAACATCAATTTGTTATTTTTTGGGTTAAAATATTGTTATTGGTTCGGCACATATTGAGAATATCGTAATATCCGAACCTCATTAATGTGCTAGGTTCGGCACATATTATGATTATCGAATACGCCGAACCCATATGCATCTCTATCTGTGACTAGGTTCGGCTTGAAATTTCATGAAATTTCATGCCGAACTGTTCATATACACTTACAGGAAGCTTTTGTGAAGAACAGTTCGGCTAAAAACGCAACTCAATTTTGAGCCGAACTCAACACTGTAACCGTCATTTAATCGATGAAAAACAGCAAATAGGAGATTGGGTTTGTAAAACTTGCTTTCTTATCCTCATTTCCGGAGTTGGAGATGCAGTTGGTTCAATTTCTGGTTCAATTGGTGGTTGATTTTCAGTTTCTACACCTTCATCTTCAATTGGTTCTTCTTCTTCAATTGATGGATTAGAAGACGATTTGGTTTTCCTAGTCCCTGCTTTTCTTTGTACGAGTCATTATGTTGTTGAGTTTAATCGACGATCAAATTTTTACGAATCGACAATTAATCACGATGATGATTTTTTTTTTTTCGCAGGAGGGGGAAGAGTTCGGCTAGAGGAGGAGGAGGAAGAAGAGATGGTAAGGGAAACTGATTTTGATTTTTTAGAAAACTGATTTTAGATTTTTGTATTAAGGGTATATAGGTAATTGAACTACCCATAGGGTACCCCTTATAAGGTCACCCAAGATGGGACTATTATTTTGTATGCCTAGAAAAATTTTGGTATGCCCAAAATCAGGATTCATTCTAAAAGCCTATGAACTAATAAATCAAATTGCATGATCTGTTGTTGGGTATCGGAGGCGGAACAAGGGAAATCTTATAACGAAAAACGAGAAACTGGTGTATACAACGAGCGTCGAGCGGACCAGAGTAGATATTTGTGCTATATGCCCCGCTGTCTAGCCCAACAACAAAAAAATGACCCCTTAACCACCAGACAAGATTACAACAATTAAACTTTTAACTGTATCCATTTCCTGGGAGAAGGAAAAAGAAAAACCTACTGCACTTCTTTGTTCAGATGATTCCAAGAACAACCATCAAGTTAGACTTACCACTAGACAACACTACAATGTCTGTGATCAAATTGACGAAAGAGTTTAAAATCAGAAATTATAGAGCAAATAACAGCTTACATGATAAGAGAGCACAGATGATTCATAATACATTTCGTTAACATTGGACTCTTCAGATAGAGTTCACAAAGTCAGAATTATCTCCACTACTCTAAATAAACTAATAATAAATGGATTACTAGTTCAAATGCCTACAATTAAGCACACCAACATTACCATGTATTACACATTGACTATTAAGATTGATTCTAGCTAATTAGCAAGTGACCCTTCTCACCCTGGCATTAATGGCTGGGATTTACTGCAGATGTCTGCAAGTTCCCACTGTTTCCCTTGAGCTCACACTTGCAGAGGGGACACGAAGTATTCTTCTTCAACCATTTATCCACACAATCCATATTAAAGAAATGCGAACAGGTGAGGGAAGCTCCCTCAGTGCTTCATTATCTGCATACTTTTCTAAGCAAATGCTACATACCTACGCAATAATAAAGAAGAGAGAGAATCGGAAATAGGGTATCAGCTTACTTTCTAGTAAGATGGGTACTACCGGAGGGGAACTTTCGAGTGCCAAAAACAGGGGTGTAAAGAAGAGCGAAAGATAAAGAGTATGCTATTATCAACAAGTAGTAGCTCAGAGCATCCACAATGGAGCGACCAAAACCAAAGAGTAAAAACTAAATATTTGGTATTTTTTAGTTTATAGTCAATGTTAAACACAGCGGGGATGACCAAATTATACTCAAGCGGACGTATAATCAATGTCTGAAACGGTACGATCATATAATATGCGCCTCACTCACAGGTGAAGATTACAGCTGCGCCTAATCCAGACGCACATTATAACTTCGTCTAACAACGCGCGAAATCTATATACTCGTTTGGTGTGCCTCTTTCTCGAACATTAATTCAAACCTCGCCCCATCAGGCGTAGATTTAACACTCTGTTGATGGGAGAAAACAATTTACTGGTCTTTTAGGAAATGAAGAGACGACCATGCGGACGAAAACTCCTCAACCAAGCAAATTGCTTTAATCTTTTTGCAAATAGATGCACTGCACGAGAGTGCTTTGAGTTCGAGAGATCAATCTGTAGAACTCCAGCCTAAACCAAGACGATGGTCGTTCCAGAGTCAATTCGGTCAGAAGAGAGGATGGGTCGGTCTGTAGGAGGGAAGCTGAGAAGTATGTGTGAGATCAATAAAGGGATTGTAAATGTGTTGTGGGTTTCTGCAAATTGATGAACTACTGGGTTCGAATAAGTTTGAATTTTGCTCTGTTGAGAGTGATTGTTCAGATGAGAGTTGTTGTGATAATTCTCGTATCTGTGTTTTTCCTTTAATCATGAATTCAGAGAACTTATTTATATTGCTAGAACGTGGACACATTGATCTCCAGTAAGTGTGACGGTTGTTTGAGTGAAAGAGTGGGTAAGTGAGAGATCGTGGTTTAACCAGTTCCATGTAGTGTGGAGACTTAGTTGATCGTCCACCCACTACTTTGCCAACTTCCTCAACTGCTTACACGACTTACTCACATATCTCATCGTGGATGAGCACACGTGTTGTAGGCCTCCAAACCAAAACCCTAGTTAATATCCCCCATGTGACGTGATTGATGTCTCATGAATGTGGAGTCTGCAAGGCAGACGTGTATTCAGTCAATTGTTGACTTGACTAGACGATGAATCTTAGTATTGTTGAGTCGAGCATGATGGACGAATGCTCTATGACTCATGGATTGAGCTTGTCTGCTGGGAAAGATGTACAGTTCTCGAATGAATGTTGATAGTTGAATCAGTATAATGAATATTGACAGGATAAGCAAATATTGCTCGTATGATGAATTGCTGATTATTGATAGTTGAATCAATATTGATAACCTGAGCAAATATTGCTCGTTTGATGATTGTTGGTAACAAGACCAAATAAAATATTAATTTAAAATATTGGTAGCACAACCGAATATTATATCATAAATGTTGACTGCTTGATCAACATAAAAATAGTGGTGTTTGAACCTTTTCAAAATTATGCTTTGCAGAGCATTCGGTTTGAAACCCTAATTTTGATCGATTGCTGATCCATTGATGATTTACTGAAAATCAACCAATGAGTGAGAGAGGGACCGGATACATGGGATGATGGGCCGACCATGTAGCGCCCAGATGCTTCGAATGAGCAAGCACCAAAGTCCTTTGCGGACCAGTTGATGAAAGAATGATTAAATGCTGGTTTAATTATTTATTAAAATAGCTTTCGTCTGAGCATTAGATAATAAAATATAATTGTGGATAGATGAGGGACCGTCCAATAGGGCATGGAACCGGCCCTTGGTGGTCGTGGGACCGACTGAGGGTCGTTTGATGAAATTCCAAATTATTTGGAAAGAGTTTGAACCAAATATGAACAAATTAGGTCAAATTATGAAGATGTGTGGGACCGGCTCCTTCTAAGACAAAGGGCCGACCTTGGTCGATCAAGGTGGCATGTCCGTGTCCCCATGTTGCTCGTGTCTCAATTTTGAGAATTTTGGTATTTTCTGACATGCATTCGAGCAATATCTTAGATTTTCAGAAGAGTTTGATCTTGACTGAATGAGAAAGTAGGGCATTGCTCGTGCGATCAATATTTTAATAATATTAAAATAATAATATCTTAATATTTACGTGAGAAGCCTAGTCGGCCATGTGACCATTTGACTTTTTGGCTTTTTGCAAGTTTGAGCAATATTGGTGAAATATTGAAAAAACTAGGTTTTTTCTCAAGCGAAGGAGTTTCGTGAGATGAGGGAAGAAATAATAATAAAATAAGGAATTAGAGAAGTTTGGGACCGGACAGGCTAGTGCTTGGCCAACCGTCTAGTAGGCTCGGTCCCGTGACAGTTGTTCTTATTTTATATTATTTTTCATCGTGTGAAGAAATATGGAGAAATTAGGAGTTTCGCTCGAACGAGGGAGTTTGCTTGAATGAAGAAGTTTTCATGAGATTAGGAAAAATAATAAAATAAGATAAAATAAATCGGAGAGGCGTGGGACCGGCCACGATGGCATGATTGACCGGCCGGTGGGCCCGGTCCCCTAAGCGCCTCTCTATTATTTTATTATTATTATTTTCTTTCCTATTTTGCATAGGTTTCCTCGTTCGTCCATATTTTTGAATGCTCGTCCATGCATTATTGTTAAGTACACTCGCACCATTTTCTCGAGGCTTACTCGGTGGTGGCCCAGATGCCCTTATGTTGAATATTTATTACTAACCCATGGAATTTTACCGGAAAAATCCATGAATTGAAGTAATGAAATATTATGATTAACGTAGAATTCTTTCTAGGAATTCAATTGATGAATCTTGCGACTAGAAATAATTAATTGATTAATTGATGGCTCTATACTAGCAGGCAAGCTGTCTAGGAGCATTATGATTATTTGATAATTGAGCGATATGAGCTAGTTGAAGCGTCATATTTATTTTGTATAGTCAGGGAAACCATTGTTACATCCTGGAGATGTTACGCTTCATACTAGCAGGCAAGCTGTTTAGGAGCCGTCCAATCATTAAAATTCTATACATATGTATTTTATATAGTCAGGGAAAACATTGTTACATCCTGAAGATGTCATCACTCTATACTAGCAGGCAAGCCGTCTAGGAGCCGTCCAATCATTTTCGATTCTATATAAAAGTGATTACTGAAATTGTTCAGTATTGATGAAATATGTCGTGGTCTTAATTGAGAGACTGCATATTCATGTATGATCTGAGAGGCAATACACTTAGTCAGAGGTTCTTATGGATGATCTGAGAGAAAATACACTCAGTCAGAGATCATCGAGGCATGAGCTTTCATGCTTAAACGAGAGACATGAGTCTCAATACTCGTCTGATTACTGGATCAGGAACATGCAAGGTTATGGTTTGACGATTTTTTCCTTCGCCAAAAATCCACCATCAACACACTCGTTTGTCACAAGAGAGTTTTAAAGTACGTCCATTCCTATTGCACACGTGCCACTCGTGTGGCATGAAAAAAGATTAATTTTTACGGGAAAAAAGATTCAGAACGGACACAAAAAAAAGATCGAAAATCACCAAATGGAGATATAAACTCCGCCCAAACTGTCACCAGGCGTTGGTATAAAATGAGTTTGATGTCAGGCGAAAATTTTAAATATGCCTGATGGGGAACTAACTTAAACTTCGCCTGACTCAAACGGACTTAAAAAGTTCGTCCATTACTAGGCGAACATTATACTTGCGCCCCATCAGGCGTTGTTTATACCTTCGCCCCGCTCAAACAAGCTTTTAATCTACGCCTATATTTTCTGCGCAGTTTATACATACGTCCCGCTCCAAACGAATTTTTAATCTGCGCCTTCTATTAAACGTATTTGTAACCTTCGCTCGACCAAGTATGGTTTTGGTCCGAATTTCAAACCAAATATATTCTGATATTTGGTTTTACTCATTTTTAGTCTTTGGTCTATTCCACTGTGATTGGCGACCAAGTTTTTAGTTTTAGTCGTCCATTATGGACGCTCTTAGTGATCCTGTAAGATGTTCATAACATACAACAAGTAGTAGTTGTTCTGCATGGGATTACATTACAAAGCATCAAACTTTATTATACTCCCTCCATCCCTAATTAGTTGAGCCATTTGTATTTTGCACAATTATTAAGGCAAGGAAAGAAGTGGAGTATGTTTAAATAT
The DNA here is from genome assembly GCF_003573695.1 of Papaver somniferum. Classification (NCBI taxonomy): domain Eukaryota; kingdom Viridiplantae; phylum Streptophyta; class Magnoliopsida; order Ranunculales; family Papaveraceae; genus Papaver; species Papaver somniferum. Next base: position 155,214,841 of record NC_039365.1, on the reverse strand, counting down.
TTTTTACAAGTATGCCTTTATGGATAATAACTTGTAAAATTTCGAAATGATTTATCTCTTAAACTATACCACGGTTTTTCGTAAACTTTATACCGTTGGAAAGCATTTTAAAACACCTACGTAACGAATATAAACATGACTATCAAATTATACATATTTCTTATAGTACCAATAATCAATTAAAATTGTAGTTTTATAAATATCCTCTTGATTAATGAAAGGACTCGTCTATTTATGGGACAAAATTTAAAACCAAATAGCTCAACTAATTAGGGACGGAGGGGGTAGTCATCTACACTACTCGTTAAAAGAGCTTCAAAATTTGCACAAACCAGATATTATTTGTATTGCAGAGGCGCAGGTTTTCTGCACTGCTCGTTTTGTCAGATCTTTGAGACCGGTCGACTTCTCTGAGGATGTTGTTACGAATGAGGCTGGTGATGATAAAGGAAATCTTTGGGTTATGTGGAATAACTCGTTAACAAGACCCTGCATTCTTTCTTCTTCTAAACAGGCTATTACCATTGAAGTGGAAGGTAATATTATTACAGCAGTTCATGCTTCTTACAACCCAGTCACAAGGAAAATGATGTGGCGTCAATTGGATTTGGGCTCTACTTCGCTTCCTTGGCTGGTTTTGGGTGATTTCAACTGTGTGTTACGTATGGAAGAAAAGAAGGGTGGCATTCCAATCAAAGAGGTTTATATGAATGAATTCAGAAGTTGGATATCAGATAATAGTTTGGTGGAGGTGGACTCTTTGGGCAAGAATTACACCTGGTCTAACCGCCAGAAAGGTAGTAGAAGAATTGTTTCCAAACATGATAGAGTTGTGGTCAATGATGCTTGGTTCTTCAAATATGAGAATTGGAGATGTAAGGCTTTGCCTAGAATCTGTTCTGATCATTCTCCTATTATTGGTTTTGCTTTTCAAAGTCCAAGACCGAAAAGAGCTCCTTTTAGAATTCAGAAAATGTGGATGTCGCATCCAAGTTTTATGAACTTGGTTAAAGACAACTGGAATTTGAGTATGGTTGGTGCCCCTCCTTTTGTCTTTGCCAGCAAGCTTAGAAGACTTAAATATGTGTTGAAAGTTTGGAACAGAACGGTGTTTGGCGATGTTCAGTTTAGGTTGAAACAAGCTGAGCTTAAGATGGACGCAGAAATGGACCTGCTTGATTTTGATCCAGCTGATGAGTTGCAATTCACTAGGGTGGCCGATGCCAAGAAAGCAGCTGATGATGTGAGGATGAACCTGGCTTCTATGCTTCGTATGAAGTCGAGAGTTACTTGGCTGGAAGAAGGGGACCAAAACACTAGATTTTTTCACAATAGCATTCGCATGAGGAGAAGCCAAAACACTATCTCGGAGCTCAAAATTTCTACTAACTCTACTTTGTTTTTGCAGGATGACATTAAAGATTTTCTTGTCAATCATTATAAGGATAAGTTCAATGGTGGGGATACTTGTATCGATTCAAAGCTGTTTGATTTTGATCATGAGTGTATTTCTTCTCAGGAGAGTATTCTCATGGATTCCATTCCAAATTTAGAAGAGATTAAAGTTGTTGTGTTCGATTTGGGTGCTGACTCTGCGCCTGGCCCTGATGGCTTCTCTGGGAATTTCTACAGAATTTGCTGGGATACAATTTATGCAGACCTTTGCAAGGCTATTGTCAACTGTTGGGAGATGCTGAAAAATCCCAATGGAATTAACTCAAGTTTCATTGTGCTCATCCCTAAGAATAGCAAATCTGATGCTGTTAAAGACTATATGCCAATTGGCTTGAGCAATTTCTTTTTCAAAATCATCACGAAGATAATGGCTACAAGGCTGAGCACTGTGCTTAACAACTTAATTTCGGAGGAGCAAGTGGCGTTTATGAAGGGTAGAAACATTCATGAAAACATTGCTTTGGCTTCCGAGCTGATCAATGAGATTAGTAGTAGCAGAAAGTATGGTAATATTGGCCTCAAACTTGAGATTGGTCAAGCTTTTGACACAGTGAGTTGGGAGTTTATTGCTGAAGTTTTTCGACAATATGGTTTTTCTGACAAATGGTGTGCTTGGATTCTTAGCATTCTCAACTCAGCTAAAATTTCGATCATGGTGAATGGTAGCCCGGAAGGTTTCTTTAGCATCTCTAGAGGTTTAAGGCAAGGTGATCCGCTTTCTCCTCTGATTTTTGTTCTCATTGAAGATTTTTTGAGCCGTAATCTGTCCAAGCTCTTTGCTCGTTGTAGTATGCACTATATGGTCAGAAAGAAAGGTATTGCTCCTTCTCATCTGCTTTTTGCGGATGACATTCTTATTTTCTGCAGGGGAAATCTGCAAAGTCTTCAAAATCTGGTTACTATTTTGGGCATGTACAAAAGGGCCTCTGGCCAGTGTGTGAATTTTTCCAAGAGTCAATTTTACTATGGAGGTGGATCAAATTCGTGAGCTGTGGCAATTTCAAATTTCTTGGGCATGGGGAGAGCTTACTTCCCTGACAGATACCTTGGTATTCAACTAAAGCCTGGCATTGTTAGGATCATTCATGTTCGTCGGGTGGTGGAGAAGATCAGGGACAAGCTTGCGGGTTGGAAAGGTCAGCTCCTCTCTTTTCAAGCAAGACTGGTGCTGATTAAGTCTGTGATTTCGATCTATATTATTCATTCCATGGTTGTGTATAAATGTCCATGTATGGCCATCAAGCAAGTTGAGAAGGCCATTAGAAATTTCCTTTGGTCTGGAGATGCGGAGAAGCGTAAATACTTCACAGTTCGTTATGATAGCTTGTGTTGCACGAAGAGTGAAGGAGGGCTGGGTCTCAAAAAGTTGTTAGATGTTAACAAAGCAATGCTGATGAAGCTTTGGATCTCTATAAGAGATTCTGACAAGATTTGGGCAAGGTTTCTAAAAGCTAAATACTTCAAGAGTAATGGCAATTTGATTGACTACAAGACGGGTTCGTCTGTCTTTCCAGGTATTAGATTGGTTTTCAACTTTGTGCAAAAACACACAAGATCAATTATAGGCAATGGTGAGAACTCTTCCCTTTTTTTGATAATTGGTGTGGTGATTTTTCGATTGCTAAGAAGCTAGGCATTTCTTCCAAAGGGCCTAAGGATTTTCAAGCAAAAGTGAGCGATATTATTGCCGATGGTATTTGGGCAATCTCTCAAGCTACAAGAAATTTGATGCTTCGTTGTAACATTGATGAGGATAACTTTCCAATTATTGATGGGGGTGATGATTATAAGATTTGGGACCTGGATAAAAAAGGTGTTTTTTCGGTCAAATCTGCTAAGGCAGCTATCAACTCTCCAACTGATATTCAGCCCTGTGCAGCTCTGTTCTCGAGAAAGGTGGTGCATCCTTCTTTGGGTGTGCAGTACTAGAAGATATGGACCAAGCAATGATGTGCAACTGATGACAACATCATTAAGAAGACTGGGAGAAGTTTGGCCCCAATGTGCCGCTTATGCCGCAAGAATTGTGAGACCTTAAGCCATATTACTTGGCACTGCAGATTTGCTAGGAGGATCTGCGCTTGGGCTGCCGGTATCTCCAGTATCCAGCCGAACGAGGATCTAGTGAGTTCTTACCAGGCTGCAAAAGGTCGTAGTAGGATGATTAAGGATTTGTGGCTGGTCATAAATCTAGCCATTTGATGAGTGCCAAATATTGTATATTTTTATCCCTTTTTGTTGGCATTTAACTCATCTTTTGCGCAGTAATTCTACATTTTATCCCATATTCTGTATTTTCATTGTTTTCAAGAATAAATATTTTTCTTACTTAATTTTGCATTTTTAGGTAATAAATAAAGTCTGGATGAATTGCGGAGCGGAATAGAGCAGAAAAGTAGTGAAAAGCCAGGAGGAATCACGCAAGGAAGCCGTGAAGAATGATGTGCGGAAGACCAAAGAGGGTAGAAATGGGCTTGAAGAAGAGATTTGTTCTTAAAGAAGAAGTGGGCTCAAGATTTTCCAAGCCCAAACTCATTTCCCAAACCCATATTCTATACCCAAAAGCCTAAAACCCAAATCCATACCCGCTTGCGTCTTCAGCCGTCAGATTGATCTCAGAGTCATCCTACGGTCGCCCCCTTGTTGTGCATCAAAGTTTGATACATCCGCTTTTCACTACAGTTCCTAACTCCATCAAGTGTCGTTAGTTTTGTTGTATCACTTCATCTGACGGTCGCTCCTCGCTTACCTCCGCATCGCCGTCAGATCTACCTACCATCTTCACATCCTACGGCCCAGATCGCATAACATCTTCACTCGCTGCAACTGCCCAACACCCTAACATCCGAGCCATATACCCCTACCAAACACCCCCTTCTCCTTCTTCCATCGACCTCTCCCCCTCCATGCCTGTTGCAGACCACCACCATCTTCTCCACCTGTTCTGCCTTCGCAACCACCACCTCACCTGCCTCAACTACCCAAACCAACCACACCCATCCTTCTCCCATCAATCCCCTACCCCTCTACCTATCTAATTCACTAATTTCTCTTCTCATCTTTCTCTGAAAACCTAGAAGAAAAATTGATGAATTAGGTGGAGTTAGTAGAGTAATTGGAGCGTGAGAAAGCAGCAGTAGAGTCAGAAGAAGATTGGGTTAGCATGCATGCGATCAATTCCAACGAATTAGGTGAGTTTCACCAAACCCTAATTACACTGTTTTGGGGCTTTTGGGGACTTCTCTTGTAAACTATAAATTGGGACTGTGGGTGTGATGTAAAAACTTATGCTGGGTTAGCCAGCTTCACTCTTGTAGAGAACTGGACTAGCCAGTTTCTCATTTGTTTCATGTTTACACTGTTGGTTCATATGTTTATCATGTTTTTGTATTTGCTCACCATATGTGTGTTGTTTGAATTTCCTTGTATGATATTTATTATTGTTTACAAGATTAGCATGAGCTAAGTTGCATTGCTGAGGCTCAGATGATGCTTTAGTGCACTGTTAGGTAGTGGAATGCTAGGTTAGAGCCTTAGGATGCATTGTTTTGATTGAGCAATGGGAGAAACTATTGCTCATAGCAAGCCAATTCTCTTTCCATTCCATTTGTATGCTTAGGATGCATTGTTTTGATTGAGCAATGGGAGAAATTAGTGCTCATAGCAAGCTAATTCTCTTTCCATTCCTTTTGTATGCTTAAGATCCTAATTTCAACCTAGAATTGCATTGTTTAGCTAGGACACAAGGTGGATTCTAAGCCTTAGCTTAGCCACAGCTGAAAACTCCTCCCTGCCCTTGGCTAACAGCCTTGGTTTATTTTGTTTTGTTTCTTGTTAACTGCCACTGTTACCTTTGCTTCATTGTTTTTATTCTACTTCACTGTCACATTTACTTTACTTTCTGTCACTAATTCAGTTACACCAAAACAGCTCAGTTGTGTTTTAACACAACACAAAAATCTCTAGGAAAACAACAATAGCTCCCTCCAAGTCCCTGTGGACAAACCCCTGCTTATTCACTTTCTACTTTAGATCCTGTGCACTTGCAGGTGTAAATATAACCATAGTTTTAGGTTTAATTCCTTAGCTATCAAGTTTTTGGCGCCGCTGCCGGGGACTCGGTTAGCGGCGCTGTTGTTGTTTTTGTTCTACATTTGTTTGCTGTTCTCTGCATTTGTTTGCTGTTATAGGTCTTGTTGCTGGCTAGCCTTTGCTAGCTAGCTAGCTAACTGTTGCCTGTTGCTGCTAGACCTTTCTTAACCTTGTTGTTGCATCCTTAGTGCATCCTGTTGCATCTTCACTGCATTTACTGTTTCATTACAACTGCATTCTTGCATTCTTTCATTTACTGTCATCTAGCCTCACAGAATTCTTAACTTGCACCATCTAGCCTTTATGGATGCATCATTAGCTTTAGCTTGCATCTAGTTTTGTCCTGCATATTCAGTTATCAACTCATCTTGCAGCTCATTGATTCTGTCCTGTAACTTTCTTATTTGTCATCTGAAGCTTGTGCCATCTGCATTGCATCTTACATCATCTTGGCATACTTGCCATCTTATATTCTTGCATATCTTCTTGCACTGCATCCATTTGCATAAGCATCACTGTGTAACTGCATTTTAGTCTCACTTGCTTCTGTGCATTTAGTGTAAGCATTTAACTGTTCTTGCATACTGTTTTGCATTACCAAGCATCTTTGTTGTTCTTGCTTACTTAGTTGCATCTTTTAGCTTAGCTTAGTGTAAGCATAGTCCCTGTTCTTGCACTTCCTGTTAGGAATTGTCTTACCTCTTTAGTGCATTGTCTTGCTTCTTTCTCTTGCTCTTGCTTTTGCCTTGCTGTTGGGTTCAGAACAAAAGCTGCTGCAATTGAACAAGCCCAGTTGCTGTTGAACAATTCTGCTGGGCTTGCTGTTTGAACTGCAGTAGTGATCCTGCTGCCAAGCTTCTGTTGCTGGGCTGTGCAATAAAGAAACAAAAGCCCAACTGGGCTGTAAGCTGCAGAAGGAGAGGAAATTGAACCAAGCCCAACTGGGCCTTAAGTATTGAAGCCAAAGCTTAGGATGATCCAAAGCCCAACTGGGCTTTTGCAACCAAACTGAGCAGCTGGGCTGTGCTTCAAAGGTAAGCCTAAACCCATTAAGAGAACCCAACCTGTGGGCTTCCATTTTTAATCTGTGGGCTTGTAATAATTTTTTTTTATTTTAATTTTATTTCTTTCTTTATTTGGGATTGTAATAATTTTAGTTTTATTTTTATTTTCTTTTGTGGGTTTGTAATAATTAGTTTTATTTTTATTTCTTTCTTTATTTGGGCTTGTAATTTAGTTGTTTGTTAGGCTTGTAGTTTCTTTTAAACTAAAATTTGGGCTTCAAAACCCAACCCAAAAAAAAAAAAAAAAAAAATCAAGTATTTATTTATTCCATGTTTTGTCATGTTAAAGACAATAGTTCTCTCTTGTTCCAAAAATAAAAGTGAGTAATCAATGTAAATAAGAGTCATGTAAAGAGTTATTTTTGTTGTAAATAGTCTTGTAATAAGCAAGGAGGGTGCAGCCATCGATGTATAACGCGGGTAAACTGAAATATCACCAACTCATTGGGTGAACATTCACAATTCTCGTAAAGCCGGACAGCTAGCTTGGCTTAGAATTCGGTTCTTAGCCTAAAAACTATCTCTTGGTGGTTAGTAGTCATAACTTCAGGTCATTCTAGAAACATGTGTAGATACACTTTACACTCTTATCACATGTCTTTATTTGTTATCAGTGCTAGGATTGTGTCTTTGATAGCTAGATTGACATCTCCATTTTGCTGTGAGCTTAAACTATCTTGCACATGTCACATTTGATGGAATCTGAGCTTATATTTTGACCTAGAACTTTGTAGGTACGTTCTAAGCAAACCTTCACGAGACTTCAACTCGTCCACTAGGGACACTTAGTGGTTTAAAAGGCTTAGTGCATACGCTAAATGCATTCGAGAGACCAGCGACAGTGGTATAGGTAGGATTTCCTTAGTTTTGTTTTACTTGAGGACAAGTAAAATTCAGGTTTGGGGGTATTTGATGAGTGCCAAATATTGTATATTTTTATCCCTTTTTGTTGGCATTTAACTCATCTTTTGCGCAGTAATTCTACATTTTATCCCATATTCTGTATTTTCATTGTTTTCAAGAATAAATATTTTTCTTACTTAATTTTGCATTTTTAGGTAATAAATAAAGTCTGGATGAATTGCGGAGCGGAATAGAGCAGAAAAGTAGTGAAAAGCCAGGAGGAATTACGCAAGGAAGCCGTGAAGAATGATGTGCGGAAGACCAAAGAGGGTAGAAATGGGCTTGAAGAAGAGATTTGTTCTTAAAGAAGAAGTGGGCTCAAGATTTTCCAAGCCCAAACTCATTTCCCAAACCCATATTCTATACCCAAAAGCCTAAAACCCAAATCCATACCCGCTTGCGTCTTCAGCCGTCAGATTGATCTCAGAGTCATCCTACGGTCGCCCCCTTGTTGTGCATCAAAGTTTGATACATCCGCTTTTCACTACAGTTCCTAACTCCATCAAGTGTCGTTAGTTTTGTTGTATCACTTCATCTGACGGTCGCTCCTCGCTTACCTCCGCATCGCCGTCAGATCTACCTACCATCTTCACATCCTACGGCCCAGATCGCATAACATCTTCACTCGCTGCAACTGCCCAACACCCTAACATCCGAGCCATATACCCCTACCAAACCCCCTTCTCCTTCTTCCATCGACCTCTCCCCCTCCATGCCTGTTGCAGACCACCACCATCTTCTCCACCTGCTCTGCCTTCGCAACCACCACCTCACCTGCCTCAACTACCCAAACCAACCACACCATCCTTCTCCCATCAATCCCCTACCCCTCTACCTATCTAATTCACTAATTTCTCTTCTCATCTTTCTCTGAAAACCTAGAAGAAAAATTGATGAATTAGGTGGAGTTAGTAGAGTAATTGGAGCTTGAGAAAGCAGCAGTAGAGTCAGAAGAAGATTGGGTTAGCATGCATGCGATCAATTCCAACGAATTAGGTGAGTTTCACCAAACCCTAATTACACTGTTTTGGGGCTTTTGGGGACTTCTCTTGTAAACTATAAATTGGGACTGTGGGTGTGATGTAAAAACTTATGCTGGGTTAGCCAGCTTCACTCTTGTAGAGAACTGGACTAGCCAGTTTCTCATTTGTTTCATGTTTACACTGTTGGTTCATATGTTTATCATGTTTTTGTATTTGCTCACCATATGTGTGTTGTTTGAATTGCCTTGTATGATATTTATTATTGTTTACAAGATTAGCATGAGCTAAGTTGCATTGCTGAGGCTCAGATGATGCTTTAGTGCACTGTTAGGTAGTGGAATGCTAGGTTAGAGCCTTAGGATGCATTGTTTTGATTGAGCAATGGGAGAAATTAGTGCTCATAGCAAGCCAATTCTCTTTCCATTCCATTTGTATGCTTAGGATGCATTGTTTTGATTGAGCAATGGGAGAAATTAGTGCTCATAGCAAGCTAATTCTCTTTCCATTCCTTTTGTATGCTTAAGATCCTAATTTCAACCTAGAATTGCATTGTTTAGCTAGGACACAAGGTGGATTCTAAGCCTTAGCTTAGCCACAGCTGAAAACTCCTCCCTGCCCTTGGCTAACAGCCTTGGTTTATTTGGTTTTGTTTCCTGTTAACTGCCACTGTTACCTTTGCTTCATTGTTTTTATTCTACTTCACTGTCACATTTACTTTACTTTCTGTCACTAATTCAGTTACACCAAAACAGCTCAGTTGTGTTTTAACACAACACAAAAATCTCTAGGAAAACAACATAGCTCCCTCCAAGTCCCTGTGGACAAACCCCTGCTTATTCACTTCTACTTTAGATCCTGTGCACTTGCAGGTGTAAATATAACCATAGTTTTAGGTTTAATTCCTTAGCTATCAAGTTTTTGGCGCCGCTGCCGGGGACTCGGTTAGCGGCGCTGTTGTTGTTTTTGTTCTACATTTGTTTGCTGTTCTCTGCATTTGTTTGCTGTTATAGGTCTTGTTGCTGGCTAGCCTTTGCTAGCTAGCTACCTAACTGTTGCATGTTGCTGCTAGACCTTTCTTAACCTTGTTGTTGCATCCTTAGTGCATCCTGTTGCATCTTCACTGCATTTACTGTTTCATTACAACTGCATTCTTGCATTCTTTCATTTACTGTCATCTAGCCTCACAGAATTCTTAACTTGCACCATCTAGCCTTTATGGATGCATCATTAGCTTTAGCTTGCATCTAGTTTTGTCCTGCATATTCAGTTATCAACTCATCTTGCAGCTCATTGATTCTGTCCTGTAACTTTCTTATTTGTCATCTGAAGCTTGTGCCATCTGCATTGCATCTTACATCATCTTGGCATACTTGTCATCTTATATTCTTGCATATCTTCTTGCACTGCATCCATTTGCATAAGCATCAATGTGTAACTGCATTTTAGTCTCACTTGCTTCTGTGCATTTAGTGTAAGCATTTAACTGTTCTTGCATACTGTTTTGCATTACCAAGCATCTTTGCTGTTCTTGCTTACTTAGTTGCATCTTTTAGCTTAGCTTAGTGTAAGCATAGTCCCTGTTCTTGCACTTCCTGTTAGGAATTGTCTTACCTCTTTAGTGCATTGTCTTGCTTCTTTCTCTTGCTCTTGCTTTTGCCTTGCTGTTGGGTTCAGAACAAAAGCTGCTGCAATTGAACAAGCCCAGTTGCTGTTGAACAATTCTGCTGGGCTTGCTGTTTGAACTGCAGTAGTGATCCTGCTGCCAAGCTTCTGTTGCTGGGCTGTGCAATAAAGAAACAAAAGCCCAACTGGGCTGTAAGCTGCAGAAGGAGAGGAAATTGAACCAAGCCCAACTGGGCCTTAAGTATTGAAGCCAAAGCTTAGGATGATCCAAAGCCCAACTGGGCTTTTGCAACCAAACTGAGCAGCTGGGCTGTGCTTCAAAGGTAAGCCTAAACCCATTAAGAGAACCCAACCTGTGGGCTTCCATTTTTAATCTGTGGGCTTGTAATAATTTTTTTTTATTTTAATTTTATTTCTTTCTTTATTTGGGATTGTAATAATTTTAGTTTTATTTTTATTTTCTTTTTTTGTGGGTTTGTAATAATTAGTTTTATTTTTATTTCTTTCTTTATTTGGGCTTGTAATTTAGTTGTTTGTTAGGCTTGTAGTTTCTTTTAAACTAAAATTTGGGCTTCAAAACCCAACCCAAAAAAAAAAAAAAAATCAAGTATTTATTTATTCCATGTTTTGTCATGTTAAAGACAATAGTTCTCTCTTGTTCCAAAAATAAAAGTGAGTAATCAATGTAAATAAGAGTCATGTAAAGAGTTATCTTTTTGTTGTAAATAGTCTTGTAATAAGCAAGGAGGGTGCAGCCATCGATGTATAACGCGGGTAAACTGAAATATCACCAACTCATTGGGTGAACATTCACAATTCTCGTAAAGCCGGACAGCTAGCTTGGCTTAGAATTCGGTTCTTAGCCTAAAAACTATCTCTTGGTGGTTAGTAGTCATAACTTCAGGTCATTCTAGAAACATGTGTAGATACACTTTACACTCTTATCACATGTCTTTATTTGTTATCAGTGCTAGGATTGTGTCTTTGATAGCTAGATTGACATCTCCATTTTGCTGTGAGCTTAAACTATCTTGCGCATGTCACATTTGATGGAATCTGAGCTTATATTTTGACCTAGAACTTTGTAGGTACGTTCTAAGCAAACCTTCACGAGACTTCAACTCGTCCACTAGGGACACTTAGTGGTTTAAAAGGCTTAGTGCATACGCTAAATGCATTCGAGAGACCAGCGACAGTGGTATAGGTAGGATTTCCTTAGTTTTGTTTTACTTGAGGACAAGTAAAATTCAGGTTTGGGGGTATTTGATGAGTGTCAAATATTGTATATTTTTATCCCTTTTTGTTGGCATTTAACTCATCTTTTGCGCAGTAATTCTACATTTTATCCCATATTCTGTATTTTCATTGTTTTCAAGAATAAATATTTTTCTTACTTAATTTTGCATTTTTAGGTAAAAAATAAAGTCTGTATGAATTGCGGAGCGGAATAGAGCAGAAAAGTAGTGAAAAGCCAGGAGGAATTACGCAAGGAAGCCGTGAAGAATGATGTGCGGGAGACCAAAGAGGGTAGAAATGGGCTTGAAGAAGAGATTTGTTCTTAAAGAAGAAGTGGGCTCAAGATTTTCCAAGCCCAAACTCATTTCCCAAACCCATATTCTATACCCAAAAGCCTAAAACCCAAATCCATACCCGCTTGCGTCTTCAGCCGTCAGATTGATCTCAGAGTCATCCTACGGTCGCCCCCTTGTTGTGCATCAAAGTTTGATACATCCGCTTTTCACTACAGTTCCTAACTCCATCAAGTGTCGTTAGTTTTGTTGTATCACTTCATCTGACGGTCGCTCCTCGCTTACCTCCGCATCGCCGTCAGATCTACCTACCATCTTCACATCCTACGGCCCAAATCGCATAACATCTTCACTCGCTGCAACTGCCCAACACCCTAACATCCGAGCCATATACCCCTACCAAACACCCCCTTCTCCTTCTTCCATCGACCTCTCCCCCTCCATGCCTGTTGCAGACCACCACCATCTTCTCCACCTGCTCTGCCTTCGCAACCACCACCTCACCTGCCTCAACTACCCAAACCAACCACACCCATCCTTCTCCCATCAATCCCCTACCCCTCTACCTATCTAATTCACTAATTTCTCTTCTCATCTTTCTCTGAAAACCTAGAAGAAAAATTGATGAATTAGGTGGAGTTAGTAGAGTAATTGGAGCTTGAGAAAGCAGCAGTAGAGTCAGAAGAAGATTGGGTTAGCATGCATGCGATCAATTCCAACGAATTAGGTGAGTTTCACCAAACCCTAATTACACTGTTTTGGGGCTTTTGAGGACTTCTCTTGTAAACTATAAATTGGGACTGTGGGTGTGATGTAAAAACTTATGCTGGGTTAGCCAGCTTCACTCTTGTAGAGAACTGGACTAGCCAGTTTCTCATTTGTTTCATGTTTACACTGTTGGTTCATATGTTTATCATGTTTTTGTATTTGCTCACCATATGTGTGTTGTTTGAATTGCCTTGTATGATATTTATTATTGTTTACAAGATTAGCATGAGCTAAGTTGCATTGTTGAGGCTCAGATGATGCTTTAGTGCACTGTTAGGTAGTGGAATGCTAGGTTAGAGCCTTAGGATGCATTGTTTTGATTGAGCAATGGGAGAAATTAGTGCTCATAGCAAGCCAATTCTCTTTCCATTCCATTTGTATGCTTAGGATGCATTGTTTTGATTGAGCAATGGGAGAAATTAGTGCTCATAGCAAGATAATTCTCTTTCCATTCCTTTTGTATGCTTAAGATCCTAATTTCAACCTAGAATTGCATTGTTTAGCTAGGACACAAGGTGGATTCTAAGCCTTAGCTTAGCCACAGCTGAAAACTCCTCCCTGCCCTTGGCTAACAGCCTTGGTTTATTTGGTTTTGTTTCCTGTTAACTGCCACTGTTACCTTTGCTTCATTGTTTTTATTCTACTTCACTGTCACATTTACTTTACTTTCTGTCACTAATTCAGTTACACCAAAACAGCTCAGTTGTGTTTTAACACAACACAAAAATCTCTAGGAAAACAACAATAGCTCCCTCCAAGTCCCTGTGGACAAACCCCTGCTTATTCACTTTCTACTTTAGATCCTGTGCACTTGCAGGTGTAAATATAACCATAGTTTTAGGTTTAATTCCTTAGCTATCAAGTTTTTGGCGCCGCTGCCGGGGACTCGGTTAGCGGCGCTGTTGTTGTTTTTGTTCTACATTTGTTTGCTGTTCTCTGCATTTGTTTGCTGTTATAGGTCTTGTTGCTGGCTAGCCTTTTCTAGCTAGCTACCTAACTGTTGCATGTTGCTGCTAGACCTTTCTTAACCTTGTTGTTGCATCCTTAGTGCATCATGTTGCATCTTCACTGCATTTACTGTTTCATTACAACTGCATTCTTGCATTCTTTCATTTACTGTCATCTAGCCTCACAGAATTCTTAACTTGCACCATCTAGCCTTTATGGATGCATCATTAGCTTTAGCTTGCATCTAGTTTTGTCCTGCATATTCAGTTATCAACTCATCTTGCAGCTCATTGATTCTGTCCTGTAACTTTCTTATTTGTCATCTGAAGCTTGTGCCATCTGCATTGCATCTTACATCATCTTGGCATACTTGTCATCTTATATTCTTGCATATCTTCTTGCACTACATCCATTTGCATAAGCATCACTGTGTAACTGCATTTTAGTCTCACTTGCTTCTGTGCATTTAATGTAAGCATTTAACTGTTCTTGCATACTGTTTTGCATTACCAAGCATCTTTGCTGTTCTTGCTTACTTAGTTGCATCTTTTAGCTTAGCTTAGTGTAAGCATAGTCCCTGTTCTTGCACTTCCTGTTAGGAATTGTCTTACCTCTTTAGTGCATTGTCTTGCTTCTTTCTCTTGCTCTTGCTTTTGCCTTGCTGTTGGGTTCAGAACAAAAGCTGCTGCAATTGAACAAGCCCAGTTGCTGTTGAACAATTCTGCTGGGCTTGCTGTTTGAACTGCAGTAGTGATCCTGCTGCCAAGCTTCTGTTGCTGGGCTGTGCAATAAAGAAACAAAAGCCCAACTGGGCTGTAAGCTGCAGAAGGAGAGGAAATTGAACCAAGCCCAACTGGGCCTTAAGTATTGAAGCCAAAGCTTAGGATGATCCAAAGCCCAACTGGGCTTTTGCAACCAAACTGAGCAGCTGGGCTGTGCTTCAAAGGTAAGCCTAAACCCATTAAGAGAACCCAACCTGTGGGCTTCCATTTTTAATCTGTGGGCTTGTAATAATTTTTTTTTATTTTAATTTTATTTCTTTCTTTATTTGGGATTGTAATAATTTTAGTTTTATTTTTATTTTCTTTTTTGTGGGTTTGTAATAATTAGTTTTTTTTTATTTCTTTCTTTATTTGGGCTTGTAATTTAGTTGTTTGTTAGGCTTGTAGTTTCTTTTAAACTAAAATTTGGGCTTCAAAACCCAACCCAAAAAAAAAAAAAAAAAAATCAAGTATTTATTTATTCCATGTTTTGTCATGTTAAAGACAATAGTTCTCTCTTGTTCCAAAAATAAAAGTGAGTAATCAATGTAAATAAGAGTCATGTAAAGAGTTATCTTTTGTTGTAAATAGTCTTGTAATAAGCAAGGAGGGTGCAGCCATCGATGTATAACGGGGTAAACTGAAATATCACCATTGGGTGAACATTCACAATTCTCGTAAAGCCGGACAGCTAGCTTGGCTTAGAATTCGGTTCTTAGCCTAAAAACTATCTCTTGGTGGTTAGTAGTCATAACTTCAGGTCATTCTAGAAACATGTGTAGATACACTTTACACTCTTATCACATGTCTTTATTTGTTATCAGTGCTAGGATTGTGTCTTTGATAGTAGATTGACATCTCCATTTTGCTGTGAGCTTAAACTATCTTGCACATGTCACATTTGATGGAATCTGAGCTTATATTTTGACCTAGAACTTTGTAGGTACGTTCTAAGCAAACCTTCACGAGACTTCAACTCGTCCACTAGGGACACTTAGTGGTTTAAAAGGCTTAGTGCATACGCTAAATGCATTCGAGAGACCAGCGACATGGTATAGGTAGGATTTCCTTAGTTTTGTTTTACTTGAGGACAAGTAAAATTCAGGTTTGGGGGTATTTGATGAGTGCCAAATATTGTATATTTTTATCCCTTTTTGTTGGCATTTAACTCATCTTTGCGCAGTAATTCTACATTTTATCCCATATTCTGTATTTTCATTGTTTTCAAGAATAAATATTTTTCTTACTTAATTTTGCATTTTTAGGTAATAAATAAAGTCTGGATGAATTGCGGAGCGGAATAGAGCAGAAAAGTAGTGAAAATCCAGGAGGAATTACGCAAGGAAGCCGTGAAGAATGATGTGCGGAAGACCAAAGAGGGTAGAAATGGGCTTGAAGAAGAGATTTGTTCTTAAAGAAGAAGTGGGCTCAAGATTTTCCAAGCCCAAACTCATTTCCCAAACCCATATTCTATACCCAAAAGCCTAAAACCCAAATCCATACCGCTTGCGTCTTCAGCCGTCAGATTGATCTCAGAGTCATCCTACGGTCGCCCCCTTGTTGTGCATCAAAGTTTGATACATCCGCTTTTCACTACAGTTCCTAACTCCATCAAGTGTCGTTAGTTTTGTTGTATCACTTCATCTGACGGTCGCTCCTCGCTTACCTCCGCATCGCCGTCAGATCTACCTACCATCTTCACATCCTACGGCCCAGATCGCATAACATCTTCACTCGCTGCAATGCCCAACACCCTAACATCCGAGCCATATACCCCTACCAAACACCCCCTTCTCCTTCTTCCATCGACCTCTCCCCCTCCATGCCTGTTGCAGACCACCACCATCTTCTCCACCTGCTCTGCCTTCGCAACCACCACCTCACCTGCCTCAACTACCCAAACCAACCACACCCATCCTTCTCCCATCAATCCCCTACCCCTCTACCTATCTAATTCACTAATTTATCTTCTCATCTTTCTCTGAAAACCTAGAAGAAAAATTGATGAATTAGGTGGAGTTAGTAGAGTAATTGGAGCGTGAGAAAGCAGCAGTAGAGTCAGAAGAAGATTGGGTTAGCATGCATGTGATCAATTCCAACGAATTAGGTGAGTTTCACCAAACCCTAATTACACTGTTTTGGGGCTTTTGGGGACTTCTCTTGTAAACTATAAATTGGGACTGTGGGTGTGATGTAAAAACTTATGCTGGGTTAGCCAGCTTCACTCTTGTAGAGAACTGGACTAGCCAGTTTCTCATTTGTTTCATGTTTACACTGTTGGTTCATATGTTTATCATGTTTTTGTATTTGCTCACCATATGTGTGTTGTTTGAATTGCCTTGTATGATATTTATTATTGTTTACAAGATTAGCATGAGCTAAGTTGCATTGCTGAGGCTCAGATGATGCTTTAGTGCACTGTTAGGTAGTGGAATGCTAGGTTAGAGCCTTAGGATGCATTGTTTTGATTGAGCAATGGGAGAAATTAGTGCTCATAGCAAGCCAATTCTCTTTCCATTCCATTTGTATGCTTAGGATGCATTGTTTTGATTGAGCAATGGGAGAAATTAGTGCTCATAGCAAGCTAATTCTCTTTCCATTCCTTTTGTATGCTTAAGATCCTAATTTCAACCTAGAATTGCATTGTTTAGCTAGGACACAAGGTGGATTCTAAGCCTTAGCTTAGCCACAGCTGAAAACTCCTCCCTGCCCTTGGCTAACAGCCTTGGTTTATTTGGTTTTGTTTCCTGTTAACTGCCACTGTTACCTTTGCTTCATTGTTTTTATTCTACTTCACTGTCACATTTACTTTACTTTCTGTCACTAATTCAGTTACACTAAAACAGCTCAGTTGTGTTTTAACACAACACAAAAATCTCTAGGAAAACAACAATAGCTCCCTCCAAGTCCCTGTGGACAAACCCCTGCTTATTCACTTTCTACTTTAGATCCTGTGCACTTGCAGGTGTAAATATAACCATAGTTTTAGGTTTAATTCCTTAGCTATCACCATTGTCACGGAGCTGTGGAAGACTCGTAACAAGGCTTACTTTGAGGATGCTCCAATTCATTCGCTTGGTTTTAAGGGTCGGTTTTACCAAATGATTCGCGACAACTCAATTAGAATGAAGGGTCATATGTTCAACAATGTAGAAGATTTGAGGATTTTGAACTATTTCCGGGTTCAGCACAGGTCTTGCAAAATCTCTATCCCTCTTGAGATTAGATGGTTTCCTCCAAATCCCGATGAGATAATGATTTGCTGCGATGGTGCGTCAATGGGTAATCCGGGTCAAGCTGGTGCGGGGGTTATGTTTCGTGATGCTAATTCAGCGGTGCTTGGCGTTCTTTGTGTTGGTTTGGGCTGGCAAACCAACTTCTATGCAGAGGCCTGTGCAATCATTTATGGTGCGATGTTAGCTAAGATCTGGAAGGCCACCAACATTTGCATTCGTTCTGATTCGATGAGTTGTATCCAAGCTTTTGAGAAGGATGATTTGCCATGGAAGCTGAGACAGAAATGGAGAGTGGCCAAGAAGTTTTTCTCCAATTTTCGTTATATCCATAGCTATAGAGAGATAAATTTTTCTGTTGATGCTTTAGCCAAGCGAGCTTGTTTGCTGGCTGAAGATATCTTTGAATTTTATGAGGGTCGTCCGGGGCTCCGGGCTACATTCTGCCTGTATAATGGCCTGGCCAAAGTTATTTTCGTTTCAATTAGTTCTCTCTGGCGTTTAGCTTGTTTTCGGCCGAGTGCTAGTCTGAACTCCCCCTATTTTGCTTTTTAGCTTTTTGCTCAATCCATTTTTGACCGAGTAAAAGAAATACATCTACCCATTAAAAACAAAATAGTAGTTTTTGGGACTGAGGGAATTATAAGCAATATCTGAAAATTGTGGATCAAGTCCTTGGTATGGCCATTTGGAAGATGCGGACGAGGATGCGACAGGTAAGCAAGATGACAATTAATTGGATAGTCAGTGACCTTAAAATTATATACATCAAAATATTTGAAGAGAGCTTACTGAATCTTCCTCTGAGATGATATGTTATTTTTCGGTTCCAGCTGCTAAGGTCCCACCACCCTCCCCAACTCCTTCCGCATTGGTGTCAATTTTAGACCCACCCTCTTCTTTTTTGTTAGACCCAATTGAATGAAGTGGATACAAAATTAGCAAAGATGCAGGACAATGTTTATTCATTTGCAGAGAGTTGCCCAACAGAGTGACTATAGTTTGAAGCAGTGCAGTTAAGTTTTCAGTAGTGCAATTACTTCTTCGTATCCTCTATGCCTGTATGGATACTTGGGATTTTACCATGTTCATTTTTGATAATCCATACATGGTGTTAATTACTACAAGATGTGTACAATCTTTTATCATATGGTCCTTAAAAGTATATGATTCAGGATCCATTGAATTTCTGGGTACTCATAGATCAGTTTACTGCATAACAACGAAAATGTCAGCAATCAAAATTAAGAAAACCGTATGAAGGCACCTTCGCATATCTATAATGCATTTTCACCTTAGCATTTGCATTACTTCCTTTGAAGTAATATACGCAGGTAGGATAAAAAAAAGAACACCAATAAATTTTAACCAACAGTGTGCATTCCATATTCACCATTAGGCGTTTAAAAGCACAAGTGATCATGAGTAAGAGAAGCTTTGGATACAATTCAGGTGACGTACCCAATTGAATTCAAGCATGCAAATATTGACTCTTCATTGACAATCTCTTTGGAACTGTCTTCTACAGTGTACGTTGATGAGTTTCTTAGTGTTCTCTCAACATTCTTTGTCCAATGATGTAGTGCCAAGCTATATACGCAGAAAAAAAATGTTAGGTCTGGGAGGTTGAAATTTTATCTTGGAGTATGAAAATAATAGGCCATACACACCAAGAATAAGATGAATACTACTGTAAAACTTCAGCTTTATATCATGCACCAAAAATTAGAGAACAAGTAGTGTTCCATTGTTTCACAAAAACAAAATTAAAGCATGGCTCATGTTCTGTAATGAAACAAACACTTAGTAAGCAACTACTTTGAACCAATTAAACAAACATTTAGTAAGCAATTCTAAGACTGCACAATATGGACTAAATCTTCCTTTTTGTTCTCTATTCTTCTTCTTCTTCTTACTCTGCTAATAAGAAACACAAATATGAATATGGTGGACTAAACAGGTGTGATTGGTGGACTAAACAGGTGTGATTGGTGGACTAAACTGTTAAAAAAATTTTTGCAAAGGGTGAATTACTACCTTGGTGACGTTTTGTAAGAAAAAGGGGGGCTACAGCCAGGTTAAGTCAACCTGTGCTTCCGCCCCTGGCAGAGAGCTAGTTTATTAAAGATGGATATGAAAGCTTCCTAGAAGCTCACTAGTTCACTTCCACCAGTCGGTCATTTTGAAGAAACGGTATTAATGTGGTGCAACAATGTTTAATCAGTAAGTGTCAAAACAAAAAAAAACAATGTTTAATCAGTCCAATAATAGAAATATTTCGCCAAGTTCAATGGAGTTTGATGAACAAACAATCAACACTCAACGAACAATATATTGCCCTTTGCGTCAAAAAACAAACCATCAACAGACACCAGGTTTCACCAGTGGTGTCTTTGAGTTGTTTCTAACTAATTTGCTCCGCAACTTTGGATCAGCAGGTGGAACATAGGATCCATGGATAAGCTGAGTTTCAGTTTAGGAATTTGAAGCACAGATAAATGCCTACCTGACCAAAACCAGCATTGACAAGTACCTACCTGACTAAAACCAGCCTCGACAAATGTAGCAGCTAAATTCTGCCTGGCCGAATCAACACTTGCACCAGCATTAGCCCTGCCGTCAATCAAATGTGTCTAAAGAACAAGACGGCCACCCCAAAAAAATAATGCAGATTTAAGGATCAAACTAATGACATGCAGCAAAGGTCGAGCAACGACGATAGACCAGTGGAGATTTATTGCCAAAACTGTATCATCACAAAAGACGGATAATCTTAAAAAATAGTATATTTTCATATCAGAAGTATCTGCGTAGCTATAATTGTATATTTCTACGAGCCACTACATGTAAGAAAGGGAAAATCCTAAAAAATCATATCATACAATTAATATAACAAGCATAGAGATAAGTTATTTATAGATCTTCCAGCTGGAGCTTGTTTAAATGATGGAACAATTCAAATCCATCTCTAGCTTTTTGGTCCTCTGAATTAAGATATCTGTTCACGGGTCCAGATCCTCTGTGACCAGTTTCCGCCTGTCCTCTGTCCCATTCCGTAAAAATGCACCACGTGGAATCAAGCTCCAATTTATTTTCGTTTTAGATCTAAACGGAGAAAAAAAAAGAAATCAATTTTATTTCCAAATCCAAGTTTGATACTATTTTATAAAAACTCCTTCTGCATAAAGTGTTCTAATCACAAATATGGATTTGGAACTTCAATGGTTTCTTTGGTTCATCTTCCCTTAACTTCTCTTGTTTTCCATTTTGTTTATTGCTTTCTACGTGTAGTATCTTTTCCTTCGGGATGATAAAAGAAAATGCATGTAAAACAGGGTTTCCATGAAACACTGTAAAGATCAAACACTTCAATCCATGTGCAAGCTTAAAGATCAATGAACATTTGATTGGCTTCTGTGACAAATACAATGCATCAAGGTGAAAGAAGAAAAATAAAAGTTTTGCCTACACAGTAAAAACCAGTCCAAAGAAAATTAAAATAAAAGTTTAGTTCTCTTCTTTAAAAAGTGCATCACATATTATAAATCCAAAACTAATTTACCACGAATCAATTGGCATTACGATGAATCAACAGTTAAACTGTGAGTGAAGACGAGGAAGTGTGATTATCAAAAATAGATGATGATGAAAGTATGAAACAGTGTACACGGAAGGAGTCTTTGTAAATTATCGAACATCACTGATTTGGAAATAAAACTAACTTCCTATTTTTTCTCCATTTAAATTTGTAAATTAACTAAATTAGAAAAAGAGTTATTTATCAAAATTAATTTGGGGATTGATTCCACGTGGTGCGTTGCTACAGGATGGGACAGAGGACGGGGGAACTGGTCACCACAGAGGGTCTGGACCCTTTGTTCACACTTCCTACTTCCAACCTATGGGGAGTACCCGATAATGTCCGATACTTGGAGCCAATGTTTTTTTAAGAACTTATGGAATTCATCGACCTTGATTGTGTTGGGTGCAATAATCAAAAACAAAGAAAAATCAAAGAAGAAAAAGTTACTAATACTTAGCTCATTTATAGTGGAAGTGATCGATTGACGAAATGAACGAGCTTCCCATATCTCCACAACAGCAACAAGGCAAAACTTTGGAAAAACAGAGTGAGTCACGTGTTCAACACGCTGTCCTTAAGACATTAGCGCCCGGCTACACTTAAGAGTGATGCTATAACCCTCACAGGACAGATATCTCTAGGATAAAACAACCTAATACACCTACTACTAGCATATGTAGTAGATGCTCAACTTGAGCTAGGCAACTCCGAAAAAACCGTTAAGAAAAATCGCGGACGTTAAAGAAATCACCATAAAATATTTTCCCTTGGAGGTCTCTAAAAAATAGAGAATCCCCTTTCCCATAGATTTTACAAAAGTAGTGAATTTGCTTATATAATTGACAAATACAACTTAAGAAGAGGAACTCCCCGATGTGTGACTAAAAATCTTATATGGTCTCTTAAAACAACTAAAAAGTGGAAACTCCACGGTATGGGACTAATAAGTTTTTCATTCACAAGAAAACAATAAATTATAATTTTTATTAAAACTTTAAAAAGCATATTTTATTAATTGTTTTCCAACAATCCCCCACATGAATGAAAACTCAATAAAACACGAAAACACATATAGATCTTGGTAAATCAACAACGCAATCTCACGACCCGAACTGACTTAACAGACAGACAGATCGTGCATGTTGAAGTCATACTAGCCATTCCAACGTCATCTCCCTCACACAACAGTGTGTTGACTCCAGGGTCATACTATGGATTGCAAAAAATCATATAGTATAGAGATCTTTCATCTTTAGTTCCTCACAAGTGAGACTAAAGGTTCTTTTCACCAAAGTGAAACATCATGAACTAGTGAACCCTTAGAGACCCTTAGGTCATAAGTTCCAGTAATACCAAAACCATCAAAACGAAAATCACATAAAAAACGAAGGAAATACCATTCTAGACAGAGGTGTACATGAGGTCTTGAACCTTTGCTTAGTGAGATATAACCAGAATTACTTGCTAGAGACAGTGAACTATGTCTTGAACTTCTAGCGTTTGATGTAATTCACGATAACGACCACGGATGATATCTCCAAGGTTGCTGCCAAGCTCGTGTCGTTTTGTCCAATTTGTCCCTAGACATATCCTGTTTCTCAGAATGCTCTAGAGAATCAAAGCTCATATTCTCATAGGAAGCGGCCCCACTTCCTCATTCAGATAGGTGAGTTTCCATAAAGAGTGTTACTGCTACGCCCCACTTCAATCTTAAATTGAAACTATAGAACTCATTAAGACTTATTAAAAGTCATCCTTCACATGCAGTCACACTATCACGTCTACACCATAGGAAAGGGATAAAGAATGAAACTCTCTGATAGTGTTTACCTTTACCCACCACAAATTAGTTATCTCATTCGAAACCTTGATCTTGGGATCTCCAGCCAACAAGGTTGAGTATCCTTCATGGAAAGTTTAATTTATGAGCTTAAGCCCCATCCCCTCGATGCATTTCTAACTATCTCTTTGGAAAAACCTTTCTTCAAAGGTTGTGCGATATTCTCCTTGGACTTTATCCAATCAATGTAAATAACGCCGATTGATATTAGTTATTTTTAGCTATAACTATTATAGCTTGGCTAACACAATGTATAGATATAGCTGGCACAGGCCTATGCCAGAGAGGAATGTCTTCTAAAAAGTATCTTAGGCACTCGTGCTTGAGCAATATATCTCGTGCTTTATCTAACGCAATACTCTCAGATTCCATAATGAATTGAGCAATATATGTTTTTCTGAAAATCTACCAAAAACAAATCCTCTTGCTAGAGTGAAATCATATCCACTCGTAGACTTAGACTCCTCTGAGTCAACTATCCAGTTTGCATCACAAAGTCCCTCAAGGACAACAAGATACCTTTCATAAATCAAATAAAAGGTAATAGAGTATTTTAGGTACCATAATACTCTACTAAGTTCATCCCAATGCTCTTGTTCTGGACTACAAGTATATATACTTAACTTACTCACAATATAGGCAATGTCTGGACTCTTACAATTCATTAAATTCATCAGACATCCGATAACTCTTGAGTATTCAAGTTAAGATACTCTACTACCCTTATTTTTCTTGAGTCTAGAAGAATAATCGTACGGAGTACAAGCAGGCTTACAATCACACTGATTATATCTCTTAAGCACAAAATTCAACATAATGAGAACGACTAAGACTATAAATATTAAATTATCTTTTAATCCTCATCCCTAAGATTACATCAAAATGGCCTAAGTCTTTCAAGTCAACGTTCTCATTCAGCGCATCTTTTTAGTGGAATTAATCACATCTATGTTTGTATCAAGTATAAGCATATCATCGACATACAAGTATACAATCACACAGGCATCCTTAACAAGTTACTTCTAAATATACTTGTCAGATTCATTAACTTAAATCCACCACACATTATTACATGATCAAATTTTCCATATCACTGTTTACGTGCTTATTTGGAACCATACAAATATTTGTTCAACTTACAAACTTTGTCTTCATAACCTTTCACTACAAAGTCCTCAGGTTGTTCGATGTAAATTTCTTTATCTAATTCACAGTTTTAGAAAAGTTGTCTTAACATCCATCTGATGTATCTCCAAGTTGTTTATGGAAGCAATATCAATTAATATCTCAAGAGAAGTAATTCTCGTCACAAGTGAATAAGAATCAAGGAAATCTACACTTTATTTTAGTTTATAGCCTTTAGCCTTTAGCTACCAACTTAGCCTAATATTTTTCCACAGTTCCATCTACCTATAATTTCCTCTTAAAGACTCATTTACATCCCATGGTCTTACTCCCTGGAGGTAAACTAGAAAGCTCCCAAGTATGGTTTTGATGGACTGAGTCCATTTCAATAAATGAAGCTTCTTACCAGAATGGGGTTTCAGTAGATATCAAGGCTTCTTTACAAGTCTGTGGCTCAGACTAAGATAGGCATGTTATGAAGTCGGTTTCATAATAAGTCTCAAGTCTAATTGTTTTACTTCTCTTAAGCTCAACATCAACTTCATCTTCCTTTAAAATAAGTTCTGACTATTTGAAAATAAATCTAGGGGATCAACAACACATCTCTGATGAGGTACAGGTTTAAGAATAAATATGCTCAAAGAACTCAACATCCCTAGATTCCGTAACAATATGCACACCAAAGTCTGAAATATCAGAACACACAACCAAAAATCTATATAAGTATACTCAGCATACCTATATGAAGACACAATCAACATTTTTGGTTTCTATCTAGTTCTTTTAGGAAGAGGAATGACAATCTTAATCAAACACCCCCACACTTTGACGCATTCATAAGAAGGTCATCTACCTTTCCATGAATTATATGAAGTTTCATCTGATCCTTATGAGGGTACTCTATTCACTATCCAGGATGTACTTAGAGCACGACCTCCACCACAAGTTGGCAGTTAATCCTTTAATCACATGACATATATCATCTCCTTAATGGTTCTGATCTTACGTTCAACTATACCATTAAACTACGGTGAAAAAGAAGGTGCAATTCCTATATGAATTTCATACTTTCCATCACGTTCAGACCTAACCCTTTTAGTGGTAATGTATACTTCACCTTCAATTTCAAGTTTACACTCTTAAGGCTTCTAACGCATCAACCTTATCCCTAAGCAAGTATACAAGATAGTACCTCGTACAATCATCTACGGAAGTTATAAACCATCTTTTACCACAGTGGTTTTGGGTTGAACTCATGTCAACTAGGCCTAACTGAATTAATTCTAAAGGCTTAGAATTACTCTGAGCATTTGTGCTAAAAGGTTTTAAAGCATATTTTGATTCTACGAAGATTTAACTTTTGTGTTCAAAATCCAAACTAAATAGGGTACGCAGCCTATGCTAGCCAGTTAAGCATTGACTTATAAGTTTACGGTTCCAAGTCTACCACGTAAAACAATCAATCACACAAAGAAAGAACAAGAATCAACTATGTTCACATCATCAATTTTTCCGTTAAGCTTATATAGACACAAAGTCCTAGAACTCTTGCTTAAAAAATCACTGCCTAGTTACAACAAGTTTTCCAGATTCAATTAAGATCTTAAATCTTTTTCCATCTACAACAGAACAAGATACAAGATTTTCGCATATGCTCGGAACATGAAAACTTCATTCGATGTGAGAATATTACAGATATGATCTTCTGCTCGACCTTTTCCTTTTATGCAACCTCTATTGCAGATGAGTTACTCAAAAAGAGTTTCTCGACATCCCCTATCCTCTGATAGGAGGTGAACAGGTCTTTGTTTCAAAAAAAGTTTTTGGTGGATCCAGAGTCCACCCACCAATATCTTACATTGGTTATTAAAATAACTTCCGACATCATGCCACTGAAGTCGATCTATTTGTTTCAACTAAATTAGCATTAACTTTCTACTTATTAAGGTTTTTACGTTGTCTACAATTTACTGCCATATGGCCAGGAATTTACAAACATAAAAAATCACCCTTAATTAAAGTAATGCTAGATTCAGGTTTATGAAACATACTTTTCTTATGAAGACCATGCTTAGAGTTGCGCTCGATGTTTTCACCTTTTCCAGCTTTGGAAGATTTGTTTCCAACCACATGTGCCTATTAGCCATATCCCTTGGAGATGACACCCTAATTCACAAACCACAATTCCAAATCGGAAAGTAAAATATGAGTTTTGAAGATAACATCTATATATACAAACTTTGTTTGAATCACCATTTCAAAAAACTCATGGTTACCCCATAAAAACTACTTCAGTTAACAACAAATTTCTGCTCGCCAGAATTTTTCAGGAACGTTTCTCTGTTTTGTAAAATATCAAAAAAAATACTTTTACAACTCCAAATATTCTGAAATTTTGCGTGGATAACTATAAAGATGTCTACTACATTATGTACAAAGGGTTCGACAAAATTCCTTTTAGGTTAAGAGATAAACTCGAAACTCTACCGCTGACCAAAAATTCGTTTTTTTTGTTTTTCACTCCACAATTAACATCCATGATTATTACAAATTATAATGTCTTAAGATTGTTGGGTGCAATAATCAAAAACATAGAAAAATCAAATAAGCAAAAGTTATTAATACTTAGCTCCTTTATAGTGGAAGTGATCGATTGACAAAACGAACGAGCTTCCCATATCTCCACAACAGCAACAAGGCAAAACTTTGGAAAAACAGAGTGAGTCACGTGTTCAACACGCTGCCCTTAAGACATTAGCGCCCGGCTACACTCAAGAGTGATGTTATAACCCTCACATGACGGATATCTCCAGGATAAAACACCCTAATACACCTACTACTAGCATATGTAGTAGATGCTCAACTTGAGCTTGGCAACTCCGAAAAAACCGTTAAGAAAAATCGCGGACGTTAAAGAAATCACCATAAAATATTTTCCCTTGGGGGTCTCTAAAAAATAGAGAATCCCCTTTCCCACAAATTTTACAAAAGTAGTAAATTTGTTTATATAATTGACAAATACAACTTAAGAAGAGGAACACCCCGATGTGTGACTAAAAATCTTATATGGTCTCTTAAAACAACTAAAAAGTGGAAACTCCACGGTATGAGACTAATAAGTTTTTCATTCACAAGAAAACAATAAATTATAATTTTTATTAAAACTTTAAAAAGCATATTTTATTAATCGTTTTCCAATAGATTGACCTGTCACATATAACATCACACAAATAATACAAGCTCGGATGAAACCATCTGAAGGTACCTAACATTATCGCGTTTAACATGTTAACTATTAAGACTAATTCTAACTACTAATTAGTAACCATAACATCTCAAGTTTGAATCACACAATTATGGCTTCTGTTAGTAACCGTTCTTTCATTCTAGTGCTGATGGCTGGGATTTACTGCAGAAGTCTGCAAGATCCCACTGTTTTTTCCAATGCCACCCTTGCAGAGGGGACACAAAGCAATCTTCTTCAACCATTTATCCACACAATCCGCATGAAAGAAATGGGCACAGGGAAGCTCCCTCAGTTTTTCGTTGTCTGCATACTCTGCTAAGCAAATGCTACATACCTACGCAGTAAAAGAGAGAGAGACAATCAGCAGTAGGCTGCTAGCAGACTTTCCAGTAAGATGGATGCTACCAGAGGGAACTTGCCACAGTTAAAAACAATTGGGTGGAAAGTAGAACAAACGATAAAGAAGTTTGCAATTATCAACAAATAGTAGGTGTTTGCTCAGTCACCCTGTTAAGATGTTTGTAGCATCAAAAGTTATTATCGTCATCTACCCATAGATAACAAAAAATACTAGTTTTTGGGACTGAGGGCAGTATAGTTAATCTCTGAAATAAAGAATGCGGATTAGGTCCTAGGTGTGGCCATTTGGACAATGCAGACCAGGAGGATGTGACAGGTAAACTAGATGACAACTAATTGGAATGTCAAGTGAAACTGAAACTCAGTGACCTTAAATAAAATTATAAGTCAAAATATCTGAAGAGAACTTACTACATCTTCCCCTAAGATGATGCGCTCTTTTACGGTGCCAGCTGCTACGGTCCCACCACCCTCCCCTACTCCTACCGCATTGATGCCCCAATCATCTCCATTGGTGTCCCACCACCCTCCCCTACTCCTTCCATATGTTGGTAAAACATTAATGTTTTCTGCCGCAGCTCCTCTAATATGATTCGCATCTTCATGGAAACCCAGAAAATCTGTACAAGGCAAGCAGCAACAAATTGCATATACAAAGGGATACCAAATACTGCAAATCTTGAGGAAGAATCTACTCAACCTGTGGGAAAAAAAGATTTTTTTTAACGCTTTTCACATAAAGGCCTCATTTTGTCCAGCTTTAAGTTGATTATGGTTTTCTCTTTGTTTTCATAAAAGGGTCCGTAAATTATTTAAGTTGAAGTTCACTGAAGGAAGGATGTGAACGCAAATGTCCGGACAGAAGAAGGATATTGGCCATTACCTGTACAAGCTGGGTTCCTCAGCTGAAGAAGAGTGCCCATTAAATCCTAATATCCAGATATTGCCAACGAAAAGCCACACCACAAAGAAGAAGTGTGATGCTATCGTGAACTGGTCTACTAGCACATTGACCCTGATTATCAAAATAAGCTGCATTTACTAAATCACAAAACTTCCTAAAACAGATCAACAACTTGAAAATAAAAAGATAAATCTCTAGAGCTGTGGAAGGACTGTGCAATGAAATGACATTAAAATCATTAAGTAACTATAGAAAATTAAAGCAATAACAGACAAGGAACATTAGAACTGAAGGGTCCTGGACATCTAGTCTGCTTGCTGGTTTGCTGCATCAAATATTGACGACACTTTCACTAACGACGGATTCGGCCATCTTGAGAGTGATACAGATCATGCATGTTTTCCTACAGCTCATTTGAATCTGCATTCATCCTTAACACTACTCTATTGTCAAAACAATTGACAGGGCTACTTCAAGTCCGCCTGTTGGTTTGTTGCGCCAAATATTGACACTTCCACAAACTACGCGAATTTAGCCATCATAAGAGTGATACAAAATATGCATGTTTTCCTACAGTTTATCTAGATCCTAATCCTTAACACTGCATTATTGTTAAAATAATCCATAGAGCTACTATATGTCACTTACCAGCTTGACGCATTTGATTCATTGGAAAGTCTATGTACCAGTTACCGCAACAAAGATTAGCGGAACCACTGAAGTACAGAGGTACTTCGTAATTTTTACAATAAAAATGAACCAAAAGAACCAATATACCAGTTAAACAGCGTTATTAATTCTGAACTTAAAATTTCCAACAAACAGAAATCAGTAACCCAGGAGAGGCAAGGACACGAAAAATTGAAGAACTCATGAACCTAACAGTTACTAGGTAGTATAGAAGGCGATGATCTGCTCTACCAGAACAACAATAACATTACCTTGCACTTATTCCCACGCTTTCAGCATTTCTTGCAGATGAAACAGCAGCTTGGCTATCCTCCTCATCCGTGGCTCGCAAAACTGAAGTAGCCGCAAAAGGAGAAGGTTCAGGAGCAGGATTATTCCGGGGGGCATCTTGGCGTGCTTGTGTCGAATCTTGTTCAGTACCCTGGTTGCGGTGCAAAAAACGCCAATACAGAAGAGGAAGGGTAGCAACACATGCAGATGCATGACCAATAACCCATGCAGACAACGAGACTTGAGGTTTCACATGCCTCGATAAAGATAAAACAATGGCAGAGGCAATAATCTGACTCAAAGTAAAAACTAGCTCAATCAAAATCCATCTTCCATTACTGAACCGACGGCCATACCCTTCTCTTCTCCTTGCAAACGAGGAATTTCTAGAGTTTGCACCATTAGAAGAAGCTAAAGAAGATTGAGGAACGGACAACTCAATGCTAGAAGAAGCTCCTTCTTCATCTTGATGTCGGTCTGGACTAGGAGAAGAAGCATTTGACCTCCTTTCAATGCTAATAATGTGGTCCGCGTCACGATTATCTGACCTCTCCATTTGCAACATGTGCCTATCAGTTTGGCCTTCAAAGAATGGTTCCAGCAGGGGAACGACTATCTAAGTCCACAACCAAAATTGGTAGGAATGAATCTGCGCAAACAACAGTAATGAGAACCCCGCTCTTATCAAACTGTTCTAGACTATTGTTTTGATGCAAATAATGCATTTGACCACCAAACTTCAACACCATAAAGAACTGAACTTAATTGGATGGGTTCACCTATAATTATTTACTCTGGAAAAAAGGAAAAATAAAAGAAAAGAAGATATCATAGCTTACATAGTGCCGAAATTTGCTTAACACAAACAAGTGCAAATTGCATTACTGAAATTTCACAATTCCAACAAATAAATCCACTGAAAACCATTATTCATCATTGCAGCCTAATCAAAGAAAACCCAACTAATACTTCCAAATACATAATACATAATTATTCAGTCACAATCCCCTCATCCATCACCAGATAACCCCCTACTTAGTCAAACATCCTAAGAGACACCTAAAAACCAATCCCCCAAAACCGGTTAAGAATCATAACAAAGCATGCATACCCAAAACCCTCATCATTTCATAAATAAGAGATATTAGTCAGGGAAACCTCAATTAAACCAAAATTACACAAAACGCAGACTAAATTTCAAGCTCATCATACAATTCTCTCATCTCATCTCTTTAACGAAACCCTAGTTTCCCGGAGTGTACAAGAAACACGATGGACTGAAAAAGTAGCAGTAAGTAGTTCTCAACTGATCAAACTCCAAAACCCATCAACCAATTACATCATCAAACAACATAAAAATTTACTAACAAACCCAGGTCATAAACAATCCACAGTCAAATTATACCTCAAAAAAGAAAACAGAAACAAAAAAAATCAAAGAAAATGGGGAAGCACAAGTGTTTACTAACCCATTAGACTGTGAAATACAACAAAAATGAAGATGAAACTGCGACAGATATTTCTAATTCTTCTTCTTCTTGAGATAAGTAGTTTCAGCTTTCGACCCTAGTTTTGCTTCGACTACTCTTCTTCGACTGCTCCTCTTCTCTAAATTTTTCCCTTCTCAATTTTCTTTTTCAGTTATGAGTTTCCCTCCCGAGTTTTTTATATTAATTTTAATTTTTTTACCCTGTAGGGAAAATGTTAACATAACTGCTAATTGGACACCAGATTTCTTTGGGGGTTGCTTGATCCGGTGGGTAAGATTGTTATGTGTTGTACGGATTAGGTTACCCCAAAGAACTTTGGTACCCTCATTAGCAGTATTGTCAGTTTTTAATTATTTTACCCTCTACTTTTTAGAGGTAAACATATTCAGGTGTTCATTGTACATTTTGATTAAGATATATGTTTAAACATTTTTTCCAACCTATGGGAGAAGCCGATACTCGGAACCAATATTTCTTAAGAACTTGTGGGATTCATCGACCTGTAACATATCACATCACACAAACAAGACAGGCTCAGATGAATCCATCTACAGGCACCTAATATTATCACATTTAACATGTTAAAAATTAAGACTAATTCTAACTACCAATTAGTAACCATAACGTAACATCTCAAGCTTGAATCACACAATTATGGCTTCCGTTAGTAACCCTTCTTTCACTCTAGCGCTGATGGTTGGGATTTGCTGCAGACGTCTGCAAGTTCCCACTGTTTTTCCCGATGCCACGCTTGCAGAGGGGACACGAAGCATTTTTCTTCAACCATGTATCTACACAATCCACATGAAATAAATGGGCACAGGGAAGCTCCCTCAGTGTTTCATCATCTGCATACTCTGCTAAGCAAATGCTACATTCCTACGCAATAAAAAGAAGGAAGAGAGAGAATCAGCAATATGCTACTAGCTGACTTCCCAGTAAGATGGATGCTACCGGGGGGACTTTGGAATGCTAAAACAAGGGGTGTAAAGAACAACAAAAGATAAAGAAGTTTGCTATCATCAACAAGTGTATCTGTTTGCTCAGTCATTTAGTTAGGTCATTCCTAGCATACGGATTTATAGATATAATTATATTCTTTTTATTTGGGCTTGTTTGCGCGATCATCAGCCAATCCAGGTGAAACCGACACTCAGTGACCTTAAAATAATACATCAAAATGCTTGAAGAGAACTTACTGCATCTTCCCCTGAGATGAGACGCTCTTTTTCGGTTCCAGCTGCTAAGGTCCCACCACCGTCCCCAACTCCTTTCACATTGGCGTCACGATCATCTCCATTTCCATTCTTCTTCAATTTGAACTTGTATATTGGTAGAACATTTATGATTTCTGCGGTAGCTCCTCTAGTATGATTCCGATTTTCATGGAAAGCCAGAATAATTGTACAAAGCAAGGTGCAATAGATTATCATGTATGCCCAGGGGTACACAACACAACAAATCTTAAGAAACAACATGCAGAACCTGTGGGAAAAAATAATATTTTTTTAACACTTTTCACATTAAAGCCTCATTTTGTTTAGCTTTTTGATCAAGGTTATCTCTTTTTTATTATAAAAAGACCCGTAAATATTTAGTTTGAAGTTCAAAGCATTGAAGTGAATGCAAGATCTGGACAGAAGAAGGATATTGGCCATCACCTGTACAAGTTAGGCGCCTCATCTGAAGAAAAGTGCTTTCCATGTATAAATATCCAGAGATTGCCAACAGTAAGCCACAACAAAGAGAAGCAGTGCGATGCAAATAAACAGAGAGTGACCCTGATTATAAGAAAAAGCTTTATTTATTAAATCACAATCAAATAGATCAACAGTTACAAAATAAAAAGATAAAAGCTAGAGATGCAGAAGACTGTGCAATGACATGATATGAAGATCATATAGAAATTGACAAAAATTTAAACAATATCATGTGTGATTTCTTAAAGAACAGACAAGCTGACAGTCGGCTTGTTGCACCACATATTGAAACTTTCACAAACTATGGAATTCGGCCATCTTGAGAGTTATACAGATCATGCATGTATATTCATCCTTAACACTACTCTATTGTCAAAACAATCCATAGGGCTACTACGAGTCTGCTTGTTGGTTTCCTGAACCAAATGTTGACACTTTCACAAACTACATGGGCAAGTACTCAGTTGAATTTAGCCATCTTGACAGTGATACAAATCATGTATTTTTCCTACAGTTTATTTAGATCCCCAAATTCATTCATAACACTACCCTTTTTGTTAAAACAATGCTTAGAGTTATTTGTCACTTGGCAACTTGATGGTTGGAAAAGTCTATGTACCAGTTAGCGCAAAAGATTAGTGAAACCACTGAAGTATAGAAGTACATTGTAATTGTTACAATAAAAATGAACCAAAAGAACCACTACGCTAGTTATTCAGTATTACTCATTAATTTAGAACTTAATATATTTCCAACAAACAGAAATCAGTAACCTAGGAGCATTGAACCTAACAGTAAACTAGGCAGTATAGAAGGCTATGATTTTCTCTATAATAACAACAAGAACGTTACCTTGCGCTTATCCTCACGCTTTGAGCATTTCTTGCAGATGAAACAGTTTGGCGAGCCTCCTCATCTGTGCCTTGCGTAATGGATATAGCCCCAAAAGGAGACGGTTCAGGAGGAGGATTATTTTGGGGAGCATCTTGGCGTGCTTGTGTCGAATCTTGTTCAGTACCCTGGTTGCGGTGCAAAAAACGCCAACACAGAAGAGGAAGGGTAGCTACACATCCAGATGCATAAACAATAGCCCATGCAAACACTTGACGGTCCTCATGCCTCGATAAAGATAAAACAATGGTGGAGGCAATAATCTGACTCAAAGTAAAAACTAGCTTAATCAAAATCCATATTCCAGAATTGAATGGGTTCCTGCGCCGGCGGCCAGACCCTTCACTTCTCCTTGTAAACGGGGAGTTTCTAGAGTTTGCACCATTAGAAAAAAGCAAAGATGATGGAGGAGTGGGCAGCGCACTGCTAGAAGAAGCTCCTTCTTCATCATGATGGCGGTCAGGACCAGTAGAAGAAATATCAGACCTCCTTTCAATGTCAATAAGGTGGTCAGCGTCACGAATATCTGACCCCTCCATTAGCAACGGGGACCTATCGGTTTGGCCTTCAGAGAGTGGTTCCAATGGGGGAACGGCTATCTAAGTTCACAACTAAAGTTTGTAGGAACGAACCTGCCTGCATAGAACAGAAGTAATGAGAACCCGCTTTTATCGAACTGTTCTAGACTACCGTTCTGATACAAATAAAGAAGATGATCACCAAGCTAATGATTGCAACTTGAACATCAAAAAGAACTGAAATTAATTGGATGCTTTCACCTATAATTATTTACTCTGAAAAAAGAAATAAGCTATCACACCTTATATCAGTGCCGAAATTTGTTTAACACAAAACAATTTCAAATTGCATTACTGACATTTCAAAGAAAACCCACCTGATAACTTCCAGATACACAACCCCCTCATCTATCACCATATAATCTCCTACTTAGTCAAACATCCCAAGTGACACCTAAAAACCAAACCCCCAAAACCGGTTGAGAATCATAACAAAGCATGCATACCCAAAACCCTCAACATTTCATAAATAAGAGATATTAGTCAAGGAAACCTCAATTAAACCAAAATTACACAAACCCCAGACTAAAATTCAAGCTCATGATACAATTCTCTCAATGTCTTCAACCAAACCCTAGTTTCCAGGAGTGTACAAGAAACATGATTGATCGACTGAAAAAGTAGTAGTAAGTAGTTCTCAGCTGATCAAACTCTAAAACCCATTAACCAATTACATCAACAAAGAACATAAAATTTACTAACAAACCCAGATCATAAACAACACACAATCAAATTATACCTCAAAAGAAAGCAGAAACAAAAAAAATCAAAGAAAATGGGGAAGCACAAGAGTTTACTAACCCATTAGGCTGTGAAATACAACAAAAATGAAGATGGAACTGAGACAGATATTTCTGATTCTTCTTCTTGAGCTTGAGATAAATAGTTTCAGCTTTCGACCCTAATTTTGCTTCGACCACTCTTCTTCTCAAAAAAAAATCCCTTATCAATTTTCCCTCCCAAGTTTTTTATTTACTTTTCTAAAAATTTACGCATGAATCCTTTTCGAACTAATAATAATAATATAATTTAATTCAGCTGCTAATTGGGCACCAAATTTCGTGGGGGTTGCAAGATCCAGAGGTTAAGATCGTTTGGTTTTTGTATGTGGATTTGTTAACCCTCAAGCAGTTTGGTAGCAGTGCAGGCAGTTTCCCTTTATTTTTTTACCTTTACTACTTTGATTTTTTATTTTTTATTTTTTTTTACAGTTGGTCACTGATGGTATAAGGTTGATTGCCTTCATATCACTTTCAACAGTGCTATTGCTTCCATAGCCATTTGCCCTTAGGTATCCTATCTTATGCATTTTTACTGGGCCACATAAATTCTTTGGGTAATGTGTCAAATCGAAATTGTTTGTATATATGGCGTTATTAGAACCAGATTGCACGTTGCATTAAGGTCGATCAGTCCTCGAATTAAGATCCAAGGAAAGAATCGCATTCTAGCTATTTGAATGCAAGTTGTGGCAAATTCTTACGGCACAAAATAAAGAGTCATAGCAACTAAATATGAACCTGTCAAACTTACTTATATGCGAGTCAGAATTTAATCGTAAAAGACTAAGTGATCTATTAGATCAAAGATAAACATTTAATTTCATGAATGAAGATGACAGCAGAGTCTTCATAAATTTTCTCTTCCACCTTCTCCTCTTTGCTAATGTTATATATATATATATATCTTACTCTTCCTGATCTTTATCAAATTTCATTGTCTTAACAATCTCTTGTTTTTACTGTTGAAGGATCGACCTCCTTAAAAACGCTGGGAATATTGCGGATGTGTCATTCTCTTACGACAATGATGGAACTTTGGTGAGAATAGTCCATGTTGAGTTTGCAACTAAAGAAGCTGCAAAGGAGGTAGCCTTCCCAGCTTGTGCTCCAGAAATAGTCGAAAATTTTGTAGTTGAATTCGAATATCTTTACCATTATTTGCAGCCAGTAAAGTCGAATGGCCTTGCCGACCAAACAAGAAATATAGTTGAATGCCCAAGACCCAATACTCTTTCCTGTTCGACTTGCCATTGTTCATGAAACCCTTTTCATCCAAGGGATTGATACTTCTTCTGGAATTGACCAGTATTAGGAGATATGTATTCACTGCATATATTGTATATATTGTTATATATTTTCTTAGTTATGAAAGATATTTATTAAATGTAGATTTGTTTTATCTCTATCTATTTATTCACAGGAAAACCTGTTTTGTAACTCAAGCTTTTCAATAATAAGAAATCTTCATCATCTCTACCTTGTCGTTTCATGGCATCTGAGTCGGGAAAGACTTAGCCTAATTAAAATCAAATAAGAAAATTGTGCTTAACATTAACACCATGACTTGTGTAGCTAATGTAGTGATCACAATCATTAACTCTGGTGAGGGATTTTTATCGTCACAAGATCGACTAGGTCTTGATAATACTCTTACTGATACCCAATGGGAAACCATTGTTCAAATGCTTAAAAATTCGAATAATGATTCGAAGCTTTCTGGTAAATGGATACTTGATACAAGGGCTTCACGACACATGACAGGAACTAAAGAATTTTTGTTTAAGACTCATGAAATTGGGTTTTCTTGTGTGAAGCTTCCGAATGGCACATATTCTCATGCTCCATGCGAAGGCACTGTGGTGTTTGCAAACAATATGAAATTATTCCGTGTCTTATTCGTTCCTGATCTACACTGCAACTTGATTTCTTAAGCATGCTTAATTAAAGATTTGAGATGTATTGTTACTTTGACTGATAAATTATGTGTGATACAGGACCGCACTACGAGGACGGTGATTGGTGTGGGTGAGGAACGAGATGAGGTCTATATGTTTCATAGTGGAACGCTCATTACTGCAAATCGAGTATCTGCTGGAGAGGAATATTGTTTATGGCATAGACGTTTAGGTCATGCGTCTAATAAGGTTGTTTCTTTACTTCCGGGTACGAATAAAGTTGATTGTCGGAAATTTCTTAATGATCCATGTGATATTTGCTTTAAAGCTAAACAAACTCAGACTACTTTTCCGATTAGTGAGAATAAAGCGGATAACTTCTTCAATTTAGTTCGTTGTGATGTATGGGGTCCTTATCGTACTCCATCTTCTTGTGGTGCACATTATTTTCTTATCATTGTCAATGATTACTCTCGTTGTGTTTGGGTTTATTTGATGGCACATAAAACAGAGGTGGTGCAAAAATTTCGGGATTATTGTGCTATGGTGAAGACATAATTTGATAGACAAGTTAAGAAGGTGCACAGTGATAATGGTACAGAATTTCTTCCATTAATTCCTTTCTTTATTGAACAGGGTATAGAATTTCAAACTTCATGTGTGGATACACCACAGCAAAATGGACGAGTTGAACGCAAACATCGTCATATATTGAACGTGGCGCGTGCTTTACGATTTCAAGCCAACTTACCTCTTCGGTTTTGGGGTGAGTGTATCTTAAGTGCTGCTCATATTATTAATCGCACGCCTACTCCCTTGCTTAATGGGAGAACTCCATATGAATTGTTACATAAGAAGCCTCCTATTTATACTCATATTAAAATATTTGGATGTTTGTGCTATGCAAGCTTTGTCCCTCGTGATCGTAATAAGTTTAATCCAAGAAGTCGAAGATGTATTTTTGTTGGTTACCCTTGTGAAAAAAAGGGTTGGCGGTTGTTTGATTTGGAAATGAAACAATTTTTTGTGTCTCGTGATGTAGTGTTCTTTGAAAACAAATTTTCTTACACGGTTGTTTCTTCCGATAATAATAATAATAATGAAGATAATAATAATGAAGTTGGGGTGGATGACTGGCCAGTGATTTGTGGAGAACAATCTGGTTTTCTGGGGTCTGATAGTCCTCAAATACCAGCCACTATGAATCCGGGAAGTACTGAATTTGTAACAGCAGAACCGAGCAGAACAGACAAGTCTTCTGGTGTTCCGGCAGCTACAAAGAACGTGACAGGCGGACGTTCTTCGCAGAAGTTGAAAATGTCAGACAACGTGACAGGTGAGACGTCAGTTGGGACATTAGGTGACATTAATAGCCAGAGAATTTCAGGCAAAGTTTCAGAAACAGAACATGTCTCCCGTAACATTGCTTCAAATGTGTCAAAGAACAAAAGGAATGCCTCAAGCGAGATTTTGGACGGCTTTGTCTCATCCGACATAAATTTACATAAAAAGTCAAGTGAGCCAACATGTATTCAGAGTATGTCAGAGACGTTAATGTTGGAGAAAATGAGTTTTAATTAAAATATTTTATGGTCTTGGTATGGTTTGATCTAATGACCTAAGGGTCTAAGGATACTCACTCATTTTTGGGTGAATGAAGTGGAACCTTTAGTGCCACATTATGGAAAACTAAAGAGGAGCTCCACTATATAATCATACACTTATGTATGAATTGTAAACCGTGGGTGGAGCGGGTGGGCAAAAATACATATTTTGACCCATGCGATATGCGCGTATACCATGCACCAAGTCCCTTTCCTACACTGATTTATTTTTAGGAGAATTTTTTCTTTACGAATTTAATTCCAAAATTATTTTTTAAGAGTTTTATTTGTGGGAAATTCCTTTTACGAGTTTTACTTGTTTTTGAAGAAAACAAAAACCTAACTTGATTTGCAAGTATCTCATCCTATAAATATGACTCGAAATTCTGTTTTAAAAAACACACAAGCAGCGACCATCTCTAGGTCTACTTTTCTTCATCTTCTTGCTTTTATTTTCGTGCGGCGTTTTACTTCCATCCCCGTTGCTGAGTTTAAGAGTGGGTAACTTGTATTGTGCTAATACAAGTTATATCGGGCAGTCTTATCCTGGACACATTTTCGCACGTTGGGGTTTAGCATTACTTTAGAGTATACCCGCGAACTAATGTGTTAAGGACAGCTTGTTGAACCTGTGATTCTGCCCTCATCAATTTGTTCGTGGTAGAGTTGTTTGATACGGTTCTTTATATTTATTGTTTGATACATATGATGTTTCTTCTATTGTTGCAAGACTCCAACAATCTTAACACATTATTATCTTGTAACAATGGAGAAGAGCGATCAAAGGCAACGGATTTATGCTCGAGTTTTCTTGCATAATATCATGGTAGTTTTGAGAACGTCAGAGAAGGAGTACTGGAGGCGATTGGATACGGACACGTCATAGCACATGCAATCATGAGTTTGGGAGCTCAAGGAACTCTGTCTGTAACCTAACTTTTCTAGGAAGCGTTGTATGGTTTTGGGTATTTCGTGTTGGGTTGGTTGGTAGCCATCCTACAAGTCCAGACAAAAGAGGGAGTCCGTGTGATGGATTTTGGACTTAATTATTAAGGCAGCTATTTGCTTACGGGAGTATGAAGAAGAAAGTAGAAGGGACCTATTTGTTAATAATGCTCCACCAGGGGAAGGAAGTTCGTTCCATAACCAAACACTTGGTGCGTGGCGTCGGCTGTTTGGACAATGTATGGTGATGTTTATTGACGTCTCTGGCCATGTAAATCAAGCTGATTACTGAGCGTGTCTTCACACCTCCACGACCATGAGAGATGAAATGAGTCCATGCGGGTACATTTAGGATCTGCTGGGCTGTATAATCAGATTTAATCATTAGAGAATATTAAATTGCGGCTAAGGAGGGACCTGCGTTTGGTTTTACACTAAAGCATGTTGAGGATGCTCAGAACATGGAGATTCACTTCTAATGGCGTGATTTAGAAGCGTACATGAGGACGCAATTTAATCGAAGCCAAAGGCATGGTGATAACTAGCCAATATTCGAGGGAAGAGTGAAATTTATTCACGGCGAGCAGATATGGATCATTAGTGAGACTACTTTGGTTTCACATGGGTGAAGTTTGGGTCTGTTTTCGGCTACGAGAAACATAGGGGTCAATTTAGTTGGCGCTGCTTGGGGGCTGATCTTTTATATGCAGACTCGGGACATGCTGTTCTGCTACCGTGATAGTAAGCATGGTTTCAAAAGAAAGTATGCGGGGCCTTCACAAGAGGTACTTTTCATAAATCTTAATCTAGCATTATTAAAATTAAGGGTAATTGTTACGTTTATAGAAATATTTCATATGACAATTAATTACTGAGAACGTAAAGACCTTAATAATAAAAATAAAATAAAATAAAATAACAATGTTATTTTGTTGAAAGGAACATAGACAAGTAGAGTGGCATGATGTCTTATGTTATGGTAACCAATGTGAGAGACTGGTGGGTGGACTTTGGAGCCACCAAGAATGATTTTGAAAACATAGATATGTTTACCTCCTAACAGAGGTTAGGGGATGACGAGAAACTCTATATGGGTTTCTCATCTGCATCAGAGGTTGCAGAAAAAGAAAAGATTAAGCTGCATCTTACATCTTGAAACACTCTCACATTGAATGAAGTTCTTCTTCTTGTTCCGGACATCTGTAAGAATCTTGTTTTTTTGTTTTGTTCTTGATGACAAGGGTTTTTAAAATTGGGATAAACTTGATCATGGAAAATCAATGCACAAATTGGGTTGCGTAGGTAGCATACCAAAATTCAATTTAGACAGAGGTCATAATTGTGAAATTTGCGTAGAATATAAGCATGTTTAAATAACATTCAGTAAGATTGTCCAGAGAAATTCTAACCCTTAAAATTAATTCTTTAAGACCTAGTTGTGATGATGTTAGATCACACTAGAGGTGGTCATAAATGGTTTCTCACATTCATGATTATTTGTACTAGACACTGTCAGATATTTTTTGCTTAGAGGTAATGATGATGCCTTAGAAGCCTTTAAGATGTACAAACATTAAATTGAAAACCAGTTATAGGTTTTTACGAGTAAAACCAATAAGTCTGTTGAATGTCGTGTTGATTAGTTCAGGATTACCTTCGAATTTGTGGGGGGAGGCTATCCTCTCAGCCAATTACATCCTGAACATAGTACCCTTTAAAGGATCAGATAAAACTCCATATGAGTTATGGAAAGGTAAACAACCATCTTATGATTACTTCAAAGTGTGGGGGTGCCTGGCAAAGGTGTCCATCCCTCCTCCTAATACAAATAAGATAGGACCCAAAACCGTTGATTGTGTTTTTATAGGGTATCCTGAGCATTCTAGTGCTCATAGGTTTATGGTTGTGAGTTCTGAAATTTCTGACATAGGGTTGAATACTATCATGGAGTCTAGGGATGCTGAGTTCTTTGAGAATGTTTTTCCTATGAAACGTGATTCTCGAAAGAGATGTTTAGATGAACCCTTAGAATTTCCATCATCTAGTCAGTCATTACCTTTAGAGGAAGATGAACCAGAAATAGAACCTAGAAGAGGTAAAAGGGTTAAAACCAAAAAAAAAAAAAACCTATCCTGGTTGCATTACATACCTAGCCGAGTCTGATCCTCGGACTTAAAAAGAAGCCATGCCTTGTCCTGAAGCTCCGTGGTGGAAATAAGCTTCAATTAGTGAAATGGATTCCGTTCGAGAAAACGGTACTTTTGAACTTGTAGATTTACCTCCAGGGTCTAAGGCCATAGGTTGTAAATGGATTTTCAAGAGAAAACGTAATATAAATGGAACTATTGAAAAATACAAGGCTAGGTTGGTAGCGAAAGGCTATAAACAAATAG
The DNA here is from genome assembly GCF_003573695.1 of Papaver somniferum. Classification (NCBI taxonomy): domain Eukaryota; kingdom Viridiplantae; phylum Streptophyta; class Magnoliopsida; order Ranunculales; family Papaveraceae; genus Papaver; species Papaver somniferum. The sequence goes on along the minus strand of NC_039365.1, from coordinate 155,173,185 downwards.
AAGGTATAGATTTCTTTGACACATATTCACCAGTGAGTAGAATTAGCTCCATTAGAATGTTAATTGCTATAGCTTCTGTCCATAATCTAGAGATACATCAAAAGGATGTAAAGACAGCGTTTCTTAATGGTGAGTTAGATGAAGAAATTTATATGGAACAACCTGAGGGCTTTGTAGTTAAAGGCTGTGAAAAGAAAGTTTGTAAACTGGTTAAATATTTGTATGGATTGAAACAAGCACCTAAACAGTGGCATGAGAAATTTGATCATGTGATGATTTCTAGTGGTTTTAGAATTAATGAATCTGATAAGTGTGTTTATACTAAACTTGTCAAGGATGCCTGTGTGATTGTATGCTTGTATGTTGATGATATGCTTATACTAGGTACAAACATGGATGTTATTAACTCCACTAAGAAACTGTTAAATGAGAACTTTGACATGAAAGACTTAGGCCCTGCTGATGTCATATTAGGTATGAAGATTAGAAAAACTTCTAATGGCTATAGTCTGAGTCAGTCTCATTATGTTGAATCCATACTTAAGAAATATAATTAGTTTAACTGTAAACCTGTTTGCACTCCATATGATTCTTCTTGCAAACTCATGAAGAATAAGGGTGTAGGTGTTAACCAACTTGAGTACTCGAGAGTCATAGGAAGTCTGATGTATTTGATGAATTGTACGAGACCAGACATTGCTTATGCTGTGAGTAGGTTAAGCAGGTATACTTGTAATCCAGGGCAGAAACATTGGGATGCACTTATTAGAGTGCTGAAGTACTTGAAGTACACAATGACCTTTTGTTTGAATTACGAAGGGTATCCGGCCGTCCTTGAGGGATTTTGCGATGCAAACTGGATAGCAGACTCAGAGGAGTCTAAGTCTACGAGTGGATATGTATTCACTCTAGCAAGTGCGTCTGTGTCTTGGAAGAGTTCCAAGCAGACATGTATAGCTCGCTCAACTATGGAGTCGGAGTTTATTGCGTTAGATAAAGCAGGAGAGGATGCCGAATGGCTAAGAAACTTTTTAGAAGATATTCCTCTCTGGCATAGGCCTGTGCCAGCTATATCTATATATTGTGACAGCAAATCTGCAATAGGTAGAGCTAAAAATAGCTTCTACAATGGAAAGTCTATACATATGCGTAGAAGACATGATTCTTTGAAATTACTAATCTCAACAGGCGTTATTTCCATAGATTGGACAAGGTCCAAGGAGAATATCGCGGACCCTTTGACGAAAGGCTTGTCCAAGGAGATAGTTAGTAAAGCATCGAAGGGGATGGGGCTTAGGCTCAAATAATTAAACTTGCCATGAAGGATACTCAACCTTGCTGACTGGAGATTCCAAGATCAAGGTTTCGAATGAGACAACTAATTTGTGGTAGTTAAAGGTAAACACTATCAGATAATTTCATTATCTGTCCCTTCCCTATGGTGTTGATGTGATAGTGTGACTGCATGTGGAGGATGACTTTTAATTAAGTCTTAATGAGTTCTATAGTTTCAATTTAAGATTGAAGTGGGGTGTAGCAGTAAACACTCTTGATGGAACTCACCTATCTGAATGAGGAAGTGGGTCGCTTCCTATGAGAATGGAGCCAATTCTTTAGAGCATTCTGAGAAACAGGATATGTCCAGGGCCAAAATGGACAAAACGGCACGAACTTAGCAACACTTGGAGGATATCATGCGTGGATATTATTTGAACTACACCAAACGCTAGCAGTTCAAGAAATCGCGTTCACTGTCTAGCTAGTAGTTCCGGTAACTTCTCACTAAGCAAGGTTCAAGACCTCATGGACACCTTTGCCTAAATGGTATTTTCCTACTCTGATTTTTTCGTTTTCCGACATTTCATTCATGTGGGGGATTGTTGGAGAAAATGAGTTTTAATTAAAATATTTTATGGTCTTGGTATGGTTTGATCTAATGACCTAAGGGTCTAAGGATACTCACTCATTTTTGGGTGAATGAAGTGGAACCTTTAGTCCCACATTATGGAAAACTAAAGAGGAGCTCCACTATATAATCATACACTTATGTATGAATTGTAAAACGTGGGTGGAGCGGGTGGGCAAAAATACATATTTTGACCCATGCGATATGCGCGTATACCATGCACCAAGTCCCTTTCCTACACTGATTTATTTTTGGGAGAATTTTTTCTTTACGAATTTAATTCCAAAATTATTTTTTAAGAGTTTTATTTGTGGGAAATTCCTTTTACGAGTTTTACTTGTTTTTGAAGAAAACAAAAACCTAACTTGATTTGCAAGTATCTCATCCTATAAATATGACTCGAAATTCTGTTTTAAAAAACACACAAGCAGCGACCATCTCTAGGTCTACTTTTCTTCATCTTCTTGCTTTTATTTTCGTGCGGCGTTTTACTTCCATCCCCGTTGCTGAGTTTAAGAGTGGGTAACTTGTATTGTGCTAATACAAGTTATATCGGGCAGTCTTATCCTGGACACATTTTCGCACGTTGGGGTTTAGCATTACTTTAGAGTATACCCGCGAACTAATGTGTTAAGGACAGCTTGTTGAACCTGTGATTCTGCCCTCATCAATTTGTTCGTGGTAGAGTTGTTTGATACGGTTCTTTATATTTATTGTTTGATACATATGATGTTTCTTCTATTGTTGCAAGACTCCAACAGTTAACTCTCAAATTAATTCAGGTGTGACAAGGGAGACACCTACTGGAAGTTGAACATTCACACGATTACCAAACAGGTCTAGTGGGAATTCAGATGCTTTTATCTCACCCGGTGCTGTAGCCTCCCAAAATATGTCAGGTGGTGTTTTTATCTCACCCAGTGTTGTTGCCTTGCGGCATATGTCAGGGGATACTTCTGATACAGTTTCACTTCATGATGCTACTCATATACCTGACAACATATTGTCGGAACCTATCAGTGACATTTCTGATCAGACAGTTGGGGGAAGTGTTCGTTCTCGGGTTCCTAATACTCGTTTAAAGGAATATGTATGCAATACACTGAAAGCAATATACGCCGGCTCCTCCACTCCACATTCGTCAACGTCCTCAGGTACGTCTTATCCCATAAATAATTATGTGTTTTGTGCAAATTTTTCTGCTAATCATACTCGTTTTTTGGCGGCGATTACTACTCTTAAAGAACCTATCAGTTATGCGGAAGTTGTTCGCCTCCCTTTTTGGCGTGTAGCTATGTCTAAGGAAATTGGTGTTCTTGATAAGAATGAAACATAATCTATTACTGATTTGCCGTCAGGGAAGAAGGCTATCGGTTGTAAATGGGTTTACAAAATTAAATATAATTCTGATGGCACCGTCGAGCGGTATAAGGCTCGGTTGTTCTTGGTAATAGACAAGTGGAAGGGGTGGATTATCATAAAACATTTGCTCCCGTAGCTAAAATGGTTTCGGTTAGAACATTTTTAGCAGTCGCAGTTGCTTGTGATTGGGAGTTACATCAAATGGATGTTCAAAATGCTTTTCTACATGGGGATCTTGATGAGGAAGTATATATGCAACTTCCTTCAGGATATTAGACTAATTCTCCTGGTAAGGTGTGTCGACTCCATAAATCTTTATATGGTCTTCGTCAAGCTCCTCGTAATTGGTTTGCTAAGCTTGCAGGTGCTCTTAAGGCTTTTGGGTTTATACAGTCTTATGCTGATTATTCTCTATTTACTCTACGACGAGGTGAGAATTCTATCAATGTACTGGTCTATGTGGATGATTTAATTATTGCTGGGAATAATTCCGCTGCTATTAGTGCTTTTAAAGCATATTTAAACCGTTGTTTTCACATGAAAGATTTGGGAAGTCTCAAGTATTTTCTTGGTATTGAAATGTCTCGTGGAGCTGATGGACTGTTTTTATCTCAACGGAAATACATTTTGGATATTTTGTCCGAGACTGGACTTCTTGGAGCCAAACCAGCTTATTCACCCATGGATCAACATCATCGTTTGGCTCTAGATGATGGACCACTTTATTCTGATGCATCCCAGTATCGTCGGCTTATTGGAAGTTTAATTTATTTGACTATTACTCGTCCTGAATTATGTTACTCGGTACATGTATTGGCTTAATTTATGCAGTCTCCTCGGGTATCTCATTGGGAAGCTGCTCTCCGAGTTTTTCGTTATCTGAAGGGCCATCCGGGTCAAGGGATTGTTTTGCGTAAGGATAGTGTTCTTCAACTTACTGCTTATTGTGACTCTGGTTGGGCCTCCTGTCCTCTTAGTCGTCGTTCACTTAGTGCTTACTTTATTTTTTTGGGAGGCTCACCTATATCTTGGAAGACAAAGAAGCAACACACAGTATCTCGTTCTTCTGCTGAGGCCGAGTACCGTTCCATGACTTATACTTGTAGTGAGCTCACGTGGCTAAAGGCATTATTGAAATCTCTAGGTGTGTTTCACTCTCATCCTATGCGACTTTACTGTGATAGTAAATCCGCACTTCATATTGCTGCTAATCCTGTTTTTCATGAACGCACCAAACATATTGAGATTGATTGTCATTATGTGCGCGATAAAATTTAGTCTAGTGATATTGTTACTTCCCATGTTCGAACAACTGCTCAGCTTGCAGATATCTTCACCAAAGCTCTTGGACGTCCTCAGTTTGAGCTGCTTCTTCGCAAGTTGGGCATTCGTGATCTCCGTGCTCCAACTTGAGGGGGAGTATTAGGAGATATGTATTCATTGCATATATTGTACATATTGTTATATATTTTCTTAGTTAGGAAAGATATTTATTAAATGTAGATTTGTTTTATCTCTACCTATTTATTCACTGGAAAACCTGTTTTGTAACTCAAGCTTTTCAATAATAAGAAATCTCCATCATCTCTACTTGTCGTTTCAACCAGGTATAGATAGTTCCTGATGAGCTTATTTTTTCCTCTTTACTTATTTATGTCAATCGGTTGGTTTCATATAGCTTGATTATATCAAAAAAAAATTACAATCTGTTTCGTGGTAGAATATTTAAGTCAGTGAGTTTCTTGTGTATTGTGCTTTTAAAGTTTTTCTGTTCCATTATTATTTTGATTTGATGCATTCGATCGGTATTCGCATTTTGCAGGCCTGCTTCAATAGAGTTTTTTAATCTCCAAGCTTTCTGCAGAGATCTTGCATCAAACGGAAAAGAACTTGGTGGTTCCTCCTTGACAATTGCTGATTGATGTTCGAGGAACAGGTGCTAGAGGGGAAGTCACAAAGGACGCTTTGGTTATTATGGTGGCACAGGAAAAATTCCTACAGGAAGTAAAATCATATTTGACAATGATTAAGCTGAAAGGGGAGAGAAACGGGGCCGAGTTTTGGATTTGGGACGCCTCCTGTCCTTGTTTTACGGAACTACCAATAGTGATTTCTGGATGGCGCCTTAGTGACATGGATTCCTTACACCATTGGATGGACCATTTAGGTTTAATGGTGTGGGGGATGTATGGTTGAAAAGCATTTCGACTAGAGGTCGTATGCTTAATTTGTAGGCATTTGGATTAGTAATTCAGTTGATACTAAGAGCATCATCAGAATAGTGGTGGGAGTAACTAAAACTATTTCAAGAATTATTTTTTATTTTTGTCGAGTTTAGTATTGGCCGTCATTATTAGATGAGGATGATCTGATACTCCCGCATGATTATTTAATATCAGCGTGATATATCCAGCTGATAACCAGATACGTTACCTGAGGGTATAACTCGTTTTTGTTTAAATTTGTCCATAGATAGATTGATAATGGTGGTGGTCCTTATACATAAGGGTCATTTTCTGAACTAAGAACACGCTATAGAGTGACAGAGTAATAAGTTTCTAGGAAGCTTTTAACATCCATCTTTAATAAACTATCCTTTAAGTTTAAGGTTCAAGGAATATCTGATCCCCACTCCCCAAATTGTCACTGTGGTTTGAATTCAACTCACCCAAAAGTTTATTTATTACAGAGAACAAAAGATCTAGGGTTTCTCACATTTTACCAAGAATACCTCTTAGATAATTCATATCCACCTGTAAAGAAAAAATCACCTCTTGATATTTCGGAAGAAGATCAGTCCCTTGATTTAAAAATATTTTTGTAACAATCTTTGTTTTGAACAAAATAATAATGTAAATGGACTCAAAGACTAAAAAACTCAAAAATCAAGAAGTTGTTCCAAATCATAGACACTAAACAGTAAACCCTATAGAATTAGGAACAATGATGAATCATTTTCAAAGGATCTCGTCTGAACTGGGTCAGTATGAACTTAGAATTCAAAATTGTGTCAGTTTGATCAGGGAAGATATTCAGAGAATCTAATCTGATACAACCCACAAAGGTTGGTGACCGATTTGGTAGAAAGTCTAAGAAATTAATTATCACCCAACCCAAGCATTTGGAGCAGGAAGACTAATTCAAAGGAAATCATAAATACAGGGGTATCCCAACTTAATGTTTGATATGCTTATTGAACTGAAAAATCAAACGTAGATTAAACCCCAACTTTTGATATATATATATATATATATATATATATATATATATATATATATATATATATATAAGTTCATCTAACATAATTCTAGAACTAGGATTGAGTATTAGATGGCCATACAAAAATTTTAGCAATGTTCCGATATTTGTTTTTCTAAAAGACAATTTTTAAAATTTTGCGGATTTTTACATAAGTTTTTGTCATTTTTGAATATACAAAGTCACTAAACCTATGTAAATTCTTATATAAGCGTTTTTTTTTCTTGTTTACTCTCAGGTCCAGCCTACACCTCGTACTGCCATGATCTAACAATACCAAAATCGACCACTTCCCCCCCCCCCCCCCCCCACCCCCACCCACAAAAATCCCCTCTAGAATTCCAAATGTGTATGTAAAGACGATGGATTTGGGGTTTCCAGTCTCAATCATATTGCGTCTACATATAATCAAATTGACCTGGTTAATCAATTCTGGACTTGTGGTTTTTATTTGGTGCGTGTCATTTTTTTTTCACCCACCTAGATGAGAGAATAAGGGGTGTCTAAAAAGGGTGAAAGTACTAAGTTACCCTCACTATTAAAACATAATCCTAAGCCTTGTCCTTCTAAAGTTGAAATTTATTCAGATAATTTTCCTTGTAAACTAAAATTAAAACCTAACTACATCGATTGGTTTAAATGAAATTTCATTATCCTTTTTTATTTTTATTTTTCGAACTAAAGATCTTAATTATACTTGTGATTGCTTTATCCATTCAAAACTGAAAACTACAACAAAAAAATCGGGTTTCTGTGTTTAACCACAATCGATCGATGTTCATGTCCACATTGACCGATTCCATTAATAACCGCCAATGTTCGTGACCGCGTTAACAGATTGTTCATGATGTTCTTCATGATTGAAAACCATCAACCCAGAATCGGTCAATGTGGACATTCATACAAACTGATTCCGGTTAAAGGAAATATCCATATTTATTCTGTATATTTTTTTAAGCTAAAATCGGTAAAAATGATTATATATATCTGTCGACTGTTGACGTTCTTATGACATACTCACTCAAGAATGATTTTATACTCGCAGAAAAAATGAGTATAACTGAAAACAATTTAAATCCGAAGTATAAATGGTATGAGTATGATTTTATACACGAATTTTATACCCAAATTGAAAACGAGTATAATATAATATCCGAACCGAAAATGAGTACGATTTTTAATGCAGAACGGAAGCGTGAATAAAGATTTTGATAGTAAAAATAGAAGAACTATAGAGAAAACTGTTGTAGGGGCTATGGCCCATAGATGTGGGCCCAACTAGGTAGTTAGAGTTTTTCCATGGTTATATATAAAAGCATACTCTGCTATGTAATATTGTTGCTGCCTATCAATACAATTCTTCTTGCCGTTTCTCATTTTCTTGGTCTTCTCTTTGTTTTTTCCTTAAAGACGTTATCATGCACGAGCTTTTCCGTGAGATTTTTTTCTTCCATTCACATCAATCAGCGAATACTATATCTCGGAAGGCACATCTTAAACCGGTCTGGGCGATGGGGAACGAAAGAGAAGGAGGATAGATTAGAAAACGAAGGGTCTCCAACATTGGAGCAACTCTAGCGATCCAGATGGGTCTTCAGCGATCCAGATGGGTCTCCAACGATCCAGATCCGGCTCCAGCGATCCATATGGGTCTGCCCGTTCCAGTTCCAGCGATCCAGATGGGTCTGACCGATCCAGTTTCTCAGATCCGTATTCTTTTCTCCTCTAAATCGAGCGCAATACGTAGAAATCATTGGAATCGTTCGAATCAGCTAAGTTGGGTTTGCTTTTCTCCTGTTCTTCTTCTATTTCTTTTGCTCGTCACATGTATTTGTCTCCATCATAAAAATTTTCTTGGAATCGATAATAAATAAAATAATATGATGATCTGTTAAGATTATTGTCTGCTTTTATCGGACACCCCACTCACGTTTTTGTTACAATTTTTGATGAAACGAACAAAAAAAAGATTATTTTATTTTCACTTTCTGTGATGACTGATTTTAATGTCCATTATATTCATTGTCAAATGGTTTGTCTTATAATCTATCCATATTCATGGTGTCGTCATATTATAATTTATTCGTATGATAAAATTGAAATAATGTATTGATCATATGTTTGGGCTTGAAACCTGGTTCGATTCTGATCATCATTTTTTTTTGTGTGCGTCGGTTGATAATCCGGCGTTGTAATTCTCTGAGAAAGGAGAGAAGAAGGAAAGGCAATCCGGTTCTGTTCCAATTCATGTCTGGTTCGGTCCAACCCGTTCCACACCAGTCCGGTCCAACCCATTTCATACCGGTCCGATCCAACCCATTTCAGCCTGGTTTCCGGTTGTTCTGTTCCATCCTGGTTTGAGGCTGTGCGCGGCCATCGTTGTTCCGGTTTTGTGTATATCCGGCGGGAACCAAAGACTAAGGTATGTAACTAATGCGCGCTTTTAGTATTGAATTCTTATTGAGCTTATTTTTTTAGAACATGCCTAGTTCTGTTTTTTTGTTGTCTTAAAATAAGTCCATAGCATATAAACGGTCAACTTAAATTATGCCTGTTGATCTCGATCATCAAGAATTTTGGTCTTAATGTTATTTTGTTCTCTTGATTATGATATTGGCTATAGTTGAATGGTGTATGTTGTTCAATTGGTTGTACCAACTCGATTCAATGTATTTATTTGCGGTTTAAAAGTACTTGAGCACCATTATTCTGTATTTGATATTTTCTGCCAAATTTGAAATGTTTTGTGGGATGTAATCCACTGGCCCGACTATTAAAGAGTCGGTATTTTCAAAAGATACGTTGCAAATAAAATCACATATATTCCAATTTTTTGTGGAAAAACTCACAAAAGGCGATATGAATTAGAAAATTTCAATTTCTCTACTTCATCCATGATACTGACGAACCAGTATATGTTGAAATATGACAACAAGAAAACTATCTTTAGTAATATATTTAACCTAAAGTAAGTGGTTGACATGTGTTGTGAGATTCTCTTGGCCTGTTGAGATAAAGAAATTTCTCGAATTAAGCTAAACGTAGCAAAATTAAAAATGGAAAGAACCCCGAAGTAATGAGAGTTAGACGTATCGACTCATATAAATCATGTGAAAAGGTACATATGTATCATGAGACAAAGATTTACTTTTATCTTCGGTAGTAATAACACCAATACACAAGTATCAACCGAGTATGGGATCAACTAAAATGTAATTCTAGCTCCCATCATAAATGAAGAGTTGGAAATACAGCTAGTCATAGGTACTGGTATATACAATGTAATGTGTGTATCATAGTAACAACCAATCTTCACATCAATTTTAATGGCAACAAGAACTTCGCCGGATTGACTATCTTATTGAGTTGAACTAGATCCAGTGTGTGCACTTATGGAATGAAAACACGAGACATAAATTCTCTAAAGCACTTGATATATATTGGGTGAAACGTAATACATATTCACTCTAAAGTACTTGAGTTGAATCCCACTTTTATTACGTAATAAGGCCACGCAACTTATTAAAACTCTCAAGACCCAAAATGTCTACCTGATAGTTGTTTTTCTTCCACTAATTTAAGGAATTTAAAGTAGTTGTTGAACTATCTCCTTATAATGTGAATACGAGGATTGGATCATCGAGCGCAGCACTGCTCAAAATTTGTTTTCAAGATAGAACAAAGACGTCGCAAAATCTCTAGATGTACCAAGAGATAATCTCACCTTGTTAAATTCTCAAGTAACCCGTGCAAATGGATATCATGTAGAACATCACAATGATGAGAATGTAATTGATTGCATCTTTTATAGCCTCTGATTTATTTGGAAGGAAATATATTTTATAGAAACTAATGAGTCAATCTAATGAAATGTAATTCACTATAATATTTGGATTATTAAATCCATATTGACTCCGACGATGAAATGTTGGGAACTGACTCATATAGGCTTTGGGCATAACCATAAAGCAATTTTGGTTGTGACGTGATGATTGTTTTCAATAAACTCATACAAATATCACTTTATTTGAGTGAATGAAAATGGGAAAAAGATTGTCAGAATGCAAAGTGACGGCATATCTATGAATACGTGTTTTCTAAAGTACTAGATGCACACACACACCCTATTATGCTTTTAAATAAGAAAGCATATCACTCATTTTACAAAGCCTTCAGTAAAAAAGGATCGAGACCATCCTAAGATGAAAATGGTAAACAATCCATATTACAAAGAAAATAATGTGATATATAGAAAAATATCCAAACAGAATGCGGACCATTAAAGTGACTTATGGATCTGGTGGATATTTTGACATTTTGGACTAGCTATAGTTTCCAAGAAATTTTGCGTTTGGAAAACTACTAGCACATATAATACATGTAAGGGCTCACCACCCCTTGTAAATGCTAGTGAGTGTACATAAAAATGATTTGATGAATATTGCATGTTTAATAGGATCAATGTAAAGCACCTTATACCCATTGGTCTCGCACATACTACCATCAAATGTTACAGATGATGTCTAAGGAATAGGTTATGCATACTAACCTACCTTTTATTGCTTTGGGGATATACAATATTACGCACATCTTTACTTAATTAGTTTTTAGAACCCAATATTAGTCAACCTTTTTTTGCGTACCAGTTGGTAACTGGATTTAAGCCTGACATTCGTGTTCTTACGCATTTTTGGTTGCACTATACATGTGCCATTATGATTCCACATCGTACTATGATGGGTCTTCAAAACTGTTAAGTAGTTATGTTGGAAATGAGTTCCCAACAATTAGCCGCATTTTTAAAACCTTTGGCAGAAGATCTCTTACCGCTAGATTTGTGGGTTGTCATTTTAATGAGACAGTCTTCCCGTCGTTAGAGGGAGATAAGAAAACGTATTTTTTAAGGGAATGACAGGAATTGTCGTGGTGTGTTCCCAATGTGTCTCATACTGATTCTTGTACTCCACAAATGTAAATGTGAAGTGACAAAGAATAATCGATTTTCAGAATGTACATTGATGTCGCTAAAGTGACAAGATCACACATACTAGCTGCAAATATTCCTGCAAGGTTAGAAATCCTCAATATGGGGTACACCATAGACTAAGGTGTTGCAACTACACTTGGTATAAGTGTAGTTGAGGCCGTGGCTCCATAAAGGAAGATGGAGAGACCACCAAGTTCGATCAATGCTCACCTAGAAATGAAGTAGATGAGTAAGGCACAAACTAATTTGTATCATTAATGAAATCATCTCATTTGATTGTCTCTGACTATGTCCATGAATCAATACTGGAAGATGCTCCGAAGTTTTAAATGATTCTAGAGAACAATGAAATCCTAACGGGTTTTGAGAACAAACATGAGTCAATGGAAGGATCATGCGTGCACAATGATGATATAATCCATAAATAGTTTCTCAAGAAGTAGAGCACAATGAGATCGAACCATGATTTATATTGATTAATTTCAAATACATAGTGTATTTGGCCTACGCAATCCAGGTAGAACTTAGTTCTTTGACAAATATGCGGGTATTTGGTGTGGTAGTGCTAACCAACCTAGTATAAATCCTGTGGGACATACATGATTAATTTGTCACAAAACATAATGAGAAGAAAGCAGTCTTAAAGTATAAAGACTCGCCTTGTGGAGCGAGATTTCTCACAAAGCCCTGCAATTTTTCTCTTGTAATGAACTTTATAGTGTTCCGCTACTTAGTTAGCTTGGTAATTTCAAAAAGACTTAAAATGCAGCATATGTATGTGGTTGTTACGTATCTCTGAAAGAATCAAGAGATAGAAGATATTTGCAAAAGTGAATAATGGCCTTTTTCTTCCCAAGTCGAATGACTCTAAACCACGGAGTGTGTTTGCAGTTACACTAGAACATTCACTTATTGATTTAAACAATCAGGCGGATGTGGTATACCCGTTTAAGTGACTATTTGATTGGGAAGGGATAAACAAGTAAGGTTTTGTTCCATGCGTATTAAATAAGTTCCTGATTCAGAATTATAGCTATCAGTGTCGACGGTATGGACATGATAAGTACTCTTAATGGAATAAGAGATCGTACAAGCTATTTAAAATCTGAATTTGAGATGAAAATCCTGGGAAATCTCGATCTTATCTATGTTCTGAACTAGAAGACCGAGCTTGTGGTATATTATTCCACCAGTTTGCATGTTCCACTGTCAGTAAATTTAACAAGGATATGCATCCTGCTAGCACTCCCATGATTTGTCGAGTTTCAAATGTACATAAATGACCAATTCGTCTAAAGTAAGATGACGAAGTTGTGTCGGAAGATGAAATTTCCTTATCTAAGTATAATAGACGCATTATTGTACTTAGCATAATATAGTCGACCAAATGTTACATCCTCAGTGAACTTGTTAGCTAGATATATCTCAACGCCAACGCAACGTCATTGGAATGGTATAGTGAATGTAATCATGTACTTAAAGGTAACCATTGAAATAAACTTGTATCATCCCTGCAAAGACATAAAAATGAATGCTAATGAAAGTGCAATCCAAAGGTTGTTGATTATGAAAGAACAATAATCTCTTCTCCAACGAAAGTAATCATGGGGAGATATGGTAGACTATTTTATAAGTCATTACTGATATTCAGATTCGAAAAGTACATGACTAAAGGAACTGTCTGGAACAACTCTGAAAGTAATCAGGTGGAGATGCCGACATAAGGGGGAGGATCCAAGGATATGATGTCGACATATTTTACTTCGAAATTGAAGTTGTGTTGTACTCTTTTTCCTTTCGATCGACAATAGTTTTTCCCAAAGGTTTTTGTTACTCGACAAGGTTTTTAGCGAGACAACACTAAAAACATCAAGTATATTGAACGTTGAAGACATAAAGATCGCGTTGATATTACTGAAAATATCTGAATCAAAGAAATGAAACGTGATAGTATTTTAAGAAACGTAACTTCCAGAATCAACAACATGGTCTTATAAACATTCAAGTCACCAAAGTAAAGTGTGATAAACTCCTTTTGACTTCATTAGACTAATGAAAATTATATGACATGAGGGGGGGAATATAATGGTGTGTTGAACTATTTTCCTTCACCGAGGTTACTTTTTCCTACATGGTTTTGTTACTCGGCAAGGTTTTTAATGAGACAACAACAAACACCGGGAATGTAATTTCCTAGCTAAGGCTATTGTCTTTCGCACGAGGATTTTCTGCCTTAGAAGTTGTGAAACAACTAGTCAACTTCAACGGAGCAAAGTGATCATATGCAACAGATCACCTTTACTTGCATCTGTCAGGTTGTACTCTTTTCCCTTCGTCAAGGTTTTATCCCACTGGGTTTTCCTTGTCAAGGTTTTAATGAGTCAACATATACGCATCCAACTATTTCCAAGTTTGCTTAATACTGTACTCTTTTCTTTAGTTCAGGTTTTGTCCCTATGGGTTTTCCTGACGAAGTTTTAACGAGGCATTTAACTTAGATCATCGATCTTTGAAGATCTTATTGCATGTGATAAAATACATGTAAAGTACGTGACAACATGTGAAGTACTACATGTGAAGAATTTTACCAAGGTTTTATCCTACTGAGTTTTTCCTTGTCAAAGTTTTAATGAGGCAATTGATTTCGGCACAAGTCACCAAGGAGAGGACGACCTTTGAAGAACTACATTCGAAGCACTATATGTGAAGCACTGCGTATGAAGTTCTATTGGACCACACAAGGGGGAGTATTCTAGGGGATATGGCCCATAGATGTGCGGCCCAACTAGGTAGTTAGGATTTTCCCATGGTTGTATATAAAGCACACTCTGCTATGTAATATTGTTGATGCTTATCAATACGATCCCTCTTGCCGTTTCTCATTCTCTTGGTCTTCTCTCTGGTTTTCCCTTAAAGAAAAACTTTGTTTTAATTCATAATAATATTGTTCCAATAATAATATTTATTGAGAAAATAATAAAACTCATATTCCTAAAATAACTCTAAGACTCTAACTTGGAAAATAAGAAATTCCTATAATAAATAATATCCTAGAATTACACAAATTCTAAAAATAAGAAACATTAATAATAAAACATTTCCAAAATATAAAACTTTAAATATGGGATGTCCTACATCAGGCCCGCCATCTTGAAAAGAACTCGTCATGAATCGACAAAATATTGTCGAGCATGTGCTATATCAGACCCGCCATTTTGCACTTGAACTGAAGATTAGTATGACTTTATATTCATTCTTAACTCGAGCATGGATTTAAATTCTATTTGATATTTTTCAACTTCAACAAATAATCAGTCGATGTGAAAGGTTCATATCAATCGATTCTGGCTAAAATCAAAATTTATTTATTTTTATTTTTCAGGCTGCAGTCGATTGATGGTATGTCAATATTGATCTATTCTGGAGTGTGATTTTTTAAAATCGGTTGATGCACACGTAGACCCTGATTCCTGGTGTTCTTCGTGAATGAAGAACATCAACCCATATTATGCCTACGCGTACTTGAGCATCCACCGATTCTTAGTTGACGTTCTTAAAAAAAAATGTTTTGGTGATCGATTAACAAGATTAAATATTAATAAATCGACCGAATTAATACTAATTAATCGGAAATAAGTTAACCATTAACAAAAATAGTTGGTTAAGGGATTTTTGAGTTTACTTTAAAATGACCTTATTTATTTTCTAGTAATAGGCCCCAAATAAAACTCATTGCCCCAATTAGCCATGCAAATGTAGGTGATATTTAGATTCAAATTTACATAATGATTTTACTTATTTTATTTTCTATGTACTTCTCAAATTGTGTTTATTTTATATGCTTCTAAAGCTTAAACATTAACAAATCAAGAATTCTGGTAAAACCAAAATATCCATCATTCTCAAAAAAATAAAATCCAAGTTGACTGTTAATATGTTTTCCTTATTAAAATTAGGCATCACCAAAATGAATTATTAGGTATCCGGAGCAACTACAGTTTTTTTTTTTATGTGAGATTAAAATTTTGGTTCAAGAAAAAATGGGTACATGTTTCTGAAAACGCGGGTGTACCAAAGTACACCACCACTTTTTCTTAGGAAATTTGTATGGACAAACTCAATACAACTTCAAGAGTTAAACTCAATCAAGGAATAGTATCTAGAGTTATATCCCTATCTCTCTTGTGATTAGAACGTTTACAAAACAAATCTGTGAACCTAATCACAAGGAGATTATTTGGACGGTATCAAAGACCAAAGTCCAAGAATCAATTAAGTGGTATCCAACAAAGTAGGTCGGATGTATCTACTACACATAACTTGTGATATTTCAATTATAAAGATAAAAAATATAATGCGGAAAAATAAATAACACAGACACCATAAGTTTTGTTAACGAGGAAAGTGCAAATGCAGAAAAACCCCGGGACTAGTCCAAATTGAACACCAAACTGTATTAAGCCGCTACAGGCACTATCCTGCTACCAATTAACTTCGGACTGGAATATAACTGATCCCTAAAAGGTATACCTCCGATTAAGGTACAGTCGCGCTCCTTACGCCTCTTGAATCCCAGCAGGACTCCGCAATTGATTCCCTTAGCTGACGTCACACCAACTAAGAGTTGCTTCAACTCAATTGAAGACTTTGAACCAGTCTGCCTCCCACAGATTAATCATATATGTGCTTTACTTTTACGATCAAATATTTTGATCAAAGGTGATGGAAATCGATCGCAATAGACAAAGTTTAGCTAACCTCAAAATTCGGACTTATGCAACCTGAAGTGCAACCTAGATTATTATTCATCTCACAAGTATAAAACCTATGGAATCAACAAAGTTTGAGACGAATAGAACTTTGACGATTTATCTTGAACGAATGAGAATCTCAATGATCGATCAAGATCAGGATACACGAGTTATCAAGGAAAGATAACTGGACCTGGCTTCATGAATCCCTATGAAGACTTTGTAGTCGCTAAACCTTAAAAGGGTTAGGAAGAGCGCGAACCTAGATACAAATAGGAGTCTAGGACATACCAAAAAGTAGTGTCGGGATTCAAAGATCCCGGTTGCTTGAAGTTCTCCTTTTACAGACATTCAAAGCATAGGTTTCTTTAGATTTAAGCTAAGATAGTTTTGGAACCAAGCAAACAATATTCACTGTTAGATGAATCTTTGAATCTGATTTATATAAATAAGATATACACTCCGGTTAGGTAAAACCGTAATCGAACCGTGTACAAAGACTATTTTCAACGTGGTTAGTCGAAACTAGTCGATTTGAACTTAAAATCTTAATACTCGTTTTCATGAACACGTAAGACATTAACTCTGAGCCACAAATATGTGATCAAATAAGTCTAGTATTTTTAGAGAATTAATAAAATGCTAATTATCTCATACAAATAATTTAATCACACTTGAAAATATAATCGACATGGTTAGTAGGTGTACAACATACAAATACCATTGTCGTAAGTGAGTCGGTTTAGTGACAGTAAGTGTACCGGTTTGTGAGCTAACGAGCTAAACCAAGTTCTGGAGTTAACAGAACTATTTAGGTATGCGTATAAGTTTGGAAACCTTAAGACTATTACCGATTACAGAGTTCACAGAATTAATTTGGTTTACGTACCGGTTTGGATACACTGTCAAGTTCGGGAACACATAACTGTTTTGGTTTGCGTACCGGTTTGGATGCTAATCTCGGTTCCGTAACCACAGTTCCAAAATGGTTTTCATACGAGTATGCATACCGATCTGGTTCACGAGTTAAACAGATTTTCACATGATGTGCATAAGAATATGTGTATCACAAATCTGTAAGTCGATATATAGCTAATCCGCTACGTTTACAAGTACACGTGTAACGGGTTTAGACTTATAGCAGTTTTTCCAGTTTTTAAGAATGATAACACTGTCTTGTATCCAAATCCATAGTAGCTCTATATTTCTCTCTAAATCAATTCGAAACATTCCGGAATAACATCAATGACACATATCACGGTTTTGGGCTATTTCCGAACGATAAAATGATTTTGATTCAGAACAATAAATTGTCCTTAGAGGAATTCATCAAGTATGAACAATCATTATATTTCGAAAACTAATTATCAAGATAAACTTGACTCGAAATTCTTTTCTATGCATACTAGTCTAACTAGTTATGCGACATCGTCTCAATGATTGAAAAGTGAATATAACTTGAGGTATAGGTGGTTCAGTCTCCACTTAACTTTTGATGAAGTTTTCCAAAATATTCGGTTGATATTCTCCTTCAAACGGTAGAACCCAATGATGACTGTCGTGATCCACTGTTTCTCAACTACATTTATATCCTAGTACGAGACTTAACTAATTGTAGACTAGAAATCAAGATACAGTTTTAACAACTACATATGACAACAAGCTTGAGATAACAACAATTGTGAGTTTGACCGAGCAATTCTCTAACAGTTTCTTCAAAAATTAATTGAGACTTATTGATTTTTTTCTCACCAATAAGAAGGGTATATGGGGTTTCAAAATGAGGGATAGTACTAAATCACCATCATTATTAAAACCTAATACCAAAGCTTACTTTATAATTTTACTCGAACAAAACCTAATTATACCTGTATTCGCCGATTGAGATATTAAGTGACAAAATTTCATTGCTTCATTTTTTTGTTTTTAAACCAAACATCGTTGATTATATCGTCGATACAAAAACTAATTATTCAATCAATTATTATATGTAATGATGATGCCATAGCGATTAAACCAAACCAATAAGCAACCTAGTGGAACCAATCCAGGAATTGCTCAATCAATTCGATGAAAACAACGAAATCCGTGAATTGAAGAACAAGAACATAAACCGAATTTCGAGTCGAGAACTAATTATTTAGTTTATAAATTTCTCGAAATATAATGACTAAACTTAATGAACATTTGTTCATACTTGATCAAATTCGGTGGAGACCATTTTATAGTTCAGAACCATTTCTTGATTCAAGTTTATCATTAGAAAATAGGCTGGAACAGTGATATGTGTCATTGATGTTATTCGAGAATGTCTCGAATTTATTTAGAGAAATATAGAACTATTATATTCAGAATACAAGAAAGTGTTATTAGTCTTACAAACTAGGAAAACTGTTATATGTCTGAAGCTGTAGTACATGTACTCGTACACGTTGCGGAGTAGAAATATATCGACTTTTAGATTTGTGTGATACGCATATTCGTATGCACATCATGGGAAAATATGTTTGTTTCGTGATCCGAATAGGTATGTATTTTCATATAAAAACCATTGTGGAACTGTGGTAAGGGAACCGGGTTAAAGTATTTGAACCAGTATGTGTGCAATACAGCTATATGTTCTAGAACCAGTTTAGTACCCAAACTGGTACATAAACTGAAAAGGTTATGTGAACTCCGGAACCGGTGAAGGTCTTAAGTTTACAAACCGGTACGTGAACTGAATTTTTTTTGTTAACTCCAGAACTCGGTTTTGCTTGTAAGTTTGCAAACCGGTCCGCGTACCTTGACTCAGCTGATTCACGAACTACTCAAGTATTTGTACTTTGTTCATTTACTAAATATGTCGATTATGATTCAGTTACGATTAAATTATTTTTCTGAGATAATTTGCATTTGATCAATTATCTAATGACCACTATACTCATTTGATCACATGATTGTGACTCAAGATCAATGTCTTTGTGTTCATGGAAATGAGTGTTAAGCTTTTAAGTTCAAACCGGCTAGTTTTGGCTAACCATATTGAACATAGGATTTATACACGATTCGGTTACGGCTCACCTAACCAATGTGTATATCCATTGGTTCCAAAGATATCTTAGCTTATACCTAAGACAACCTAGGCTTTTTGGTGTGTCCTAGTTGTATCTAGAGTCTTCCTCTCCAGAAACATTTTTAGGGTTTAGCGACTATCAAAGACTTCATTGGGATTCGTGAAGCCGGGACTAGTTATCTTTTATCTTGATATGAAATTTTGTTGAACTGAAATACACAACAACACATGAGGATTTTCGTATACTGTCGGGTGTTCTTTCAACCATGTTGTGAATTGTTTAACTTTGCAAATTAACTTGAATAACTTACCTTGTGATTCTACGGAACCCATTAATCTCTAATCTTGTCAATCCTTGTCTGAAGTGACCTATGGGTTTCATTTGAATTTGACTTTGTGTCTTCAGATTACGGTGATATAATGGTGTTAAGAAATTGAATACAAATTTGATATCATGAATCTAAAAATCATCATGGAACTTGAGTTCTAGAGGAAAGTTAAATGAAATGAGTTAATCATGCTACATCAGATTTTGCTTGTATAGTTTGGATCGTTTTGACCCGATGTTAGGCAGGTTAAGTCTTGAACTGCATTGGGGACTATTTCCTTAATAAAAATAAGTCACTAAATGAGGATTCCAACATGGTAATAAGTATCCAGTTCAAGTATTGCACAATGAACTATGTCATTTTCAGTAACGGATGTTTCACACTTTTGGCAGTCATTTACCTCAACAAGTTGAACACATTTACATCTTCAATTAGCTTTAGTTCTATTGATATTGTTTGGAACCTTCTTTAGTAATTCTGTATTAGTATTCTGTGTCGAAAGGCATTGTATTGTTTCCACTTTACGGCTAGATCAGTTTGTTTTGTTTCTCTAACTTAACTTCTGTGTGTTTAAGGTGTCTTCGGTTTCGATAGGCGGGATACGGAGATTAAAGTTTGATTTGTGAGTTAAGGTGGGAATTTACATTACTCTTTTGTAACCATTAATGTTTTTACAAAATTATTTTTATGCACTTAAACAAACTCATGCACTGTTGGATTTAATACCTTAAAACCCTGTTGATTCTTTTGGGGTTTCCCTTACTTGGAAAGAGCCGGAATTATGTGATTGCTTGATTGAATGTCATGGAAAATAGGAATTTCCAACTGTGGTATATAGGATACGCTCCTCCATTTATAAATATTTACTTTCGAGCTTTTATGCGTAGTAGGTGTGTAAGGAATTGGTCGACACCGATATAGGCTAATAGGTGTGTAAGGAATTGGTCGACACCGATATATACATTGTTTGAAGGAGGAGTTAGGGCCATATACATTGTTGTTTCATGTGTGTTTTTCTTCTTTTAATGCTCAGAGTACTTGATTGTTTATTGCAGTGAATTAAATGTGTTACAACGTTTCGGAAATTTTGTATCGTTTGAAATTCAACTTTGATGATTTCATTTGAGTAATGTATCTATCCACTGGGCTTGTTTAGCTCATCCCTTTCATTCCCTTTTAGTGACAGGTAACCTTGATGTAAGTGGTGTTGACTCAGCCGAAGGTGAGATTAGTGTTTGGGTTGAGTAAGGTGTTTGGTTTGTGTATAGGGAGGTAATTGCCGATATCTTTTTGTAGGAAGTACTGTGATTGTAGTCAATAAGGGTGATGTACTTTTTCTTGCAAATAACTATTGTAAATTATGTATAATTAACAATCACAAACACGCCGTATGTAAATACTTAGTAATGTTATGAATATTTCCAAGTTTGGGTCTAGGCCAGTTTACACTTGTGCTGAAGGCTTCATTTTAAAGGATTGAGGTTTTAACTTCAGTGATAGGTGTCTAAAACACCTTGATATTTATCTATTGCTTATGCTTTCTTTGCTAAGTTTTCTTGTAAATTACGCATTTTATGTTTGATTTTGAGTTTTAGGTACTTTGGAGCAAAAGAAGAAGAAACGTTGCTTAAAAGGGGCTAAAGTGTTATTTCATGTGCAACTGCTGTTGGAGGCGACTTATTTCTCATTATTTACTTCTTTTCTATCTGAAAGGCATGTCGGCTTTAGTGATGCGAGTTATGTCTGAAAAGCATGACAGCCTTAGTGATATATAAAAATTGAAGAAAAGAAGTGAATATGAGAGGTAAGAGATAGATGCTCGAGAAACTACTCAAAGGCACCCAGAAAAGGGTTAAAGGCACCCAGAAATGTCCCGAAGGAGTTGATAAAGTCACCAAGGAGTTTTTCACTATATACAGCCCAAAAGTCATCTTTGTACCCGACAAATTTCTATTCGCACCCCCAGGAATTGTTAAACGTAGCCTAAATTGCTAAAGGGACACCACTGTTGGATAAGGGGAAGGTCATCTTCTCCATTTGAATTTCGAATTTTGGCGGGAAAAGAGGACCAGAATTAGGGCTGAAGATTTGAAGGTGTTCTACTGAGATTAAATCGTTGAAATTGAATGGGTATCTTCCTTAAGGCTAAATAAATCTGGTATGATCGTTTGAATGGATTGAAATTGGCTAGAATCTTGATTTGAGCCAAACAGATTGAGAAGAAAATTAGCGGGAAAACGTGTTCTTCATGGACAGATTTGATGTTCGAACTTTGCCCGAAAGTTAATGAGATTCAATCGTTAGATTTAGTTTCATTGGGCTTGTTAAAGCTAAACAGGAAGGATATGGATTATTTCTTGAATCCAGTTGGGCTGTCACCGGTGATGAAAACAGAGTTGGTAATATACTCGGGGTTCTGTTGAAAAGATTTGGACCTTTGCACTGAGATTCAATCGGTCAAATGGATTACAATTATCCTGTTACGACTTAACATGAACGGTATGTGTGTTGGAATCAATTGGATTGGGCCACAACGTCGGATTGGAGCAAACAAGGGAAGAAATATACACGGGTCTCTGTTGGTTCGAGTTTGGAAGTTTGGGAGATTTTCAAGGGTTTTACGGCCTGGTTACATTATTACCAAATCAACAAGGGATAATGACGTGTATTGGAGCTAAAAGAAGGAGCAAATCTCAATATAATTGGAATGTTTCCATGAAACAGGGAAAGAAGGAAGAAAAATCCGTAGCTTGCCGTGGAGGAAAAGTAGAGATTTTCTAGAGATTTCTCGATCCTGTTGTGTATAAATAGGGTGGTTCGAGTTCAAAAAAAGGATACATACGGAGAGCCTAGGAAAGAATAGATACCGTAGAATCGAAAAAATCACAAGTTTCAGAAAAGTTCACCTGCTGCTGCTAAACTAAGAACACGAAGAACATAGTCTGGCATATACAGTCGTAGATAGATATCGTTTATCAAAGACAGAAGGCATATATCGTTTACCGTTCAGTAGAAAAATATCTTCAGCCACTGTGCCGTGTAATAGCTAAGCTGCTCAATTCAGTAGCTAAAGACCTTTAGCGACTGCAGAATCATTGTAAGCTTATTTATATCTTTTTGAATACAATGATGAATGAAATTTTCTCCAATTTTCGATCCATGAATATCTAAATTTCTTTTCTAGGGTTTTGGAGGAAACTATTTTTAATGGGTAGTATTTGGTATTTAAATTCTTTGACATATTTTACTTCATATTTGTGTTTTCAATTGTCTAAAAGTTTTCTCTTCTTTGTATGCTTCGTAAAAACTGTTTTGGGTAGTTTGAGCTGCCGATCTTTTATAAGCGAAGGAAAATTAGGCCTAATGACGAGAGTCGTAAAAAAATAGCTTATAACGTTATATCTTCCAAAGCATGAGACTGAGTTCGGATTGTTTTGAGTAAATTAGGAGTATTATGTCAAAGTTTTAATTATTGAGTTTACAAACATTAGAAGTAGTGGAATCCAAAACCCTAGATTCATCTCTCCTTGATAAATCAAAAATCAATTTTAATTAGTTTGTTTTAGTATTTTCTTTTATTTGTCTTAAACCCATCCTTTAAAAAGTCCGAGCAACGAATCCTTTCTTACCACTTGTAAAAACTACATCAGTTTTTGGCGCCGCCAACGCGGACTTGCCTTTAGTTTAGGTTTAGATTTTTTTTAGTATATTATTTTATTCTTTTAGTATTTTTTTTCTTTGATTTTACTTGGGTATTTTTCATATTTTTATTGTGCAGGTGATATTCTACATTTATTGTGGAGTTGCCTACCAAAAGAGGTAAGTAACAAAACCCTATCTTTTTTATTTTATTTCCTTTTGTATATATTTCTTTTATAAAAAAAATTCAAAAAAATACACGTTGCACACACCAATTGCATCGTCAGATTACCGAATTTAGGAAACCCTTGGAAAAGTACGCTGAACCCGTGCCTAGGCCATTTGGGAGTTATAAGACGAAATTCCATAAGCCTCATCCTCGTACCTTTAGGTATATTTTGCTGAGGTAGCCCAAGCTTACCTAATTTAGTAAACCCTGCATTTTCATGTGCACGATTTTCTTGCTTCACTAGTATTCTTGCTTGTGTATGCGACGTTGGAAACGGGTAGGAGAGAGACTTGAGGAGAACGACCTTTTTTATTTGACACAGACCCGTTACACCGATTTAGGCAGTACTTCTATTTTTTCCAAAATGGTCAATGAAAATGATGAAATAAAGGATGCTGAGGTCCCAGTTAAAACCCTTAGGGACCGTTTGAACCCGTCTAGAGTGATGCGTGAACCTGGGGTTGTTTTACCGGCCACTACCGTTAAGTTTGATATTAAACCTGGGACATTTGGCATGCTAGGTAAGTTTAGAGGGATAGAGAATGAGAACCCGTATACCCATATCCGGGACTTTGAGATTATTTGTGACACCATGAGTTATCCAAATGTCACCAAAGACGATGTTAGGTTGCGTTTGTTTCCTTTTTCCCTAGAAGAGAGAGCGGGTGAGTGGTATCATATCACTCCTTCTAAAACAATCACTACCTGGGATGGACTTGTAGAGGTTTTTGTTAAGATATTCTACCCACACCATAAGACTGTTGCTGTTCGACAGTCTATCCAAACCTTTAAGCAGAAATTAGGTGAACACCTACACGATTATGTAGAAAGGTTTAGTGAATTGTTATACCAATGCATGCACCATGGTTTTGATAAAGCCCATATGGCCCAAATCTTATATGAGGGCCTTGATAGTGAAACCCGAATGCAGGTAGAAACGATTAGTGGTGGAGAATTTAGCCATCAAGACCCAGATGAATGTTTTGACGAGTTCATAGAGTTAGATGAAAAGAATCGTCAATGGGCTTCAATGAGGGAGCCCGAAATAACTAGGAACCATATCCATAGAGTCAATAGAGTTGATAATGGGTATGATATCCTTAGGTGTCTAGAGGCCTTAGAGATGAACAAAGGGTCCATACTATGAGCTGTAACAGTGAGACCAGAACCTATCCATGTACCATTTGTGGTGATCAAACTCATATTGGACCTCATTGTCCCCTGTTTTACCCTAGTGAAACTACCCGTGATCAGGTTAGTGTCTACATGGTGGTATGAACTCTAAATATGAGGGTCGACCCAAGTTTGACCCATACTCTAATACTTATAACCCCGGTTGGAGACATAACCCGAATTTCTCGTGGTCTAAGAGTACCCATCAGGGTGGCCCATCTAGCAACCCACCACCAGGTTTTTCTAGGAACCAAGCTCAAGTCCAAGAACCGAGACCAATTGACAAAAGGGTGTCATCTTTAGAAGAAAGTATAAGACTCTTAGTTGAGGGTAATGCCCTAAACATTTCCCAGACTACCCAAAATATCAACCATTTAAGTCAGAAGCTCGATGACTTTGTCCTGTCTAGTCAGCGTAACCAACAAAATAGTGACTGGGCTATTGCCAACTTAGAGACTCAAATAAGTAAACTTTCGAACCGCTTAAATGGTAGGGAGGACGGGACATTTCCTAGCCAAACAACTCCAAATCCGAAAGGAGTTAACCAGGGTGATAGGTCAGGTAGTTCTAACTACAATGAACATGTCAAATCAGTTATCACCCTTAGAAGTGGTAAAACTCTAGAGAACTCGGTAGAACCACCTTAGGATAGTAGTCCAACTGAAAAACAGACTGAAGTTTACCAAACTACGTCTAAATACCTTAATGGTCCTGAGAGTTCTAGGATTCCAAGTGAGTAAGATATCCCTGAGAGAGTGTACATACCACCTGCACCATTTCCTCAAAGACTCACTAAGAAAAAGTCTAGTACATATGCTGAAATCTTAGACATATTTAAGCAAGTTAAGGTGAACCTGCCCTTGTTAGATGCAATAAAACATGTAACGGCTATGGCCAAGTTCCTAAAAGAGATGTGCACCGTCAAGAGAGACGCTAATGTCCATAAAAAGGTATTTTTTACCGAACAAGTTAGTCCCATAATCTCATAAAAGTACCCAGTCAAATTTAAAGATCATGGTTGTCCCACTGTCACATGTGTCATAGGTAAACAAACAATAGACAATGCTCTATTAGATCTTGGGGATAGTGTGAATCTTTTACCTTTCTCGGTATATGAACAACTTGGACTAGGGGAGATGAAACCAACTAGGATAACACTACAGTTAGACGATAGGTTAGTCAAAATCCCACGTGGAATTATTGAAGACGTTTTGGTTCAGGTAGAAAACTTTATCTATCCAGCTGACTTTGTGATTTTAGACACCCAACCTGTATCTAGTCAAGATATAAATATCCCAATCATCCTAGGTCGTCCGTTTCTAGGTATTGCAAATGCAGTCATACATTGTCAAACTGGCCTAGTAGAATTTTCCTTTGGAAATCAGAAAATCTCGTTAAACGTTTTAAGGCGCTACAAGCCCCACCGGACCCTAAACACTATGAGTCCATATGCATGATTGATTCTCTAGTTGAGAATACCTTTACCACTAATAGTGTTAGCGATCCTTTAGAGGCGTGTTTGGCCCACTTTGGAGCCTATTATGATGAGGATAAACATTTTGAAGAGGTTAATGCGTTGTTAGATTCCGCGGCAGTAATGAATTATAGAAAATGGAAACCTAAACCAGAACATCTTCCACCGACCATAGATAAACCCCTCCCATCATCAGTTAAGGCACCCACCCTTGAATTAAAGCCGCTACCAGATAAACTGAAATATGTATTTCTTGGTAATGAAAATACTCTTCCTGTCATAATTGCCTCTGACTTAGAGCCCGATCAGGAAAGTAGACTAGTTAGTGTTCTCCGAGAGCACAAGAATGCAATAGGGTGGACCATAGCAGATTTGAAAGGAATTAGTCTTGTTTATTGTATGCACCACATCTACCTAGAAGAAGGTGCCAAAACCTCAAGAAAAATGCAGAGACATTTGAATCCTAATATGAAAGAAGTTGTCCGCACTGAGGTGCTCAAATTGTTAGATGCGGGTATCATATACCCCATATCTGATAGTAAATGGGTCAGTCTTGTCCAAGTTTTCCCAAAGAAGTCTGGGATTACAGTAGTTGCGAATGAGAACAATGAATTGATTCCTACCCATGTGACTACCGGGTGGAGAGTTTGTATAGACTACCGTAAGCTGAACTCAGCCTCTAGGAAAGACCACTTTCCTTTACCATTCATCGACCAGATGTTAGAAGGATTAGCTGGCCGCAACCATTATTGTTTCCTAGATGGATATTGTGGTTATAACCAAATCCCTATAGCACCGGAAGACCAAGAGAAGACAACC
This sequence comes from Papaver somniferum, assembly GCF_003573695.1. Taxonomy (NCBI): domain Eukaryota; kingdom Viridiplantae; phylum Streptophyta; class Magnoliopsida; order Ranunculales; family Papaveraceae; genus Papaver; species Papaver somniferum. The sequence goes on along the minus strand of NC_039365.1, from coordinate 155,146,203 downwards.
TTCACATGTCCATTTGATACTTTTGCTTACTGGCGTATGCCTTTTGGGTTGTGTAATGCACCCGCAACATTCCAACGCTGCATGCTAAGTATCTTCTCGGACATGGTTGAGCGATTTCTCGAGGTCTTTATGGACGATTTTTCGGTTTTGGATCCTCTTTCGATGAATGCTTGCACCACCTTACACTAGTTCTAGAACGTTGTAAAGAAAAGAACTTAGTCCTTAATTGGGAAAAGTGTCATTTTATGGTTAAATCTGGAATAGTGTTAGGACATGTAGTGTCCTCTAAGGGAATAGAAGTTGATAGAGCCAAGGTTGAACTAATTTCAAAATTAAGACCACCTAAGAATTTAACAAATGTTAGATCTTTCCTAGGCCATGCTGGATTTTACCGTCATTTCATCAAAGACTTTAGCAAGATTTCCTTACCTTTGTCGAACCTACTTGGTAAAGATACTGCCTTTGTTTTTGATGAAGCCTGTGTTCAAGCTTTTGAGAAGCTAAAATCATTATTGACTTCTGCCCCTATAATCCAACCACCCGATTGGAACCTCCCATTTGAACTCATGTGTGATGCGTCTAATTATGCGGTTGGTGTTGTTCTTGGACAACGACGTGATAAAGCACCTAGTGTGATTTATTATGCTAGTAGGATTCCTAACGATGCCCAGTTGAACTATAAAACCACCGAGAAAGAAATGTTATCCATCGTTTTTGCTTTGGAGAAATTTAGATCATACCTCCTAGGGTCTAAGGTCATAGCCTATTCTGATCATGCTGCGCTCGAATATCTCCTTTCAAAGAAAGACTCAAAACCTCGGCTGATTAGATGGGTATTGTTGTTCCAAGAATTTACTCTAGATATTCGTGATAAGAAAGGGTCTGAAAATGTAATAGTTGACCATTTATCCCGTATCCTTGATGAGACTAAAGATGATGAGAGACCAATCCATGACACGTTCCTTGATGAATAGTTATTCTCCATCTCTGTGCTACCCTGGTTTGCTGATATTGTCAATTATTTGCTAACTGGTCAAATTCCCGACCATTGGTCTAAACAGGATAGAGCTAAATTCTTGTCTGAGGTAAAATACTTTTTTCTGGGATGATCGGTACTTATTCAAATATTGCTCTGATCATATCATCCGTCGTTGTATTCCTGACGACGAAATCTCCAGTGTCCTGACTTTTTGTCATTCTGGAGCTTGTGGGGGTCACTTTGGTTCTAAGAAAACAGCTGCGAAGATTTTGCAATCCGGTCTTTATTGGTCAACACTGTTTAAGGACTCCCACCTATTTTGTCAAAGTTGTGATAAATGTCAAAAGTTAGGGAAGTTGACCCGACGTAATATGATGCCACTTAGTCCTATACTAATAATAAAAATATTTGATGTGTGGGGTATAGATTTTATGGTTAGCTGTTGACTATGTTTCTAAGTGGGTTGAAGCAATCGCTACCAAGACAAATGATCGCCACGTTGTGATCAAGTTTGTTAGAGACAATATTTTCTCTCGATTTGGTATGCCTAGAGCAATCATTAGTGATGGAGGTTCCCGTTTTTGTAATCGTTCTTTTGAGGCGCTCATGAATAAATACTCCATTACCCATAAGGTTTCTACACCTTACCACCCACAAACTTGTGGCCAAGTTGAAGTGTCTAATAGGCAGATTAAACAGATTTTAGAAAAGACCGTACACCCTACCCGAAAGGGTTGGTCTTTGCGCTTAATATAAGCTTTGTGGGCTTACCGAACCGCTTTTAAGACTCCACTAGGAATGTCTCCGTATAGACTTGTACTCGGTAAAGCCTTCCACTTGCATGTAGAATTAGAACACCGAGCTTATTGGGCCATTAAACGGCTAAACTTTGACCTATCTACTGATGGTGATAAACGTAGACTGCAACTCAATGAGTTAGAATAAATTCTTAATGATTCTTACCAGAGTGTGAAAATTTACAAGGATAAAACAAAAATATTTCATGATAAATCGATTATTCGAAAGACATTTGAACCAGGTCAAAAAGTTCTCCTTTACAATTCTCGTTTACATCTTTTCCCTGGTAAACTAAGGTCTCGGTGGTCCGGACCATACTTTGTCAAAATTGTTTTTCCTCATGGTGCAGTTAAAGTTGAAAATCCGAAGAACGACGAAACTTTCAAGGTTAACGGTCAACGGTTGAAACCATTCTTGGAGTTACCCAGTCATGCAATAGAAGAATCGGAGCTGAGAGATCCTGTCTATCAGGATTAATTTTAACGGGTAACAAAGTCTGGCTGAAGACAATAAACTTAGCACTGTAGGGAGGCAACCCATACATGGTGATGTTAAGGTCCCTCTGGAAGGACCCTTATGTTTTTATACATTAGTTTTTGTCTTATTCCCCATTGAAGGATTGCTACGCTTCATCCAGGTACTATCTTTCTGACTTCTCTCTTAATGTTTCCTCTTGTTACTTATATTTTTTTTGGTACTGCACTTTCATTTTGAAACATTGAGGACAATGTTAGATTTAAGTTTGGGGGTGAGGAAAAAACTTTGAGCTAGTTTTTAATCAAAATTTTTTTTATTAAACTCCAGAGCCTAGAAATTTATGCCTATTAAGGATGACACTAACCAATCTAAGTGGATGGAAGCGTCTTGGTTGTAGGAGTTGAGGAACCAATCTGAGTAGATGAAAAATATCTGAAGAGTCTATTCATAAAAGCACAGAGCTCAGGTGTTAGAAAAAAAACATGGTAGTTTAGCCATATCTAGTTGAATCCTTTTCACTTCTATTTTTTGTTTTCTTTTTAAAATATGTTTCTCTAAGTGATTAGGTGGGGAACACGAATAAATTTGTTACCACTGCTAGAGTGAAATAGAGTGACTGAGATACCGAATAAAATAAAATAAATAAATAAAAATATTGAGACCACACCATCAAACCAACTGGAATAAATTCAATAAAGTCGACCACTGGTACCCTTGTATATGCCAGCTGAGTTGACCTAGAGTTAGGATTATCGACCACTGGTACCGTTGTATATGCCAGTGTGTTGATATTAGTCCAGACCAGTATCTCAGTCCATTAGCATAGGTTCGTTTTGGCAGTGGCCTTCAGAAAGATATGAGAAACACCGTTCACCTTAGTCAACATCAAATCCATCTACGTTTTTATCTACATCCATCTTATTAATCTATCCATATGATTGGTTGACTCCGGTTATGATGTCCAGAAACTATCTGAGTGGAGCTCTGTCATTTATATATGAATTTTAGTATGCTTGAGTGCAAACTCGTGTACAACAGTTGGAATTTCGCATCAGGGTACTTCCTCCTATAATCAATGAGAGTATGCCAACCAAGGAGATTCTTTAGTGCCTTCCAAGGTTCTGCGTAGATAGCTAGGGTTTGGAGTAAAAGAGGTTGTAGGTACACCTCTGGTAAACCTTCCCGAGACTATAACTCGTCCACTAGGTACACCTAGGGGTTTAAAGGCTTGTTATACATGCTAAGTGTGACCGTATCCTCAATGAGATGGAGTTGTATGTATTTAAAAATTAGTTTAGTTTGATTTTCTCGAGGACTAGCAAGGTCTAAATGTGGGGGAATTTGATAGGTGTCTGAAACACCTTGATATTTATCTATTATTTATGCTTTCTTTGCTAAGTTCTTATAAATTATGCATTTTATGTTTGATTTTGAGTTTTAGGTACTTTGGAGCAAAAGAAGAAGAAACGTCGCTTAAAATGGTCTAAAGTGTCATTTCATGTGCAACTGCTGTTGGAGGAGACTTATTTCTCATTATTTACTTCTTTTCTATCTGAAAGGCATGTCGGCTTTAGTGATGCGAGTTATGTATGAAAAGCATGACAGCCTTAGTGATGTATAAAAATTGAAGAAAAGAAGTGAATATGAGAGGTAAGAGATAGATGCTCGAGAAACTACTCAAAGGCATCCAGAAAAGTGTTAAAGGGACCCAGAAATGTCCCGGAGGAGTTGATAAAGTCACCAAGGAGTTTTTCACTATATACAGCCCAAAAGTCATCTTTGTACCCCACAAATTGCTATTCGCACCTCCAGGAATTGTTAAACGTATCCCAAATTGCTAAAGGGACACCGCTGTTGGATAAGGGGAAGGTCATCTTCTCCATTTGAATTTCGAATTTTGGCGGGAAAAGAGGACCAGAATTAGGGTTGAAGATTTGAAGGTGTTCTACTGAGACTCAATCGCTGGAATTGAATAGGTATCTTCCTTAAGGCTAAATAGATCTGGTATGATTGTTTGAATGGATTCAAATTGGCTAGAATCTTGATTTGAGCCAAATAGATTGAGAAGAAAATTGGCGGGAAAATGTGTTCTTCATGGACAGATTTGATGTTCGAATTTTGGCCCAAAGTTAATGAGATTCAATCGTTAGATTTAGTTTCATTGGTCCTGTTAAAGCTAAACAGGAAGGATATGGGTTATTTCTTCAATCCAATTGGGATGGATAATCACCGGTGATGAAAACAGAGTTGGTAATATACTCGGGGTTCTGTTGAGAAGATTTGGACCTTTGCACTGAGATTCAACCAGTCAAATGGATTACAATTATTCTGTTACGACTTAACAGGAATGGTATGTGTGTTGGAATCGATTGGATTGGTCCACAACGTCGGATTGGAGCAAACAGGGGAAGAAATGTACACGGGTCTCTGTTGGTTCGAGTTTGGAAGTTTGGGAGATTTTCAAGGGTTTTACGGCCTGGTAACATTATTACCAAATCAACAATGGATAATGACGTGTATTGGAGCTAAAAGAAGGAGCAAATATCAGTACAATTGGAATGTTTCCATGAAACAGGGAAAGAAGGAAGAAAAAGTCGTAGCTTGCCGTGGAGGAAAAGTAGAGAATTTCTAGAGATTTCTCGATCCTGTTGTGTATAAATAGGGTGGTTCGAGTTCAAAAAAAGGATACATACGGAGAGCCTAGGAAAGAATAGATACCGTAGAATCGAAAAAATCACAAGTTTCAGAAAAGTTCACCTGCTGCTGCTAAACTAAGAACACGAAGAACATTTTCTGGCATATATAGTCGTAGAAAGATATCGTTTATCAAAGACAGAAGGCATATATCGTTTACCGCTCAGTAGAAAAAGATCTTCAGCCACTGTGTCGTGTAATAGCTAAGCTGCTCAACTCAGTAGCTAAAGACCTTTAGCAACTGCAGAATCATTGAAGCTTATTTATATCTTTTTGAATACAATGATGAATGAAATTTTCTCCAATTTTCGATCCATGAATAGCTAAATTTCTTTTCTAGGGTTTTGGAGGAAACTATTTTTAATGGGTAGTATTTAGTATTTAAATTCTTTGACATATTTTACTTCATATTTGTGTTTTCAATTGTCTAAAAGTTTTCTCTTCTTTGTATGCTTCGTAAAAACTGTTTTAGGTAGTTTGAGCTGCCGATCTTTTATAAGCGCAGGAAAATTAGGCCTAATGACGAGAGTTATAAAAAAAGAGCTTATAATGTTATATCTTCCAAAGCATGAGATTGAGTTTGGATTGTTCTGAGTAAATTAGGAGTATTATGTCAAAGTTTTAATTATTGAGTTTACAAACATTAGAAGTAGTGGAATCCAAAACCCCAGATTCATCTCTCCTTGATAAATCAAAATCAATTTTAATTAGTTTGTCTTAGTATTTTCTTTTATTTGTCTTAAACCCATCCTTTAAAAAGTCCGAGCAACGAATCCTTTCTTACCACTTGTAAAAACTACATCATTCAGCGAGCTAAATGTTTACAGTTAATCAATTTCTTTTGTAGCCTAGCTTGGGGAAATTTTTTGTGTTGTTTGTTCATCTCTTTTGTATCCAACTTAACTGCTGCGGACCTTTATTTCTTTGTTAGCACCTCTAGTATGGGTTTAGTGTCATAAACTCAGATTAGGGAAATTGGGGCGCTACAACACTAATCATGGGTTTACGGTTATACCAAACACAAGGATCGGTTCTATCTTAATATGATTACTGGGACCAGTTACATCAGTTACCAAGATCGATTATGTCAATTACCAGGACCGGTTACCATATTATCATGGTATTACTTGTGGTCGGTTACAATAGTCACTAGGATCGGTTACACCAACTAACAAGACCGGTTACGCCAATTACAAGGATCAATTGCAACTCTTTTGTGATCGGTCAATACCAATTACCAGGATCGGTTACACCAATTACAAATATCGATTATACCATCTTAGGTGATTACTTAGGATCGGTTACACTAATAAAAGTCATACCAATACGTAAGTTAGGCATTGTGACTAGTTTTACCAAGATACATAACAAGTTATTATCGGTTCTACTAACTCACACATGTTGGTAATCCAAAGGTATGCAATGAATAACAATACCAATAAGCCTAGCGATTTCACTTTCGATTCATGAAACAACTTCATGAATGTACTTCCTTTAAACGAATGTAAACATTGTTTCCTAGGATGAAATCTTCACCTTTACCCATGCACATAATTACAATAGCATTCATACGATAATGTCGATGTCTTATATACGAAGTTCAAAAGATAAGCGTTATACTTCGTATTCTAATTCCTTAAAACTTGTCTACTAGAGTATAATCATTCACAGCTTCGCATTTATGTTTTCAATATAGCACGACTTGAAAGATACATTAGGAATGAAACAGTTCAAGTCACAATGTTACTAACCTCAAGAGGAAGGATGATGTCGTCGATGTAGCTTGTTACTTCTTCACATTCTTCAAGTCTTCGATTAATACTTGTATGTCTCATAATTCTAATCTTTCTAGCCTAACCTATACAAAGTTGTCTCTGGTATATAATCAAGCGACTCTTTAATTGAGTTTTGATTCACTAAAATATGACAACCAAACTTGACATACCAACGCTTGTGGATTCAACCGAGCTATGCTCTAACAGTATCACTTTTTCTGAAACGAAAAATTAGTCGATCCATAAACCAAAATATGGTTGCATGATATGTTACGGATCCTTTGTGGTGGTTTGCATAATGGCTATGCATTCAATTTTCGAGAATTGTGCCTAAAATAAAAGTATCACTTTCCTTGAAACGGAGGGAGTACATTGTTTTATTAGTTGCAACGGAAAATTAGTTGATGCATAGACCAAAATATGGTTACATAAAGTATTATGTATCCTTTGGGGTGGTTTTCATAATGGATATGCATTTAATTTTCTAAAATTGTGCCTAAAATGATAAATACCTCCGAATTTTTCGTAAAAACTCTAAATTTGATATTGTTGTTTGTACTCATTGCGTGGCTTTTATATTACCTTTCCAACGAGATAAAATTTGTAAAATTTCAAGGCACAGATTTTTAGATATGTTATATTAAATTTTGTTTTCCAATTATACCCCTTAAAAATAGGATACATAAGAAGTTATAGTAATTGTACTAAAAAGGAGGGATAATTGTGTCAAGTGAAAAAGACCAATAATAGACACCAAAGATGCTTCTTGCAAGGAATTTATGTTCCAAGGAATTTTCAGCTGAGGAAGTCTCATCCATGGTTCTTGCAAAGATGCGAGAAATTGCCGAGACTTATCTTGGTTCGAGTGTTACAAATGTTGTTGTCACTTTCCCTGCTTACTTCAACGATTCACAGCACCAAGCGACTAAAGATGCTGGGACCATTGCTGGCCTTAATGTAATGCGAATCATCAATGAACCAACCGCTGCCGCTATTGCTTATGGTCTTGATAAAAAAGCAAGCAGTGTCCGTGCTATAAATGTTCTCATCTTTGATCTTGGTGGTGGTACATTAGATGTTTCACTACTCATCATTGACGAAGGTATCTTTGTTCAAGAATTCAAGAGAAAATATAACAAGGACATTAGTGAAGATTCAAGTGCTCTTAGGAGGTTGAGGACTTCGTGTGAGAGGTCAAAAAGGATCCTCTCATCTACTACTCAAACAACCATGGAGATTGATTCTTTGTATGAAGTGTTGGATATTTTCAACGTTTTCAAGCTTTGTCACATGGTTTTATTGTAAATGATGCTGATAAATGTATCTATAGTAAGCATGATAGTTCTGGATGTGTGATTCTCTGTTTGTATGTTGATGATATGCTTATTTTTGGATCTGACATATCTCGTGTGGAAGAAACAAAGAAGTTTCTTAACTCTAACTTTGATATGAAGGACTTAGGGGAGGCTGATGTGATCTTGGGAATCAAAATCCTAAGAAAGGGAGATGAGTTGGTTTTAACCCAATCTCATTACATTGAGAAATTTCTCAAGAAGTATGGTCATTTTGATGACAAACCAGCCCCTACTCCTTTAGAACCTACTATAAAGTTAATGAAGAACACTGGGCGTACTCATGCACCACTTGAGTATTCTAGTAATATTGGAAGTCTTATGTATGCTATGCATTGCACAAGACCGGACATAGCTCATGCCGTGGGATTGCTATGTCGTTTCTCAAGTAACCCAGGAGTTGAACACTGGAAAGCAGTTTCAAGAGTTTTGGCTTACTTGAAAGGAACCATTGACTATGGTTTGCATTATAACGACTATCCCGCTGTATTAGAAGGATACAATGATGCTACCTGGAACAATGTAGAATCCAAATCCAAGTCGACTGGTGGATGGATATTTACATTAGGAGGTGCTGCTGTGTCTTGGAGTTCCAAGAAGCAGACCTGTATTTATGACTCAACAATGTTGTCAGAATTGATAGCGTTAACCGATGCATGTAAGGAGGCGGAATGGCTTAGAAACTTACTTGTTGAAATCCTATTTTGGAAGAAGCCATGTCCAGCGGTCTTGATTAATTGTGATAATCAAGCAACTATTTATAATGTCTCTAACAAGACTTATAATGGAAAGTTAAGACATGCAAGTCTTAGACATCAAATGGTAAGACAATTACTCAAAAGAGGAGTAGTTGCAGTAAACTATATTGAAACAAGTAAGAACTTGGCAGACCCATTTACAAAAAGTCTACCAAAGACAGTGGTTTCAATAAAGTGTAATGAAATGGGACTAAGATCTGTGAATGAAGTTTGATCGCCCATAGCAGAAACCCAACCTATGTTTTGGAAAGGATAAACAAGGTTCAATGTGGTACCAACAAGTTATGGAGGTGATTATGGAGCACTAATACAAAACTTCTCATTTCTAATTAGTGCTGGTTTTCTGCAAGAAAACAGGATGGATGAAAATCCTTAATAAGTCTAACTTTTATCACAAGGTGTCTCGTAGAAATACCTTCGAGACTTACCTATATGAGTATGGAAATCAGGCCGTTTCCTAAGAGAAGAAGACCGTTCTCTAAAGAAGACTCATGAATCCAGGATTTAAGCACATGGCCATTAATGTGCGAGCTACAGAACACACTATTCTCAGAAATCAGTATGTGTTGAAATTCCGGTTTTATTGTTAGGGGTACTTGGTTCAAGACTAGTTTCACCACTGAACCTCGATAAGGCTTTGACTTTCTTACACTAAGTGAAGGTTCAAATCCAAAAGATACCTATCATTTATGTACTGGTTTCAACGATGATGCTTATTTCCCAAACTAAGCATGAACTACGTTGGCTTGATCCCACTCGGGTACGTAGGAAGTCACTTTAGTGATGCAGCCACTCTGATTTAATTTTTTTTTTTTTTTTTACTTTGTGTGTTTTCTCATTTTTTGAAAATAGGGGGAGAATGTTGGATATTTTCAACGTTTGCCGCTACATAGAGTTATACGGTGATCGACCTGACCGGTCAGGTCGTGGGGGTCTAGGGGGCAACGCCCCCTAGCAGAGTCCGAGACAGCGTCTCGTGGAATTTTTTTTTCTGGTTGTACTTTGTAAAACCTAGAAGTTTCCATTCAAAATTGAACAGACGCGTCTCTTCCCATAAGCCACCATTAATGGCTTTTGGAAGCGTCTGTTGGTGATGAAACGACACTACCAACAGGCATGAATATCACTATAAGTAGCGAAGATGTTCTCCCATTCCAATACATCAAAAAAAAACAATATGTTTTCTTCTTTTGTAAAAAGCATCATCAGAACCTTATACAGTGTGTTTCTTGGTCGGGTCAAGGAAGTACAATCCTTGAATTCGATTACGGTGTTAGGGCTTCATTGAATCCTGAAGGCATAATTCGAGAGACCGTTTGTACTCGCAAAATTTATTGGGAAAGATCGAATTATTGTCTAAAAGAATCGAAAGAGCCTTGAAGTCAGGGGTACACCATTTTCTGTTTCTGTTTTCATCCTCTTGTTTAACCCAAAATTTCCAACATGAAGGTGTTGATTTTCATGCGTCCATTACTCGTGCTGATCATGAATTTGAAGACTTGAACATGGATTTGTTCAAGAACTGTATGGAACCTGTTGAGAAGTTGGCGGATTCTAAGATGGACAAGAGCAGCGTCCCCGAAATTGTGCTCGTTGGTGGATCCGCTAGAATTCCAAAAGTTCAGACTCTTTTACAAGATTTTTTTAATGAGAAGGAACTCTGCAATAGCATCGACCCTGACGAAGCTGTGGCATATGGCGCTGCAGTACAAGCTTCTATTTTGAGTGGTGACGGTAACGAGAAGGTGAAGGATTTAGTGCTGTTGGATGTCACCCCCTTCTCTCTTGGTATTGAGATTGTCGGAGATCGTATGAGAGTTGTAATGCCGAGGAACAGCCCCATTCCGAACAAGAAGGTAAGTGCCAACTTCCGCACTACCGGCACAGCACAAACTCGTGTAGAGTTTCCAGTGCTCGAGGGTGAGAGAGCTAGAGCCAGTGACAATAATTTGTTGGGTACGTTTTATTTAAATGGAATTCCTCCAGCCGCTCGTGGTGCTGTCAAGTTCACATTATGCTTTGATATGGATGCAAACGGTATACTGAATGTGTATGCGAAGGAGAATAAAACAGGAAAGAATAATATGATCACAATTGTTAATAAAAAGGGGAGGTTTTCTAAGGATGAGATTGAGAAGTTGACTCGAGAGGCCGAGAAATACAAAGAAGAAGATGAAGAATACACGAAGAAAGTGGACGCGAGGTATTCTTTTCTAAACTACATAGACGACATGAAGGCCAAAATCAATATTGGTTAAGTGATAAAAAGTCCCAAAATGGATACCAAGGTTGTGAAAATGCCCCGGACGTTACGGAAAAGATTAAAGTGCTTCATTCCATTAATTTTGGGACATTTTGATCAAAATTGGACATCTTGACCGGTCAATGGGGTTTTGAAATTCCATTTTTATCCTTCTTAATCAAAACGCTCTAATCCTCCATTACCACCGCCACCACCAAACGAACCACCACCATCACCACCATCCCCACCACCACCACCACTACCACTAGAACAACCACCACCGCCACCGCCACCACCACCACCATCACCGCCACCACCACCGCCACTATCACCATCGTTGCCACCACCAATACGACCGCACCACCACCACCACCTGAATCCTAAATCTTGAATCCCAAACCCTGAGCCCTGAATTTTAAACACTGAATCCTGAATTATGAACAATGCACCTTGAAGGGCAATTTCGACTACTTAACTCTCTCTAACGAAAAATCTAACGGAATGAGGCATTTTAATATTTTCCCTAACGTCCGGGACATTTTCACAACCATGGAATCCATTTTGGGGCATTTTGCCACTTAACCCAATCAATAAATTAGGACCAGAGCTGGCAGAGAATTTAAAGAAGAAGATTGAGAGTGCACTCCATCATGCAAATCAGTGGTTGAATAGCAATTGCAGTAAGGGAGCCACCGTAGAGGACATCAGCGTCAGGGTAGCTGAATTGGAAAACGTTTGCAATCCTATCATAGCAAAGTTAACAAAGTTTTACCAGCAGCGTGGTGCCAGTCCGGACAATGATAGCGAGTCTGATTTAGTTCCTTTATTAGGAGACGACTTTAACAATGATACATAGTTACACTTGACCGGAATCTCCAGGTATAATAAGTCTGATTTTGTGTTCCTTATAATTTTAGGCCTCAAGTCTAGTTTCAACTTTTGTGAAGCAATTTTAGGTCTTGATGACATATGAAATTGGTAAAATAAGAGTACTGGCCTTTGATTATATTCATCTTATCTTGAATGAATTTTCTTACTTAAAAAAATCTTCTGCTGGCGAAAACACACTTGGAATGAGTAAAAATCAATATTTATCAAATAATGCACAAAAGTACGTTTACCGATAACATAAAACATCAAGGAGTTACCTGGAAAACTATAAATAAGTTGTCTTTGATCTATTCCGTCTTTAATGATTTATCTAAACCCAAACATGCAAGAGTGTATATAGTGCATGAAAGTCCGACTGCTCCGGCAGAGCAGAACTGCAGAAGGGGCCAACGGGCTATCAACCAAGTTAATTTTGCTCACATGTGTTTAAGTAAGCCTAAGCTATAACCTAGTTCGGTGATCACAATACCAATTGTGACGAACTCAACACTACAGGTAAAATAACTCAAAGTTCCAGTCAACCTACAATTTAGGGGTATCATTTCCATAAAGATCAAAACTAAAATGTTGCTATCGTATACAGAGGTTCACGAGGCAGTCATTTAACACAGTGTCAATGCGGTGCAACATTGTTTAATTATGAATAATGAATATCTGTCCAAGTTCAATGGAGTTAAATAAACAAACAATCAACACATAGCAGTTGTTACCGGTGGTGTCTTTGAGTTGTTTTTTTAGGAGTTATGCTATGTTGACCCGGGGGAAATCCCACGTTTCAGGGCCCATTTGCAGGTTTTGTAGGGGTATTGTTTACCCATCCGTGAGTCCCACATGACTGTGAGTGGCGGGATTTTTTTCTGAATTCTTTTTCCGGTGAACCTAGAATTTTTGGTTTTCTAGCTAGTTTGGTCCGCAACATCGGATCAGTAGGTGGGACATAGAATTTATGGACAAGCACAGTTTTCGGTTAAGGAAACACAAATTAAAAATAGTTGTACTAATTCTAGAAGATTTGGACATAGACATATTAGGTTTCCATGTAGAAACAATTTTGGGCTTACTTGATAACATTTTTCTCTAAAAAACACGAACAAATTACAAATTCAAACTCGGCACACCCAAAACATCCAGTCAAATAAGCACTCCAACTAACTAAGAAAAAAAAACAAAAAAACGGGTATGCGGCGAGTGATAAATCTCTTTTCTTTGACCTTGGCCGTCGCTTTTGACCAAGGTGATTAGGGTTAGACTTTTGTTCTTTCTGAATTTCATAGGTTTTCATGGCACCACCATCTAGTGGTGCTTCTTCTTCTTCCACGGTTCTTTACCTGCCTCTTCATCTGCTCCCACAGTGACGGAGGGTTTTATTCGGAGAGTTCTTGCGACTGATTTTTCTAAGAAGGATGATAAGGGATGTTTCCTCCTTTTCCTACTGGTGAAGGTAGCGCTATTATTGACCTGAGAAGAGGCGGATCTGAAGGTGGGAAAGGTTCTTGGGCTGAGATGGCTTCTAAAGTTACTAGTGAGCAACATATGAGACAAGAGGAATTGGGTTACCGAGCTCCCCAATTGATAAATGGTAAGATGGCCACGGTTGTTTGTTTTTCTGATTTTGAACATAACATTAAGAAATTTGAGAATCTGGTTGTGGGTGCTTTTGTTGGGTGTCGTCTGCCTTACTATTTTGTGAAGAATCCTCTATTGCGTATCTGGAAATTAAAGGGAGAGGTTCATATGACTCTGCATAGTGATGCGACTTTTGTTTTTGAGTTTAATAATGATGAAGATAGACAAGATGTTCTTAAAAGAGGTCATGTTTATATTATTAATAGATTGTTTTTGATTAGACCACGATCTCCTCTGGTTGAGCAAATGGTGGAGGATTTGGAAACTGTCCTTGTGTGGTACACATTGTGGAAGACTCTTATGTTTATGTGGACTAAAAAGGAAATGGTACTATTGCTAGTTTTCTAGGTAAGCCTCTGATGACATATATGAATTTTGCTAGAGTTTGTGTAGAGGTTGATACTTTATGTGATTTTCCTAATGAGATACTAGTGATGATTGATGGGAAGAAAGCATTCAAAATCCAGGTGGAGTGCCCTTGGAAGCCTCCAAAATTTTGTGAATACAAAATCTTTCGACATACTGAAGCTAAATGTCCTAAGGTTCAGCACAGTGAGGTGGCGGGTAAGAAAATTCAAGGAGGAATGAAGCCTCAAAGAAGTGAATGGGTTGTAAAAACTTTTAAAAAGGTTTCCAATGTGGAGGATAAGTCAACTCCAATGGAAGGGTTAGTTGAGGAGGTCTTAAAAGTTAATTCTGAGGGAGGAGGGGATACCATGGTGGATGTTGCTCCATCCAATGAGGAATATATGGCTCTAGAATCCAGGAAAAGAGTATATAATGATCAAGTAGCATATTTTGTGCCTATTTCTAACAGGAATAAGAATCTTGAGAAACCTCAAGAAACTCAATCAGTTATACACACTAAAAATACTTTTGATGTCTTAATGGAGGTCACAAAATGCTATTGAGGAAGCAGAGAAGAATATGAGACATCCTTATATCAATTCTAAGTTAGTTGAGAACATTGATCCCAATTTGGGAAGTAAGGATGAATCTTCTTTTTCTGTTATTGAAAGGAGCAGTGGTATAACTCATTTTCCCAGAAGGGTCAAGCTTTTTGTTAGAGCACTGCTCGGTCGAACTCGCAAGCGTTGCTATCTCAAGCTTATTTGTCAAGTTTAGTTGACAAAACTGTAAGTCTTGATTTCTAGTCTACTTATAGCTAAGTATCGGACTAAGATAATAAGTGTAGTTGAGCTCTGGACTCCGTGACGTTCATCATGCAAAGACGAAGAACTACTAAAGGAACTGGTGGATCTTCATCGACAAAAAGATATGTGGACACTTGAACTTATCTATCACTCAAAAGTCTATCTATAATATCTTCTATCTTGAGACAAAAGTCGTATTTCTATATAGACTTCGATTATACACATTTTTTATTTCGATCCGAGTTTATCTCGCTTATCTCTTTCTCGAAATATGTATTGGTAAGCTTTCGCTTTGGCCAAGTTCATCTTTACAAGTGACGAAAGTCATGTTGATCATTTCAATATCTTGAAAATCGCTTTGATGAAAAATAGTGTGTGAATAACCTCTATTTAACATCCTCTAAGAATGTTTCAATGATTGAAATGAGAGTTTAAAATATATAACCTTGAATGGATATAAACATTGTATGTGAACTCATACTTGTGTAAGTCCAAAATACTTAAACCAAAGTATGCATACTTTACTAGTTTAGGATGTCCGGAAGCTAAGTACGCATACCCGTACGCGTACTGCCGGAAGTTCACATCCCGTGAATTTCTGCTGGATTTTGTGAACGGAAAACAAACTCAATCTGGGTACTTAAGTATGCGTACCGGTATGCATACTTGAGTGGGTTATTTTCTAAAAACGGTTTATTCGTGAACTAAGATGTATATAAACTAAGGAATGTAATATTTGCAAATCGTGGCTATAATGTTCATGAATCGGTTTCGTTTTTTGATTCGATTGTGTCTTATATACATCTATGAGATCTAAG
Source organism: Papaver somniferum (assembly GCF_003573695.1). Classification (NCBI taxonomy): domain Eukaryota; kingdom Viridiplantae; phylum Streptophyta; class Magnoliopsida; order Ranunculales; family Papaveraceae; genus Papaver; species Papaver somniferum. The sequence goes on along the minus strand of NC_039365.1, from coordinate 155,130,639 downwards.
CAATTGAAACACTCTCTAACTAGTTCTTTTGAGTCATTTGAACTAGTTATGGTGAAGATGAATAAGGTTGATATGAAAGTCTCATATGGCTAACCATTGGTTAACTACTGTTGAACCAACAACATATACACGTTTAGGTATGGTTTCTCAAACCTAAATGAAGTTACATTTCATTTGTATATAACAAGCTAAGTTCGATCTAACTGTTGAAAGATATTAGCTTGAATCTAATCAGGTTTTCATCTAACGGTGAATATTGAATGCTTTGTTACCAAGGTAACTTAGGTTGTAAACCCTGATGTGGAGACTATATAAAGGAGAACTCTAGTAACTGGGAAACTTAATCCCCATACCTCTTGTGTGATACTAGTTGTATAAGCTAGAGTCGATTCTCCTTTAACCTTAGGTTTCTACCGAGACCCTGTAGGTTAACGACTTGAAGACTTCATTGGGACTGTGAAGCCAGACCCAACTATTTTCTCTGTAGTTGCATGATCTGATGTTGTTGTTTCTATCGTGATTGAGTGCAATCGTAAAATTGACTGGAGATTAATTTCTCCGATAGGCATGATATAAACGTAGTCACAAACACCTTCGTCTCATCGTTTGTGATTCCACAATATCTTGTTTCGCTAGTCGATTAAGATTATTGTGAGGTGATTGATATTTCTAGGATGCTCTTCGGGAATATAAGTCTGGTATATCAATTGGTTCTTGTTCACCTTGATTTATTAAAAGACGGAACAAAACTCGTAGGTATTTCTGTGGGAGACAGATTTATCTATTCCTGTAGACTTTTCTGTGTGATACAGATTTGTTTATTAAAGTCTTCGACTTTGGGTCGTAGCAATTCTTAGTTGTGGGTGAGATCAGATAAGGGAATCAAATACGTAATATCCTGCTGGGATCAGAGACGTAAGGAGTGCAACTGTACCTTGGATCAGTGTGAGATTGAATGGGGTTCAACTACAGTCCAGGCCGAAGTTAGTTTGTAATAGGCTAGTGTCTGTAGCGGCTTAATACAATGTGTGTTCAATCAGGACTAGGTCCCGGGGTTTTTCTTCATTTGCGGTTTCTTCGTTAACAAAATTCTGGTGTCTGTGTTATTTCTTTTTCGCAATATATTTTGTTATATAGGTTGTGCGTTAGTTAAATCAATAATAATATATGACCTTTGATTGTTGATTTACATTGATTGGTACTTGTATATTGGTTTTTGGTACCAACCAAACTATCTCTCTTATATTTAATCAGATTCGCAGATTTCTATTTGCTTGAGTAAGGATTAAATCGAGAGATCGGGATATTATAAATCTTTGATATACTTTGTTAAGATTGAGTCAGGTTGATTCTCTTGAAAGTATATTGGAGTTAGTCTATACAGATTGTTAAGAAAAATATTGGGTGTGGTTGTTGTACCCCCGCTTTTTCAATTGGTATCAGAGCAGGCAAACACGTTTAAAGACCTTATAAGTCTGTGTTTGTAGCAATCTGACTCTATGGATAAGAGTATCTCTGATAAAGCAACATCAACTCAGAATAACTCGTGTGAATCTCTATGTCCAGAAGCTCTCGAGAAAAACTTTATATCTAGTCCTTTGACTGAATCTGCATTCATCTGGGAAAAATCTCTTGATGAACAGTTGGATGATCTTTCCGATGACAGTGATTCAGAAGAAGGACAAAGTATTGATGAGGAAGTCTCTCAATATATCAAGCTTTTTGACCGTACTTTTAAAGAAAAGAAGTCAACAACCTGCTTGAGTAAATACATGGCTCCTCTTTGTCAAGAAAACAGAAAATTGAAAAAACTCTTTAAAGGATGTGATGGTGGATATAAACTCTTACAATATATTGTTAAAGATCGTAAATAAGATGTTCGCTCAAAAAGGTTAGAATATGATAATCTTATTCGAAATCTCTGGGTGTTGAAAGAAAGACTTGCAGAAGCTGAAGCAAGATATGACTCTCAACAAAAACGTTTTGATGACAAAGAACTCAGTCTTCTCGCCAAAGAAAAATCCTTGGAGACTGACCTTGTAGCCGCTCTTGATAAAGTGAAATCACATGAAGAGAATCTGAGTAGATTCAATTCTAGTTCTACTAAATTATCTTCTATGCTTGGAGCATGTAAAGAACATCGTGATACACGTGGTCTGGGCTATAAAGGAATAGATGCTCCAAAAACTAGTAAGATCAATTTCGTTAAAACTAGTGATATTCCTTCATGTGTAAAAACTCCTGCAGCTGGTGATGCTCCTAAAAACAAGGATAATGTTCCTTCTAAAACTACTCACACGAGAACAGTCAAGAACAATTCCTTTAACTGCTTTTATTGCGGAAATAAGGGACATCCTGAACGAAGATGCCGTTTTCGTTTGAGGAATGAAAAAATTCACAACATTCTTGTTTGGATGTCTAAAGAAGTTCTTAAACCTGTTTCTCATGTTGGAGAAAAAGGCATTGTTGACAGTCAAGAAAAATACTGCGATAAGTCTTTTCTTAATTGTGCATTTGAAACTAAAAATGCCTACAATGGTAGAAGGAAAAACGGCAGAATGGAAACTGACTTCTTAAATAACTCTGAGAACAGAAAAAGACAAAGGAGAAAGAAAGAAAATCCAAATTTCGTTTCTACTGTTAAAGAAGATAACGAACCATTGGGTATCTGCTCCAGATTTCATTCATATCAATAATCGAGTCTCAGAGCTCAAGTTTAGCATTAACAGACTCATACGGAGCATCAAAAAGATAAGGAAAGCGACTAGCTCAGGTACTCCTTGCTCCTCTCTTGATAAAACTCCTTTAACTAAATCGAGTGATTTTTCTGTAAATCCTCTGAAAGGAGAAAAAGAAGAAAACAATATTGATAAGCAAAATGCTCATCTAAATACACCATGACTGCTCAATGAAGCATCCTTCTTTTAGATTAAAGAAGGATTCTCATAGTTCTCAAGAAATTGTTTTGAGAAAGCTGTCAAGGTCGTATTTTTGTTGTTTTTGATGATCTTAAAAAACTGTTGAGCCCTGATCCAGTTCTTCCTTCTTGAAGATAATTCTGATCATCCTCTTTTTAGAAAAAATCCCTGTTTAATCGTCCTTCCTCCAAGTAGTTGGTTCTCAGCAATTATTTTCTTGGAATTAAGAAGTTCATCCTTTGTTCAGCTCCGGTCCTCCATTCTGTTTGGTCACGTAAAGTTGTGACCATGAGTACACATACACCTGACCCACACGAACGTCAAGTTTCCTAGGATTTTTATTAAACTTCTTTATATATATGTGTGTGTTTGTCATCAACTGATACATTGTTCCATAAGGTCAAAAGATTCTACTGAATTTTTTGTGCACAATGTATGGAAGCAACAAAGATGATGAAGTCAAGAAGGGCAAGACTATCGAGTTTCACAAGAATCATGTTTTCATAACATGCTATCATGCTATCTATCATGAAAACGAACTACCAGTTCAGATGTCTTCACAACTGGTAGGAAATCTTCTTCGAGATTTTGAGATCGTACGTGAACAACTCGGAATTGCAACAAGGAATCTTGATTTTATGAAAAACGAACTGATGAGGTCGTCCATGTTCAATCTCTAGTTGCTGACCGGGTTTAGTTTTTTTTTAAAAAAAATCATGTTCTCTAAGAGATAGTTTGCCTAGTAAATCTTCTTTTATTGTTTTATTTAAAAGATTAACTAGTGTTTGGAATAGCCATTATTGTGATTACACATAGCTATGTCCAACGTTTTCATCTTCATGTTTTTAGGTTTATTTGTTTAAATTCTAAAAAATTGTTTGGAAGATGATATTTTTGCAGTATTAACCTTTATGGTTTTATATATTGCAATATGTTATGGATATGTGTGTTTAAGGCCGCATACGGTGCGGTTATGAGTAAAACCGTTGACCTAACCGTACATACAACGGTTTTCAATTTAAAAACCGTAACTGAAATGTGTTGTCACGGTTCGGTTTTAAAATCGATTTGAGTTGGCTCGGTTATTTTTAACGCTTATACGGTTTTCACTGATTCTACCTGGATTGAAAGAAAAAATAAAATAAAATACCTTCAGTTCCTCCTCCATTATATAAAAAATCAATCATGTAACTCTTTGATGGTTCATTCCAAGACTTAATAGTTCAAATTTCATAACTAATGGACTCTTAACAGATCCAATTAAACTACACATAGCTTGAATCAGGAGAAGTTTACAATCCATTGTTGGCATGTCTTGACCATGGTCAATTTCATCAACACACAATTACAGAGATACAAATTGAACCTTCAAAAGTTCATAGTCATATAACATCTGTAAAACCTATGTTAAATAAAGTTGAATCTAACCATAAATATTAGAAATTAAAAAAAAAACTAGTTTTTTAAGAACCCTAAAATTAATAAAAAAAATAATCTTCAATCTTTCAATCAGATATCCAATCTTTCAAGGTGGTGTTGCTGGTGCTGGTGATGCAGCAGGTGGTGGTGCTTGTAATGGTGGTGTAGCAGGTGTTGGTGATGTTTCATGTAGTGTTGGTTGAAAAACATAAAGGAAAAGTAGTCGAAGAAGAAAAATTGGTGATTACGAGAACTGGTGATTGTGATGCTCCCGATCGAGTTGATGGTTGTGATAATGGAGAGGAGAACAAATACCGGTGATTACAGAGAGGGAGAAGAGAATAAATGTCTCTGCAGAAGGAGGATTAAGTTTTAGATTTAGGGTTGGTAAGCATATATATATGCATGTATTGACGGTTAGGATCTAAATAGGTATATAAAAAATTAACGATTCAGATTAATCTGTTATTTGGTTCGGTTAGGGTACGGTTATGGGTAAAACCGTTGACCGCACCGAAGATCTAACGGTTAACAAAATTAAACCGTGACCGACCGTTGGATCATCGGTTCGATGCGGTTACGGTTCGGTTGTTGCGGTTACGGTTCGGTTTGAAGTTAGGGTTCGGTTTCTGTACAGGCCTATGTGTGTTTGCGTCCGTGAACTATGATTGTCCTATTCCTTGTCAAAAGTGAAAAAGTGGGGGTCTAACAACCACACCCAATATTTCGCTTAGCAATCTGTATGGACAAACTCCAATATAATCTCTATCTCTCGATTTAAATCTTACTCAAGAAAACTGCGAGTCTCAATTTAAATACAAGAGAGATAAACTTGGATGGAACCAAAGACCAATATCCAAGTGTCAATCAATTTAAATCAACAACCAAAAGGTCGGATATTCTGATTGATTGAACAACGCACAACCTGTATTATTTCAATTATATAAACAAATATAATGCGGAAAAGAAATAACACAGACACCAGAATTTTTTTAACGAGGAAACTTCAAATGCAGAAAAACCCCGGGCCGTAGTCCAGATTGATCACACACTGTATTAAGCCACTACAGACACTAGCCTACTCCAAACTAACTTTGGTATGGACTGTAGTTGAACACCAACCAATCTCACACTGATCCAAGGTACAGTTATGCTCCTACGTCTCTGATCCTAGCAGGATGCTACGCACTTGATTCCCTTATCTGATCTCACCCACAACTAAGAGTTGCTACGACCCAAAGTCGAAGACTTTAATAAACAAATCTGTATCACACAGAAAAGTCTATGGCAATAGATAAATCTGTCTCCCACGAATATACCTACGATTTTGTTCTGTATTTTGATAAATCAAGGTGAACAGGAACCAATTGATAATCCGGACTTATATTCTCGAAGAACAACCTAGTATTATCAATCACCTCACAATAGTCTTAATCGACGCAGCGAAAAAAGATATTGTGGAATCACAAATGATGAGACTAAGATGTTTGTGATTACTTTTTCTATCTTGCCTATTGGAGATAGAAATCTCAAGCCAATTATTACAATTGCACTCGTATGATTGAAACAGCAAGATCAGATCACACAACTACAAGAAAAGTAGTATCGGTCTGGCTTCACAATCCCAATGAAGTCTTTAAGTCGTTAATCTGGTTTAGAAGAAGAAACCAAAGGTTAAAGGAGAATCGACTCTAGATTAGCACAACTAGTATCACACATAATGTGTGGGGTTTAGGTTTCCCAGTTGCTAGAGTTATCCCTTATATAGTCTTTCAAATCAGGGTTTGAAATCAATGTTAGCTTAGTAACAAAGCATTCAATATTTACCGTTAGATGAAAACCTAATTTAGATTCAAGCTAATATTTATCAACCGTTAGATCGAAAACATATCTTGTTATACACAAATGAAATGCACGTTCCTACGCTTGTGTAACCGTACCCAAACTTGTACATTAGTTGGTTCAATAATAGTTAACCAAATGGTTAGCCATATGATCACTTTCATATCAACCATATTATTCTTCACCATAACTAGTTCAAATGACTCAAATGAACTAGTTAGAGAGTTGTTCAATTGCAAGGAAATCTTATGTACTACACAAGACACAATTGAAGCAAAAACGATTTGATTCACATGAATCGGTTCATGAACTCTATAGCCACGGTTTGCAATTACATTTCTTATTTTATAAAGATAAGTTCACTAAACATCGTTTTTAGACATAACCTACTCAAGTTCGTGGACTGGGTTCGCGGACTTAAGTTCCGGGATGAAGTTCACAAACTCCAGCAGAAATTCTCGGGTTTGAGAACTTCGCCAGTTCGCGGACTAGGTTCGCGGACTGAGTTCGCGTAATTAGCTCACGCACTACTCCGGTTCAGTTGATGAACAAAGTTCGCAAACTTCGGTTCAAGTAATAAGGACTTATACATATATGTGTTTTCACAAAAATGCTTATATCCTCCAAATGGTTATATAGTCTAAACTCTCATTTCAATCATTGAAACATTCCCAGAGGACGTTATATAGTTGTTATTCACAAATAATTTTTCGTCAGAGCAATTTTCAAAGTGATTGAAACATAACATGACTTTCGTCACTAGGTAAAGATGAACTTGTCTAAAGAGAAAGCTTTACCAACACATATTTCGAGAAATAGATAGGCGAGGTAAACTCGGCTCGAAATACCAAATGTGTATAATCTAAGTCTATATAGCAAAACAACTTTTGTCTCAAGATAAGAGATAAATAGACTTTTGAGTGATAGATAAGTTCAAGTCTCCACATACCTTTTAGTCGATGAAGATCCACCAGTTCCTTGAGTAGTCCTTCGTCTTGTATGATGATTTCCATGGAGTTCTTGAGCTCAACTACACTTTCTATCCTAGTCTGAGACCTTAGCTATAGTAGACTAGAAATCAAGACTTATAGTTTTGATCACTAACATTGACAAACATGCTTGAGATAGCAACGCATGCGAGTTCGACCGAGCAATGCTCTAACCAAAAGTTATGTCTTTCGTATGTCGATATGTATGTATTGATAAAAGAATGAATGGACTTTTGACATCACAAAAGTTTGAAGCCTATTATGTCATTATTGATGGAAGATAGGATGAACTTTTGTTTACGAGGATTATGTCTATTATATGTCATTGTTCAAATAGTGATGGAAAATGGATCGAATCCTTGTCTATTCCGCAGTATTGATCTTCCCAGATCCATATTTTATGTATATACCGTGCAGCTCCGTAAGTTTTCTTATGTTGAGATTTTCCTATTTAATTAATCATGGGTTCTCTTGTGGTTAATTGAATTGAGTATTAATTGGATTCAAATTCATATTCATATATGATTTGTTATGTCCAAAGAAATCCTTATTTTCTTTTGAAATTAAGGTCGCTCTTGTTGTTCTTTCGAGAATGACATATTATGGGGGAGAGTTCTTAATTGAACTTGTGCTTAATTGCCAAATCTTTGTGCGGAGTGCGGTTGTGGAATATTATAGGGGTTATCTTGTATCTTTATAAACTCCTTGATGAAAACATTTAGCTTCGGCTATATGATTGCATCTAAAAAAGTTGATATGTGCTTTCTTTTGTTCATGAAATGTCTCTATGAAAATTTTCATTAGGATCCCGTTCTTTTACCTTTGCCAATTTTATTGACAAAAAGGGGGAGAATTAATATGTAGTTCACACTACAAATACATATGGTTTTCGGATCATTATGTAAGTGGGAGTGGTTTCCATGTGAGATGGAATATTGACTAAGGGAGAGTGATACACATCACCATAGTATTGTTGTCGAAGTTGTGATACAAATGAACTTTGATGCTACATAATGGCACTATGACACTGTATAACAATGATCGAGAATTCTGTTTTCTCATTGTTATAGCTACGGATTTTCAACAACGATGATGCTAAACTTACAACCTTTGGAATCATTGGAGTACTTGGAAGTGACGAAGATTTCGAGTAATATTGAAGATTAGGCATGTGGAACTGTAGCTACAAAAGTGTATTATTATTTTTGTATTCCATATATATTAATAGTTTTGTCACTAAAATTGACAAAGGGGGGAATTTTTAGAGCACTGCTCGGTCGAACTCGCATGCATTGCTATCTCAAGCATGTTTGTCAATGTTAGTGATCAAAACTATAAATTTTGATTTCTAGTCTACTATAGCTAAGTCCCAGACTAGGATAGAAAGTGTAGTTGAGCTTAAGAACTCCATGGCGATCATCATACAAGACGAAGAACTACTCAAGGAACTGGTGGAACTTCATCGACTAAAAGGTATGTGGAAACTTGAACTTATCTATCACTAAAAAGTCTATCTACTCTATCTCCTATCTTGAGACAAAAGTAGTTTTTCTATATAGACTTTGATTATACACATTTGCTATTTCGAGCCGAGTTTATCTCGCCTATCTATTTCTCGAAATATGTATTGGTAAGCTTTCGCTTTGGCCAAGTTCATCTTTACCTAGTGACGAAAGTCATATTAAGTTTTAATCACTTGAAAATGGCTTTGATGAAAAATGGTTTGTAAATAAAAACTATATAACGTCCTCTAAGAATGTTTCAATAATTGAAATGAGAGTTTAGAGTATATAACCAATGTTGGATGTAAGCATTGTGTGGTAACACATATATGTATAAGTCCTTATTCCTTGAACCAAAGTATGCGTACTTTGTTGATCAGGAAAACCGGAAAACCAGTCCGCAAACTCAGTCCGTGAACTATCGGAGGTTCTTGATAGACACATTTTTGTGACCAAATTGTCCTCAATTTTCAGTATTGTTGGTACTCGATTTTCTACTTATTATGGTGTTTTATGCGTTTGTAGGTATTTTTGGAAAATAAACATTTTTGGAAAATTCGGCTCGAAAAGTTGGTATAGGCACCCAGAGGACACATGTTATTCGGACTCTCAGTTTTGGATAAGGGGCACCCCAAGGAACCAACTGCTAATCGCACCCCATTACTGGTTAATGGGGATCCATCTTCTTCCTTGATTTGAAAAGAAATAGTTGGCGGGAAATTTGGTTTCAACGGTAAAGGATTTATTATCTTTAAGATAAAATATCTTCTTGCCTTACAAACATGAAGTTTTGAAGAAAAAGGAAGTTATCTTGTATTAAACAAGAAAGATATCCTTAGAAGATTTTATCTTGGATTTTATTCTGCGAATTAAAGAAGATATGGGTTTAGTAAAGAAATATATAGAATAAAAAGAAGGAAAAATTCTGAAGATATTTTTAATTAAAAAGAAGAAGATTTTGGAGTTATGGAAGAATATATTTGAGTGATGTGTATTTGTGTGTATAAATAGAGAGCTAGAGAGCACATTTGGGGAGAGTTTTTGGGAAAGAAAAGAAAATCATTGTTTTGTCATTGTTTCTCCCATTTCATCTTTGTAAACACCCTTTGAGCAATAAAAATGAATTTTGAGCGTGTTTCCATGATGATGAGCCAGTTCTTGCGCAACCAAGACAATGGATGAAGCTATCTATGCATGAATGATTGGTAAAAATTTTATTTTCTCTAATTTACAATTTATAATTCATTCAATCACCGCTTTCGTGGAGTTCTAAATGTTCACATAATTTTCTTAATTACTTGTGATTCAATTTGATAGATTATACTTTGTTTAATTGATTGGTAGTCTATTCTTAGGGAATACAATTAATATTTGGGAATATTTTTGATTATGTGTGAATTAAGAAATAAAGGACTTAAAGGATAGTTAGAGTTTTGAAACATATTTGGTATCGTTCATTCATGTGTAATAGTGGAATCTAGTGTCTTGGTTACTTTTAATATCTTGAAATCAATTTTGCAATAAGTTTTCTATTTTTAAGTTTTATAAGTCTAAAATCTTTTGCTTTCACAAGTCTCAACGAACTTATTACTACAACATCATTGAAAAATATCATCAGTTTTTGGCGCCGCCAACGCGGACTTGTCTTTAGGCTAGAGTTTTTAGATTTTTATTTTTTTAGGTTTTTATTTGTTTTTCATTTTTATTTTATTTGTTCTTCTTTACGTTTTTGGGTTTTTGTCTTTTCCTTACAGATTTTGGAATTTGGAGCGAAAGAAAAATTTTCCAAAGCTTTTGGTGAATACTTAAAGATTTGGAGTAAAGGCAAAGCGAAAAGAGCGAAAGAAAAGGAGAATAAAAATTAATTAAAAAAAAAGAGAGAGAGAATTTTTTTTTTATTTCTTTTAGATTATCTTTTTCTTTTGCACTTTATTTTTGGACTTTGGACAGTGGACTTTGGGACTTTATTTTTTTTAAACCCTACGGAAGAGTAGTTTAAATATCAATTGTTTGCAGAGAAGGACGGGATTACGATATCGCCTCGGCCCTTCGGGTTCGTACATGACATAGGAGTCATGGCCCGAGTCGACTTCAGCGGCTCATCCCCCGTCTGGTACGGGAGATAAGTTTGTCGAAACACTCGCGAATCTCCTATCAGCGAGTTACTGTATTCCTTCGTTTCCATATATGCCGAGGATTTGAAAACGGCTGCTTTAATTTCCTAGTAAAGGGCAAGGATTGGCCATACAAGATAAGGGTTCGGATTTCATCACCGTTCCCTTCTTGCCCGCCTTAGGAAAACGAAACCAAACGCGAACTTAAGCCTAAAATTTGACTAGAACGAGACGTATAGGGTAACGAGCTTAATACGAAAGTCATTCGAAAAATATTGGTTACTCTTTTAAGCATGCTTCAAAGTTCATGATGGTTTGTATGAGTTGAATACGCCGCCTTGTAACGCCGGTGAGGCCTTGGGTATCAAAGATCCATTGAGCTTCCCTCGTCTCGATTCAACTTACTTAAACTCGGATTGATTCCAGAGGGGTTTACTTAAATTGTAACGAATTCTCTTTCGAAAGATTAGAAGCTGGTCTAGAAACAATCTAAGTGGAGCCATCATGCTTTTTGTTTGCTAGAAATATTTAGGTTTGCTTTGGTGGAGTCAGCCTTGTTTGTGTTTGCATAGAACTTCCCTTCCTTTTAGGATTTCTTTCTTTTTCTTTTGTTTTTCTAGTGTATTCCCAAGGTTATTAAAGAGAGGGATTGGAAAAGAAACACTCTAGGTCGTTTGATTAGTGATAAACCTATTAGTTCTTCTTATGAAGGCGGGGAGCTCGAAGACTCTTCTTTTGAGAGCCCTGTTTTTGGAAACTTCAGTTTTGAGAATCTGTCTCTTCGTGAGGAAAATACCCCTAGTACTTCAGCTGTAAAAGCGATGGCAACTTTGAAATATTACATGTTCCCAACTAGGTCCACCCAAGCTTCGTGCATTAAATTGCCAGCCACTACGACTAATTTTGAGATAAAACCTAGTATTCTTCAGATGATCCCTATATTCTTCGGGAAAGATGATGAGAACCCTTATTTTCATATTAGGGACTTTGAGGAAATTTGTGGGACAATTAGAATAAAAGACCTTACTGATGAAGTATGGAAACTTAAGATGTTTACCTTTTCCTTGAGAGATAAAGCCAAGACCTGGATGAACAACCTACCATCTGAATCCATTGAAACATGGCAGGAATTTATTGCTGCTTTCTATATGAAATTCTACCCTAAGCATAAAACTGCGTCTGTTAGGCAGAAAATTAGTGCTAGTGTGCAACAAGAGGGAGAGTCTCTTTATAGGTTCTTAGAGAGATTCAATGATCTCCTATCCCAGTTTCCTCACCATGTATTTGATAAGATGAAACTCGTAGAGATTATTTATGATGGTTTAGACTATTCAACCAAATCCATGGTTGATTCTATGTGCGCTGGTGAGTTCACTAGTAAAAGTGCTGATGATGCTTTCACCTTCTTAGGAGCTGTCGCTGAAAAATCCCAACATTGGGAGTCTTGTGTTGAACCCCCCAAAAGACTCTTGGTCAATAGAAGTAGCACCAATGTGGTAGATACAAGCTTCGGGTCTAATGCTAAGTTTGTTGATTTGTCTAGAAGTTTAGAATCTTTGGAATTGAATCATCCTAAACATAGGTCTCTTGTTGAACCTGATGATAGGTTTAGAGCCTCTCAAGTGTCTAGTTGTGGAGTAGAACCCAATAACTCGTTTTGGGAAGGTCAGGTTAGTGAAGAGAAAGCCCATGTTGTCTATAACAATGCTAGGTTTGAGAACCGACAGAAGTTTGACCCATACTCAGAGACTTACAACCCTGGTTGGAGAAACCATCCTAATTTTTCTTGGTCTAAGGGTCAGAATCAAGAACATTATAGTAATTCTCAGCCTCCCCTAGGTTTTGGTTATGCTAAGAACTCTTCAGTTCAACCCCAGTTTCAGAATGAGAAAAATATCTCCACCTTAGAAGAAACCCTTACTATGTTAGCAAAGAACCATGAGATGTTATCAAAGAACCACTGTGGTTTTCAAGAAGAAACGAAGCAGAATTTTAAGAATAATTCTCAGTCTCTTGCTAACTTAGAACTTCAAGTCGACCAAATAGCTAAGTTTCTTAGTGAAAGAGACGATGGAAGGTTACATAGTCAAACTAATCCTATCCCTAAAGGAGAGAAATCGTACAATCATGTGAATTCTATAACAACCCTTAGGAGTGGAAAGAAAGTTGAGGAAGTATTGTCTCATTCCTCATTCATTGGTGCGTTTTTGTAAAACCATGGGATGAAGTATGTTGTATCTCATTTTTAGAGGTGATGAGAACCTCTTGTAGAAGACTTGGGATTGTGCCCGTCTGTTGTGCAAGCTTCAAAAAGACTTTTATGTGAACATATTTCATGTCTACACACCTTGATATGAATCATTAGTGCTTGGAGAAGTCCGATCCATCGAGTAACACTTCAGAGAACGAATATTTGATGAAGCTGGTCATGAGGATGTTTCCCCTGAGATCGTCGTTGATGCTGGATCACGATAGAATTTTCTCCAGAAATGCTTGTTGATGCCGATACTATGGTCGGAGTTTCTCCAGAGACCGAAAAAGCTAGATCCATGATTATCGACATAGTCTTTACTTCTTCATCCAGTGAGCCTTTACATTCACGAACTAATTGATGAGTTGAGCGTCCCTAAGATGAGGGTGTAGGGTTTAACCCGAGTTCTCCCGAACCTTTACTGTGAAGTGCCTTGTCAGGGAATCGATGTTGTTGCGGTAGATAGCAATGGAAGTTTCCATTCTGGATTTGATCGGAGAAGAGAGGAAGTTCCTTAGTCGTGCCGGGGCTTGCGATGTAGAGAGACCCGTTGATGAAGTTTCATGGAATCACTTCAGGTTGCAATAACTTTTTATGTGGGTAACATTTATTGAAATAGAATTGATTTCTCCAATAAGATCAAGTCCCCGTGTATGTTGAAGGAGTTTGTGTCATCGATGGATGAATGATGTTGCATCTGCTTCAGAAGTCTTATCATGGGATAATGAAGACTTATCGATTGTAGTTCAGTTGCACTTTGATCGTTCTATGGTTGAATCAGTGTGTCATCGTCGAGATATTTATGCTGAAGCCAGATGCGTCATTATCGAAGGTGTACTCTTTGATTGGGAGTACAATTTGAAGTCTTCTTAGATGCTTGAGCGTGGAAGCATACATTCCTTAAGCATCGAATGTCTTAGGGGTTTGATCATCTCGGCCTTGGAGTATCTTCTGTTGATTCAGCATCTCTTTCGTTGCGGTAGTGGGATTCGACACTTGTGCAGACATCAGAGCTTTCTGATTTTGTGGAACACATGGACTTGCAGGGGAAATGCCCAAAGTGTTCTTTGCCATGTTTGGACATCGTCTCAGTAATGAATGTTTCAGTGCTTGATTCAGAGGAACGTCAGATCCAACCACTTGGTAAAATAATAATGCGGTGAAGCTACCATTCATAAAGTCTTGCGGAGTTGCTAGAAGAATTGAGTCCCCATGCTAGGATAGCATGTGAGGAAATAAATGATATAGACATGGAATGAGACTTTCCTGAGTGTGGAACCTCTTGATGAATGTCTGTGCATCTCTTGTAGGTTCTTGCTTCAACCTCGTCAAAGTTTGAAATTCCTCCAAGTACTCTGATGATGGAATGTCCGTCAAATCTTCTGAATCAGAAATTTCTTCATTGGAAAGATGTGCAACCAAAGGCGCTTCGTCAGTACCCATCTTTTCAGCGTGTATCCACACTCGTCTGAAGGACATGTCATATCCTGGATCTTCCTGATTATGTGAAACTTGGTTTCTGTCCAGGTTGAACTTGTGTTCACTTTGAGAGTGATGTATCCATAAGTATTTCCGAGAGTTCCTTCAAGGTCTCTGATTGAGATGGGAGCATGAGTAGATTCTTGTCGAGTGATGCTTGTGGATCCAATGGTTTTCAGTGGAATGTTGTTGATGGCGGTGCCAGTATCGATCAACGTTCTTCCAAATTCGTTTCTTCTGAGATTGATTGTGGTAAGCAGTCCCCAGCCGTACATCTCTTGGTATGTGCCTGGAGGCTCAAGAAGTATTTCCGGAATGGACTTCTTGACACGATGTGGTTCAGTGATGTGAACATGTCTCTTCTTTGTGCCTTCGACAGATAGAGCAATTCACGTTCGATGAAGGATTGAACTGCATCTTTGATAGGTTGTTCAGAGAGTGTAAACGTTCTGATTAGGAGAGGATTCTTGTGTACTCTTTCAGTCCCCAGTTGGAGCTATTTTAGATCAACCTTCTCTTTGAAAATGTGCTTCAAAATATTACAGTTGCTTGTTGGATGATTGATGAATCTATGAAGGTGACAGTACCTGATATTCTCCATTTCTTTTTCAGTTGGCTCTCTCCTAATGAACGACAATTTGGTTGCACCATCTTGAACACATACTTCCAGTAACTCGATCACTCCTTCATGAGAAGAGAGAAGTTTGAGTCTGTCCGATCATTTCCCCGTTCGTTGATGCAAGGTCAAGTTTTGTGCATTTCAAGATTGGTTATCTTTCTTTGGTGCTTTCAGAGGAGTTGGAGAAGCGTGCTTGCGTTGTGACTCATCTTTAAATTTTCTCCCTTCTGCAATAACATTTGGGGAAGGTTGGAGGTTGTACTGTTTGTTGATCAAACATCTGTTACCTCGAGTTTCTCGTGGTTCCTCAGTTTTTGTAGCTTGATCTTTCCAGTAAAGCAGGTGTGGCAGTTACTGATCGCTTAGCTGCTTCATGAAGTTCTTAAATAGTCTGGAACCGGAGATTTTCTAGTAAATCTCTGTAGACCGGGATCGTTCCGTTGATGCATAAGTATACAAGTTGCTTCTCTGTGACATCTGGGTCGTGGAAATCCAAGGCTTGAACTCTGAATCTTTTCACATAGTCATTGGGATGTTCATTGCTCCTCTGAAACATTCTTCCCAGATCAGAGAGAGTAATTTTCTCTGACACGAAGAAGTACTTTATGTAGAAGGCGTTAATCATTTCTCCCTAACTAGTGATGCTTCCTGGCGCGATGTTGTTGTACCAGGTATATGCTCTGCCTTTCAGGGATTTTGAAAATTCCTTCAGACGGACGACATGATTGTGCTCATGTTCGCCGAATGTGTTAGAGCATTGCTCGGTTAAACTCGCATGCGTTGCTATCTCAAGCATGTTTGTCAACGTTAGTGATCAAAACTATAAGTCTTGATTTCTAGTCTATTATAGCTAAGTCTCGGACTAGGATAGAAAGTGTAGTTGAGCTCAAGGACTTCATGGCGATTCATTATACAAAAAGAACTACTGAAGGAACCGGTGAAACTTCTCGAGAAAAAGGTATGTGAAGACTTGAACTTATCTGTCACTCGAAAGTCTATCTACTCTATCTCCTACTCTTTGAGACAAGAAGTGGTATGTTATATATATAGACTTGGATTGTACAAATTTGGTATTTCGAGACGAGTATACCTCGCCTATCTATATCTCGAAATATGTGTTGGTAAGCTTTTCACTTCGATCAAGTTTATCTTTACCTAGTGACGAAAGTCATGATATGTTTCAATCACTTTGAAAATTGCTTTGACGAGAAATGGTTTGTGAATAACAACTATATAACGTCCTCTAAGAATGTTTCAATGATTGAAATGAGAGTTTAGATTACATAACTAATGGTGGACATAAACATTGCTGTGGAAACACATTTATGTATAAGTCCTATTCCTTGAACCAAAGTTTGCGAACTTTGTTGATCAAGAGAAACCGGAAGAATGGATTTTCCAAGTCCGCGAACTGCCGAACTTCTCATCCCGATAAATTCTGCTGGAGTTGACAAACTAGACTAGTTCGCGAACCGGCGGAAAGTCTTTGCCGAGATTTTCTGCTGGAGTTTGTAAACTCTACCAGTTGCTTAAGTCCGCGAACCTAGTCTGCGAACTTGAGAAAGGTTATATATCTGAAGATGATTTCTAAACTTAAACTTAAAAATACTAAGGAATGCAATATGCAATCCTTGGCTATAAAAGTTCATGAACCGATTCAAGTGAATCAAATCATCTTTGCTTCAATTGTGTCTTGTGTAGTACATTAGATTTCCTTGCAATTGAAAACTCTCTAACTAGTTCATTTGAAGTCATTTGAACTAGTTATGGTGAAGAAGAACATGGTTGATATGAAATGCTCATATGGCTAACCTTTTGGTTGACTATTATTGAACCAACAAGTGCATACGTTTGGGTACGGTTAACAAACCTAGAAGTGTGCATCGTCAAGTGTGTGTAACAAGATAAGTTTTCGATCTAACTGTTGAGAAATATTAGCTTGAATATAAATCAGGTTTTCATCTAACGGTGGATATTGTTTGCTTTGTGACCAAGGAAAAACCCTGATTTGAAAGACTATATAAAGGAGACATCTACTATTGTGCAAAACTAATCCCCACACCTTACGTGTGATACTAGTTTGCATAGTAAAGTCGATTCTCCTTTAACCTCTGGTTTTCTTTTCTCAAACCGGGTTAACGACTTAAAGACTTAATTGGGATTGTGAATCCAGACCGATACTACTTTTATTGTAGTTGTGTGATCTGATCTTGCATCTTCTATCGTACGAGTACAATCAGATTGATTGGCTTGAGATTGATATCTCCGATAGGCAAGATATAAAAAGTAATCACAAACGTCTTCATCTCATCGTTTGTGATTCCACAACATCTTGTTTCGCTAACATACGATTAAGATTTTTATGAGGTGATTAATTAATCTAGGCTGTTCTTCGAGAATATAAGACCGGATTATCAATTGGTTCCTGTTCACCTTGATTATTATCAAAAGACGGAACATAACCTTTAGGGTTTATCTGTGGGAAAAAGATTGATCCTTTGATAGACTTGTCTGTGTGAGACAGATTTGTTTATTGTCAAAGCCTGCGATTTTATGTCGTAGCAACTCTTAGTTATGGGTGGGATCAATTAAGGGAATCAAGTGCGCAGTATCCTGCTGGGATCAGAGGTGTAGGAATATAACTGTACCTTGGATCAGTGTGAGATTGATTGGGGTTCAACTACAGTCCAGTCCGAAGTTAACTTGGAGTAGGCTAGTGTCTGTAGCGACTTAATACAGTGTGTGTTCAATCTGGACTCGGTCCCGGGGTTTTTCTGCATTTGCGGTTTCCTCGTTAACAAAATTTCTGGTGTCTGTGTTATTTCAATTTCCGCATTATCTTGTTTTATCTTTATAATTGAAATAATACAGGTTGTGTGTTAGATCATCAATTAGAGTAATCCAACCTTTGGTTGTTGATTTTCATTGATTGATCCTTGGATATTGGTCTTTCGTACCGTCCAAGTTATTCCTTGTATTTGATTAGAACTCGCAGTTCCTGAGAGGGATACAAACTCGTTGATATATTTTTAATTGATTGAGTCTTGTTGATTCTACTAAAAGTATATTCGAGTTAGTCCATACATATTGCTAAGCGAAATATTCGGTGGTGTTGTTAGACCCCCGCTTTTTCACAATGCTTCCAGAACTCGAGAGACATGCTCTCGACCATTGCATGTTCCATCATACAAAGTGAAGGTTGGAGAGGTATAACCTTTTGGAAGAGGAATTTGTTGCGTAGTAACAGGGTATGAAGGCTGGTGACGATGGACATGTGGTATCTTGTCTTTTCCACGATCCTCCAAGAGGCGTTCCAAATCTTCCCGAGTAATGAAATTTGGTGATTCTTTCGCTGATGGATCGTCTGCAGCTTTGCGGACTTCATTGTCATCCAATGTATGAACTGGAACGACTTCAGGATCAGCATCTGAAGATGTTTCTTTTCCTTTTCCATTTTCTTGAGTTTTCTCTGACATCTTGTCAGTGAGCGTTTTGAGATAATTGCACAACTCCTTTTGTTTTGCAGCCATGTCCGTCTGATTCTTGACAAGAGTCTCTTGCACCTTCATGAGATCGCCTATGGTAGGTGGATTTTCTCTGACTTCTTCGGGATGCCGTCCGAAGAGAAGATGACTTCCAATGTTGGGATGATGAGGCGCAATGCCACCACCATTGTTGGAAGCAGGAATGGTTTCTGGGATACCATTATTGTCATTGTTGCTAGTGCTAGCGTCGTTTGTATTTGTAAATAACCAATACCTAAGATCAACCATTTTTTGAAAGTTGAGATTGCAACCGAGAGATTAATCTCCCACTGTGGTCGCCAATCTGGATATGGGTAAAAACGATTTGATCATTTTTACGGAATCGAGGAGATGACCGTGTGGAGGAGACTCCTTGAACCGAGCAAATGCTCAACCTCACACAGATGCACTGCAAGAAGGGATTGCTTTAAATTCGAGAGATCAATCTGTAGGACTCTAGCCTAAACCAAGACAATGGTCGTTCCAGAGTCAATTCGGTCACAAGAGAGGATGGGTTGATCTGTAGGAGGGAAGATGAGAAATGTGTGAGATCAATGGTGATCGAGATTGTAGGTGTGTTGTATATTCTGCGTAAGAAAGTTCTGAATGATTGAATTTTACTCAGTTGAGAGTGATTGCTCAGACGATGAGTTCGTGTAGACGAAAGATTGTCTGTATGAACTTGTCGAGAAATTATTGACCGTTTCAATCAGAATTCAGAGGCCTTTTATATTGCTGAATTGAAAACACCATGATCCCATGAAGTGTGACAGTTGCTGGAGTCAAAGAGCAGAGAAGTGGAAAATCGTGTTGAAACCAGTTGCTCATCGTGTGGAGACTTGGTTAACTTTCCACCCACTACTTTGCTAACTCCCCCAACTGATTGCACGACTTGCTCACACTCTCATCGTGTGTATGAATACACGTGTTGTATACCGCCAGACCAAAACCCTAGTTAATATCCCACCATGTGACACGATTGATATCTCGTGAATGTGGAATCTGCAAGACAGACGTGTATTTAGTTAGTCGGTTGTTGACTTTATGGGACGATGAGTCCTTGTATTGCTGGGTTAAACATAATTTGCAAATGTTATGAGACTCATGAATTGAACATGTCTGCTGAGACAAAAAATATCATTGTCGAATAAATGTTGATAACCTGAGCAAACTGTGCTGCTGAATCGTTGAATATTGATAGTTGAACCAATATTCCTTAGTCTGAGCAAATATTGCTAGTATGAGCAAATATTGCTCATCTGAGTGAATGTTGCCCATCTGATGAATTATAAAATATTGATAGTTGAGCCAACATTCTTCAACGTGAAAAAATATTGTCCATTTGAGCGAGTGTTGCTCATTTGATGAATTGTTGAATATTAATAGTTGAACCAATATTCTTTGGTGTGAGCAAATGTTTCTAGGAATCACTGGTAACAGGACCAAGATAAATATTAATTTAAAATACTGGCAGTTGAGCCAAGTATAATTAATTAGGGTGTTGATCATGGGATCAACATAAAAATTGTTGGCGTTTGAATCTACTCAAAATTACGTTTTTCCAGAGCTCTGGATTCGAAACCCTAATTTTGATCAATTGTTGTTCAATTGATGATTTATTGAAAATCAACCATAAAATGAAGGAGGGACCTGCTACATGGGATGATGATTCTACCATGTATCTCCCAGATGCTCAAGTGAGCAAAATACCAAAGTCTCCTGAAGACCAGTTGGTGAAAAGATGATTAAATGCTGGTTTAATCATTTATTAAAATAGTGCTCGTGTGAGCGTCAGATAGTAAAACCTGACTATGGAGAGATGAGGGACTGACCAAGGGGGAATGATACCGACCCTTAGTGATCATGGGACCAGCTGATAGTCGTTTGATCAAATTCCAAGTTGCCTGGGAAGGGTTTGGACCCAATATGAGCAATTGAGCAAATTAGGTCAAAATTTCTAAAACACGTGGGACCGGCTCTTTGCAAGCCTTAGGGACAGCCTTGGTCGGTCAAGGATACATGCCCGTGTCACCATAATGTCCGTGTCTCAGTCCTGAGAGTTTCGATATTTTCTGATGCGCGTTTGAGCAACGTTTTGAGAAAATATGAAGGATTCAGGGTTTTGCTGAAACTGGAGAATCTTCATGAGATGATGAAAAATAATTTATAAAATAGGGAATTGCAAGGTGTGGGACCGGCCACGGCTAGGGCATGACCGGCCATCTAGCAAGCTCGGTCTCGCAGCACCTTTCCCAATTTTATGTATTTTCCCTGATGTGAGGGAAATATCATGAAACTGAGGAATTTCATGAAGTTAAGGAATTTCCATGAGATTATGAAAATAATAATAATAAAATAGGGATTCATGAACTGTGGGACCGGCTATGGCCAAGGCATGGTCGGCCGGCCAAAGAGCCTGTCCCAAGGCACTTTTCCCAATTTTATAATATTTTTCATGATTTTAGGGAAATATCATAAAATAAAGAGGTTTGTTGAAACCAAGGAATTTGTTGAAATCAGGGAGTTTCCATGAGATGGGGGAAACATAAAAAATAATAACAAAAAATAAGGGGCGTGTGGGACCGGCTAGGGCATGACCGGCCGGTTAGGGCCCGGTCCCACGAGTTTCCTTAATTTTACATGATTTTCATGACTTGAGGGAAATTTCATGAATTCAAGGAATTTTCATGGGATGAGGGAAATAATAATAAAATAATAAGGAGTCATGAGGTGTGGGACCGACCACGGCTAGGGCATGGCCGGCCGGCTAGTGGGTCCAGTCCCACGACATCTTTCATAATTTATTATCATTTCTTTGATACGAGGGAACACCATGAGACTGGGGAGTTTCCTTGAGACGAAGGAAATTTGCTCAAATGAAGGGATTTTCATGAGATCAGGGGAAATAATAAAAATATGATAAAATATAAAATTGGGCATGGGACTGGCCACGACCGGTCGGCCGGTGTGCCAAGTCCCTCAGCGCCTCAATTAATATTTTATTATTTTCTTCTTATTTTTCATAGGTTCATCGTTCCTTCGTGTTTTGGAATGCTCGTTTGTGCATTCAGGTGCTCGTTTGTGCATTATTGCTGAGTACACTTGCACCATTTTGGTCGGGGATTACTCGAGAGCTGCTCAGATGCCCACAAGTTGAATACTTATCACTAACCCGTGGAATTCTGCTGGGAAGAACCACGAATTGAAGTGACGAAATATTACGAAAAAATCGTAGAATATTATTGAATATTCAGTTAACGATTAGAGATAATTAATTGATGGCTCTATACTAGTAGGCATGCTGTCGAGGAGCATTAATTATCTGAGAATTGAGAGATATGAGCTTGTTGAAACGTCATATTTCTCTTATATAGTCAGGGAAAAATTTGTTGCATCCTGAAGACGTTATTGCTCTATACTAGCAGGCATGTTGTCTAGGAGCCGTCCAATCTTTCGATTCTATATAGAAATAACTACTGAAATTGCTCAGTATTCATGAGATGTGCAGTTACCTCAGCTGAGAGACTAAACATCTTCATATACTCTGAGAGACAGCATTCTCAGTCAGAGATTTTATGGCATGAGCTTTCATGCTTCAATGAGAGACATGAGCCTCAATACTTATCAGGAGCATGTATAATTATGGTTTTACAATTTTAGCCTTTGTCAAAAATCCACCATCTACAATTGGTAATGTAGCTGGTACTTCTTTTGTCACTGGAAATTGGCACTCTTATAGAAGATTGGTGGACTGGATTCCAAGTGATGTTATTAACACTGTGTTTCTTGGTAGAGATTGTAGTGTTTATGAATATGTGGAGAATGATGAGCGGAAATTTCCACATACTAATGACTTTTTCACAGCTGAAATGGTTAATCACATTTGGACTGTCTGTGTTGATTCTAGGGAGGTGGATCAAGTTATTTGGACTCCTAGCTCTTTTGGTAAGTTCACTGTTAAAGATACTTATTGGGCCCTTCATGGTTTTATGGACTTTTCTGAATGAATTGGTCTTGTGTGGTTCAAACTACATATTCTTAAACACTCCTTCATTACTTGGGTAGCTCTTCATCATAGACTTAAGAATAAATCTCAACTTATTCAGTGGGGGTTGGAGGTTTCTACTACTTGTGTCCTTTGTGATCAGGGTATTGAGGATGAAGATCATATTTTTCTACAATATCCCTTTTCTTCTCAGAATTGGTAGGGTCTCCTTATCGAGGTTTTCGTAATTTTTTCAGGCAAGATAACTAGATCACAAAGTTCTCTTTGTCTCATACTTTTTGATTCCCAAGATAAATATCTGAAAATTGATATATTGAAGATTGTTCTTGAGAGGTGGTAAAAGATCCAGGCTCCTCATCTGAGTGTAAGTGTTCCGGATTGTGAGGTTTGCTAGCTTTGTCTATTGAAAACAGGTTTTCAATCTTTGATCTTTTATCTAAAGGGAAATCAAATAAGCTTATCTGTTAGAGGAAGTTTGGTATCAAAAGTCTTCACTGAGGTTGAATCAAGTCTTAGGCTGCAAAAGACGTCATCTAAGGGAATCAAGTGCGTGGAATCTTGCAAGGTTTAAGAGGCATAAGAAGCGCGACTGTAACTAAATTTCTTGGAGGGTTGATTCGTTCTCATCTATATTCCAGTTCGAAGTCTGATAGTAGGATAGTGTCTGTAGTTGGTTAATATATCTCGGTGTTCAAATATGGACGAGGTTCCGAGTTTTTTCTGCAATTGTGGTTTCCTCGTTAATAAAACTTCTAGGTGTCTCGTGTTTTTCTTTTTCCACATTATAGTTTTTATCTTTATAATAGGATTCACACAAGTTGTACATAGTGAATACGTCCTTCTAATTGTAATCGATTATAAGACTTGTTCTTGCAGAATTTGTATCTTGAAAGAGATAACAAGTTTAATTACTTGATAGAATTTTGATTAGATCATTTGGATATTGATTTTTGAGACCGTCCAAGTACTCTTCTTAACAATCAAGTGCATGGAATCATTGTTTAATATATACTGATTGAGAAGACGTAGAGATACAAACTCTATATAAACATTGTCAAGGATCATTAAGTTGGTATATTTGCAATTTTATTAAGTTTTTTCCGTACAAGTTTCGGAACGAAAAATTTGGTGGTGTACTTGGTACCCCGTCGTTTTCAATCTTAACTGACAAAATATTATTCTTTACAATAGGTTTTGGAAATTGAGAAAGAGAATCCCATAACTTCTCGAACCAGATACCATATATGCATATGTGATGGGTTGTTACACATGATGTTGAACAATATGAGTAAGACTACTCATAATATAAGTAGTACTAATCATAATATTAGCAGTACTAATCATGAACGGAGGATTCGTACCATGTTCAAGTAATATAGCATCTCGATAATTCTGTTTTTTTTTTCATCTTATAAAATGATAAAATTGAGAAATCTTAATGAAATTAGGGCATTAAAAATATTTAATGGTGTTGGAGTTTTATATCAATGCTAGTGGTTCAGATAGAAACCAAGCTGGTGTGGTGTTTGTGGTGGTGGTAGTAGTAGTAACTGTTGTGAATTTTTTTTGATGTCGTTGATGGTGGAGTAAGAAAGTAAAATCTTTGATATTATTGGTGTTGATGACGGAGAAAGATAGTGATATATATGGTGGAAAACAAAAGGTATCGATGGAGGAGAAAGATGGAGATATTCTAGTTTTTCTGATGGTAGAGAAAGACAATGTTGGATAGGGTAGGTGATACGTATGATCTCTATACCTTGGTAGCTATTACTATAAAAGCGGAATTCAAAATAATAATAGACGAGAAACTTAGAAAACTGAATACAAGTAGTAATTCGAAGAAAATATCTTCTCTAGATTATGAACAAGAAAACAATTACAGTTCTCTCTTTGTTACGCTCACAATCTATCTAAACAGTGGATCAACCTTAAACTGTTTGCTAGCTTGCACAAGTATTGTTCCAAGCTTCTCCTAGGTTTTCTGTGCCTAGTATCTGTCCTTATCTGTTAGCCAAAGCCCTTTATTTATAGCCTTCATCGTACTCAGCCGACCAAGGATTTCTATTAGGAATATATTTCCTAAACTAAGAGTGTTGCCTAAAACAAACTCTTCCCTAACTAGGAATTCTGTCTAAAAAAGGATTCCTGCCGAGAATATGATTCTTCCCTCAACTTAGCTTGAGGTAAAATAAGTTCCCTAAAGAAGTATGGATATACCTGTATCATGGGTCCCCCTTTTAAGAACTTGAACTCCTGTGAGAGTTAAAAATGAAAGTTAGGGAACTCGAGAGTCTCTTTTTCCTTGTTAAACCACTTGGCCTTGCTAGGAACTTGACGTTTACATCCAATTAGAAAAGCTTCTTTCTCTCCTTGGCGTGTTTTAGTCACTCTTCTCTCTAATAGGCAGCCTTCCTTGAGTGGTTCCTCCCTATCAAACCATAAGTCTTCTACTCTTGGTAAGATCATAGTGTCGTCGCCGTCATCATCAAGTAATGGTGGTTCAAACAAATTCAAGTATTCGGCATTTATAACCGACTACATTCCTAGATAAGGTGGCAGATCTAGACGAAAGGTATTGTCACCAATCTGGTCGAGAATACGAAACGGTCCATGATAGACACATTTTTGTGTCTAATTTGTCTCGATTCTATAATTGATAGTGCTCATTTTTGTACTTATTACGGTGTTTTATGTGTGTGTAGGTATTTTTGGCCAATAAACATTTTTGGAAAAATCGGCTCGAAAAGTTGTGCGGGGCACCCCCGGAGGACATTTGCTATTCAGACTCTCACCATGGATAAGGGGAAACCTAATTACTAAGGGGATCCCTGCATGGCATCTACTATTCGCACCCCCACTCTGGATAGGGGAGACCACTTTCTTCTCAAAATTCAAAAGAAAAAATTGGCGGGAAAAAAACCAGTTTGCATACCAGAGTTAGGGTTGGATTTCTAGGTTTTTTTAGGGAGATTCAATCGCGGGAATTTGTTGGGATGGAAGTGATTTAGCATAACAGGCTTGGTATGAGCGCTGAAATGGGTTGAATTGGGCTAGAACTCGAGTTGGAGCAAAACAGAGGTGAAGTTACACACGGTTCTCTGCTGGCCTGATTTTTGAAGTTTCAGGGAGATTAAACCGGAGATAATCTTTCCGGAGATAGCTACTTACCTAATAAAGAGTTTGGGATGATTTGGAAAGCTCAGAAACGCGTAAACAAGTCGGCAGAGAAGATTATATCCGTGACTTGCACGAAAAAAAAGAGAGAATTTTTATCGGAATTTTTAGGTTTCTGAGCAGTACAAAAGGAGTTCGGATAGGTCATAGAAGGGTTACGAACAGTTTGGGGTAGTTTAGATAACCACAGAAAGATCAAAATTGAAATTACAGACATTCAGTTCTGCTGGTGTAGGGGAAGAACACGAAGAACATACTACTCCCAGAGACAGTCGTTTCTTCTACAGCAGTTTGCATATATCGTTTCTGTAACAGCTGTTTGTAACGCTTATACACCGTTGCAAACTGTCTGCTTAACTAGTTTTCTCTTGTTTTTCACCCTTTTGAGCTATGAAAACCTATTTTGAGTATGTGAATAATATGAGGATCTAAACCCCTTAGCCGACGCGACGGAGGAAGCCATTGTTCCATGAAAAGAGGTATATTTCTATTTTAATTAATTCTTGCAATTTCTTTTATGATTATTTGCATGGAACTAATATTGGAAAATTGATTTTTATTGAATGATTGTGATCCGTTTTGATGGAGCATGCTTAGTTTAAGACTTTTTTAATGTTTCATGCTTGATGTATACAATTGTTACTTCAAAAATGTACTAGAGGCAATATATTAGAATCACTTTAAACGCAAAGAATTGCATGAATATTGATTAGATTAAATCACTTAATTGGTCAATGGTGGAATCCTGAGTCTCGGTGCTTTTTATAATCTTGATAACAACTTCATCTTGAGTTTTATTTTAATTTAAGTCTAAAACAAATCTTCACAAGTCTGAGTGAACGACAACCTTTTACCACTATCTACAACAACATAACAAATCACATCAATTTTTGGCGCCGCCGAACCGGATTTATATTAGGTTTTAGGTTTTAAATTTATTTTATTTATTTTAGAATTTTTGTTCTATTTTACGCCTTTGGTATTTTTCGATTCTTTTCAGATTGGAGCGAAGCTACAAGGAAAGAAAAAAGTACTATAAAAGGAAAGCATCGCCAAAGAAGGAAAGAAGAGAGGAATCCAAAAGGAGTGAAGAAGAAGATTTTGTATATAGTTATTTTGTTTTATTTTTAGAAACTGTAAATAGGGTTTTATTTTTTGTAATTTTTCTTTTTATTTTTGGACACTTTTTGGACTTTATTTTTGGACTGGGACATTATTATTTTTAAACCCTACGGAAGGGTTGGTTTAAATAAAAACTGTGTGCAGAGAAGGACGGTGATTACGATATCGCCTCGGCTCCTCGGTTCGTACATGACATAGGAGTCGTGGCCCGAGTCGACTTCAGCGGTTCTTCGCCCGTCTGGTACGGGAGGTAAGTTTTTCGAAACACCCGCGAATCCCCTGTCAGCGGGTTTACTGTATTCCTTCGTTTGCATATATGTTGAGGACTTGAAAACGGCTGCTTTAATTTCCTAGTAAAGGGAAAGGAATGGCCATACAAGATAAGGGTTCGGATTTCATCACCGTTCTCTTCTTGCCCGCCTTAGGAAAACGAAACCAAACGCCAACCTAAGCCTAAAATTTTGACTAGAACGAGACCTATAGGGTAACGAGCTTAATAGGAAAGTCGTTCGAAAAATATTGGTTACTCTTTTGAGCATACTTCGAAGTTCATGATGGTTTCTGTGAGTTGAATGCGTGACTGCGCCGCCTTGTAACCGGTGAGGCCTTGGGTATCAAAGCTCCACTGAGCTTCCCTCGCCTCGATTCAACTTACTTTGACTCGGATTGATTCCAGAGGGGTTTGCTCAGATTGTAACGAGTTCCTTTTCGAAAGAATAGAAGCTGGTCTAGAAAAAATCTAAGTGGAACCATCATGCTTTTTGTTTTCTAGAAAATTAGGTTTGATTTGGTTGAGTCATCCTTGTTTTGTGATTGCATAGAATCCCAAATATCCCGATAGTGCCAGAAATGGCAACTTTAAAAGCTTTGTTGAACCCTACTAGGACTACTCGTCCCTCCTGTATCAGGTTAGCTGAAACTGAAGCAAATTATGAACTTAGGCCTGGGACCCTACAGATGCTCCCAATCGTTTTAGGGAAATAAAATGAAAACCCATACTTCCATGTTAGGGACTTTGAGTAAATTTTTTAGTACCCTAAAAATTAGAAACCTTGATGATGATGCTTTGAAACTCAGGTTATTCCCTTTTTCCTTAAAAGATAAAGCCAAGTCGTGGCTGTATAGTTTGGCTTCCGAATCAATCAAAACATATGAACAACTTACATCTGCTCTTTTGAACAAGTTTTTCCCTAGGCACAAAACATCGTCTATTAGGACGCAAATCTGCACATTTTCTCAACAGGAGGGAGAGTCTTTGTATAGGTATTTGGAAAGGTTCAATGAATTATTAGCCCAATGTCCTCATCATGGTTTAGAAAAGGTTAGGATATTTCAAATCCTTTATGAGGGTTTAGATTATTAGACAACAACCATGGTTGAGTCTCTATGCACTGGTGGTTTTGAAAACCAAACAGTTGATGCGGCGATGGAATTTTTGAATGAAATCGCCGAAAAGACCCAGCAATGGGAATATAGTAGGGAACCCAAGAAAACAATTCTTCTAGGTAGAGGAAACGTTAATAGGGTAGAAGGAGGCTATGAATCAGATGCCAAAATTGTTGTTAAATCAAAAAGGTTAGAAGCCTTAGAATTGGGTCATACTAGTGGTAGAATAGAGCCTTTTTGGGAAGGCCAGAATAATGAAGAGAAAGCCAATGCTCTCTATAATAACACTAGGTTTGATAACCGTCAGAAGTTTGACCCATATTCAGAAACCTATAGTCCTGGTTGGAAAAACCATCCGAACCTTTCATGGTCTAAGGGCCAGAGTCTAGGTCAGTTTAGTAATTCTAATGCTCCCCCAGATTTTGGTTACACTAATAATTCATCAGGCCCAGAAAATAAAACGACTAGCTTAGAGGAATCTATTAAGATGTTAGTGGCGTGGTTTTAAAAGAACCTACAACTTAGACCTGCAAGTATACAGGGTCAGTTGTAGTGAGTGAGGTAAGAAGGGGTTTGTCCTCAGGGACTTGGGGTGTGTAAAAGTTGAAGTTTCTGAGGCTTAAGCTGAACTGTTCCGAGGCTGTGAAGAAGACAGGGAATGCTAGTGCAGTGAAGCTGAACTAAAATGCAATGCTAGAGAACATAACACAAACTAAGATGCACAGGAGAACAGAGAACAGATGAAGTAAACAAGAGAACAGAATTTGTAGTGACTGACTAGTAAAACAAAGATGTAAAAGGTAAAGATGTTAACACTGAGAGTGAAGGCACTCGTATTTTCGAATCCACCACTAACCTGCACTATGTATTCAGTTGATCATATGACTCTTGTCCTTGTAACAGATAAGGGTGAAGAATCAAGTCTGCCCTATATCTAAGGTGTTTCACCGATAGAAATTCAATCGCAACTAAAGTATCAATCCGAAGCACTAACTGTCTAATTAAGCACAACTAGTCAAGGGATTAACAACAGTCTCTAAGGCATGAGCTGAAGCACAATCAACACAGTGTTATCCTGACTACAATGGATGCCTGACATACATTGTGAAAGTAAAGTATTGAAGCACTAAGATTGAATTTATTCTAGAACAATTTAAACATTCAAGAGTAATATAAGCAGAATGCAATGCACAAAAGCAGATCAGGGCTTCATCTAAACCCTAGCAACTGACTTAGAACATGAAGATAACACAGATACAGATAACTGAACTTGAAATGTTACCCATTAACAACATTTTACACTAACTGAAATTCAACTGACATAAACACTTGAGGGCACTGTCTAGTCCAGGCCTCTATTGGCTTGCTCTGGCTAACCCAGGCATACCTCCTATCTCACACCCACACACTCAATTTATAGTTACAATGAGTTCTAAAAAAAATCCCTAATTTCCAAAAGTAGGGTTTCAAAAATTACCTAACCAATTCGTACCACCCATGCTAGATAACTGCTCTATCACTTCGACCCATGCTTTTTCTGCTACGAACCCATGCCTTCTTGGTATTCTCTGCACTCCTAGTGAACCCTAGCTTCTCACTGCCGAATTCATAGCATCTAGGAATGAGAGATAGGGAAACTAGGGATATGGGTTTCTGTCGGGGGAAGGTAGTGGTGGTGAGGCTCGAGGTCTGGGGTGAGATGGAGATGGTGGCAGTGATGGAATGGTGGTGGTGATGGAGTTGCAGGCTCTGCAATTTTTGGGAAGAAGGGGAAGAAGAGCTCGAGAGAAGAATGGGTTAGGGGCTGATTGTTTTGGGGTATAGGTATTCTAGGTTATGGTGTTGAGCGGGCTCATCAAATTTTGATGTCAGCGAAGGGAAGATGTTGGATGAAAAGATGAGAGAATGATCCAACGGCGCGGTGGAAGTGGATGTGGAGCGACCGTTGGATATGGAATACATCAATACTGACGGTTCAAGATGGAGTTAGGTGCTATAGTGTTAGACAGGAACATCAAAGCTCGATGTACTCTGATGAAGCGACCGTTAGATGATGGAATGGATCCAATCTGACGTCTAAGGACGCGGGTTTGGGTTTGGATTTTGGGTTTAGGATATGGGTTTGGGTTTAGGAAATGGATTTGGGCTTAGGTAATCTTGAGCCCAATTCTTCTTTAAGAACAATTTCTTCCTTGTTAAGCCCATTTTCATCCTTGAGTCTTCCATACCGCATTCTTCACTTCTTTTCCGCTAGAGTTTCCTTCGGCTTTTCCCGTGTCTTTGCTCTTTTCGCTCCGTGAGTTAACCAGGCTTTATTTAGTACCTAAAAATGCAAAATTAATTGAGAAAAGTATTTATTCTTGAAAACAACGAAAACACAAAATATGGGATAAAATGGAGCGTTAGTGCACAAATGATGAGTTAAATGCCAATAAAAAGGTGCAAATATATACAATATTTGGCACTCATCAAATACCCCCAAACCTGAATTTTACTTGTCCTCAAGTAAAACAAAACTAAGGAAATACTACCTATACCACTGTCGCTGGTCTCTCGATTGCATTTAGCGAATGCAATAAGCCTTTTAAACCACTAAGTGTCCCTAGTGGACGAGTTGAAGTCTCGTGAAGGTTTGCTTAAAACGTACCTACAAAGTTCTAGGACAAAATATAAGCTCAGATTTCATGAAATGTGACATGTGCAAGACAGTAGAAGCTCACAGCAAAATGGAGATGTCAATCTAGCTATCAAAGGAACAATCCTAGCACTGATAACAAATAAAGACATGTGATAAGAGTGTAAAGTGTATCTACACATGTGTAAAGAAAGATCGGATGTTATAACTACTAATCACCAAGAGATAGTTTCTCAGGCTAAGAACCGAGGTCGAAATCTAGCTAGCTGTCCGGACTTTACGAGAATTGTGAATGAGTTGGAGGTATTTCACAATTACTCGCGTTGTACATCAATGGCATACACCCTTCCTTGCTTATAACACAAAAACACAAAAGATGACTCTTTACATGACTCTTATTTACATTGACTACTCTCTTTTATTTTTGGAACAAGAGAGGATGGAATTGATAAATACTTGATTTTTTTTTATTTTTTTTTTTGAAAATAATATTTACAACATGGTAACTCTTTTGATACATAAGCAAAAAGAAACAAAATATTACATGACACTTTGCAAGAGGTAGCCCTTTTTGATACACCCAGTTAAATTCGATGGTTGTCTTTCTTAATGTAACCTCCACCTTCTATCCCAACCAACCAAAGAACAATCTAGTCAAGTTTCGTTCAGTATTCTAAAGTGATTGGCAATCGTGACTTCCGATAGAACACCTCAAGGATGAGGCTATACATGTATTAATAGATCGTGCGCGTGCAAGTTTCTTATCACTATGTGAATTGTGCTAGAATCAGGGTGCCTAAATATCTAGACTAAGAATCCTTATGTTTACATACATGCACAAGAGTCAACATTTTAAGGTAAATGAGCTCCATTTTTATGTTTTTTTTCCAAATTTTTAAAATTTTTTTTTTTTGATTTTTTAATTTTTTTTATTTTTTTTCAAAAAGAAAGAGTTTTGTTTTCAATTATAGCATGTTATCAAAGTATCTACTTTTCACCCCCAAACCTAAACTAAACATTGTCCTCAATGTTTCAAAAGATAAACATGATTATAACACATACCATGAGAACGATGCTAAGTGTAGAAAAAGGAAAGAGATTACCGGATATTGGCGAAAGCAAGTTTTGAACTCAATTATTCAAGGCGAAACCCAACAGTAACTCAACTGAATTCACATTGGGTTAGCACAATATATACAAGAAACATATGATTCCACTAAACATTACCTACCAGATTATATACAAACAATTCACTATATACATACAGTCTAAAGAGTTGAGGATCAACCCAAAAGACAAAGTGTTGAAACATAGACAGTTTCAAACAACTAAAATTGGACTGAAATGGGAGCGAGAGTGAAAAACCAAATGAGCTACCCCTAAACCTATATTTTTCACTAGATATACTATTGGATACAAAATCTCGCAGTTTTGGGGGTTCATCATGCACAAGGTCTAACTCGAAATGGACTTTTCTAGGGACGGGAAAACATGCATATTCCAACTGTGGCTCCTTAAAGGTATTGTATTTAGATTCAAAATAGTCTAAGAGGACTTGGGAGGCACGCAGTTCCAGGCCTAGATTAGGTATTCTCACAAAAGTTGGTTTTACAATATTGTTACAAACCAAATCTAGGTTGGGTGGAATAATCTCAATATGCGATTTAGGTAAGAAAGTTGGTACTTCTAAGTTATTTTCATGGATAAGATCAATAGTACCAACACATACTTCCCCTAAATCAGAAATTGGTAAATCATGCTCACATTCATCGAACAAAACATCAAGACCTAAATCGGTATCATGATTGTCCGTAGTACTCAAATCAACATCGGAAGAAATAACATTTTGTGACTTAGGTAAGGAATAAGACACATCAAATTTGTTTTCATGCATATTAACATTAGTATCTACATAAGATTCAACTATTCCTATGTCATGCTCATCTTCGAAGAACAATTGTACAAGTACCATATCAATATCAATATCAAAATCATATGATTTGCTATGAGTATTAGAAGAAACAACATTCATGAAGGTCGAGGGCGAGAAGCCATATGTTATTGAACCAAAAGGTTCCACAATATTTTCATGTTCTTCTAACATAACATCATTATCTTCATAATCATCATCATGGTAACATGCATATTGGTCCTCATTAACAGTGGTGGTGTCATTAGTCGATTCATGTTCCTCTAAATTAGGTTCATATTCAACATCATTTACATGAATGGGACTAGACACTTCAATAGGGACAACATACATTTCCTCATGAATTTCCTCCTTTTGTAGGTGAAGAAAAATCTGATCTAAATATGCCTGAATTCGTGATGTAGATCTAGCAAAGTTTTTCTCACTGAGTCTGAAAGCTTCTGTGGTGGAGTCTAAATTCATGGGAGTACAAAATTCTTCATGTTCAAATTGTGGTGAATGATACATGTGTGCATGGTCATTAGGGTTTATAAAAGATTGATCGCAACCCTCAAAGGATTGATTATGGTCCCAATGACTACCATCCTCACAATTTGTGGGCATTTCATAATTTGGATTTTCATGGGATTCTCTAAATTGCCTATAATCATGCATAATATAGCAATATTTATCCGGGTGGTCTAAACTACCACATAAGGTACATGCATAGATTTCAGGTCGTCTATGTGAACTAGATGCTACAGATTTCTCATGTGTTTGCATTTCTAAAGCAGTGATCCGAGCCTCTAACTGATTCACAAGTGACGAATGTGTGAGTTGGATATTGTCTAGATGTTCATTTTCACTCAATGGTGGATGATACATGTGTGAATAGTCATTAGGGTTTGCATATTGAGGTTCATGACCTACAGAAGGTCCATAATAATAATCCCTATAACTATTCACATCATGGTCTGTGGGAGGCTCATAATGTGAATCTTGCCCATAAGCTTCTCTAATAGATTTATTCCCAGTGGAAGACCAAAATCCAGACATGTTATGTTTATCAAACAATCACACAATTCAAAAACAGAAATAAGGCCCACACTTTTCAGTTATGGGTTTCAAAAATTTGGTTTTTAGGCTTTAAAGGTAAAGCCTATTTGGGATTTTTGGTTAAAAAGAGGGAGAAAAATTTTGGTTTTTGAATAGGAGAAAACTTTTGGTTTTAATTGGGAGATAAAAACTTTGGTTTTGTTGGGTTTTGAAAAGAAAATTTGGTTTGAATGTGGGAGAAAATTTTTGGTTATTAGGAGCAAATTTGGTTTTAAAATTGGGAGAAATCCCACATTGGTGGAGCAAGAATTTGGTTTTGAGTTGGGAGAAAATTTTGGTTTTGTTGTTAGGAGCAAGCCCACATTGGTGGGAGAATGCAATTTTGTTTTTAGTTGGGTTTTGAAAACTCCTTTTGGTTTTAACGGGATGAGGCTCAGCTAACTGGTTCAAATTTTCTGTGGGACAAGCCCAGCGAACGGCCTAGAGATTTGAGTACACGGCCCAACTAACGAGTTCAGTGAACCAAGCCCAGAAATGCACGAGGCCCGGCTGGGTATTTGATTTTTGGGCTCTCAGTTAGCCAAAATACGAGGCCCACTTGGGCTTAAAAACGTTTTACAAATTCTGAGTTGGGTTCAAGCCCAGAGTTCAGAAACAAAGTGCACTTGGGTTCAAGAGTTTCAGAATCAATTTACAAGGCCCAGAATTTTAGTTTTTAAAGCAAGCCCACACAGTTATTGGGTTTAGGCTTACTCTTTTTAGCACAGCCCAGCTGCTCTGTTGTTCTAGTTGCACAGCCCAGTTGGGCTTTGGTTCACAACAGCAACAGCACCAGCAGCAGCAGCAGCTCAGCAGCAACAACACAACAACAGCAGTAGCACAACCAAGAGCAGCAGCAGCAACACCAGCTCCACAGCACCACAGCAGCAGCAAAATTCGCAAGTTCAGTGAAATGCAATGAGATGCACAGCAAGAAGGCAGAGATTATGTGAATGCAGGAGGCAGTAAGATTAATTGAAAGATGCAAGTTATGATGCAGAACAATATGCAAAGATAAATGCAAGAGCAATATGCAGTGAAGATGCAAAATGCAAATGCTACTAGAGCAGAGAAGATGCAGATGTAGTGATGATGCAAATGAACAGCAAGAGAAAAAGCTAAAAGATAAATGCAAGTACAGCTAAGAAAATGCAAGAATAGCTAAGATACAAGCCAAGAAACTTCAACACACAACGCCAAGTCCCCGGCAGCGGCACCAAAACCTTGGTGTGGTTTTAAAAGAACCTACAACTTAGACCTGCAAGTATACAGGGTCAGTTGTAGTGAGTGAGGTAAGAAGGGGTTTGTCCTCAGGGACTTGGGGTGTGTAAAAGTTGAAGTTTCTGAGGCTTAAGATGAACTGTTCCTAGGCTGTGAAGAAGACAGGGAATGCTAGTGCAGTGAAGCTGAACTAAAATGCAATGCTAGAGAACATAACACAAACTAAGATGCACAGGAGAACAGAGAACAGATGAAGTAAACAAGAGAACAGAATTTGTAGTGACTGACTAGTAAAACAAAGATGTAAAAGGTAAAGATGTTAACACTGAGAGTGAAGGCACTCGGATTTTCGAATCCACCACTAACCTGCACTATGTATTCAACTGATCATATGACTCTTGTCCTTGTAACAGATAAGGGTGAAGAATCAAGTCTTCCCTATATCTACGGTGTTTCACCGATAGAAAATTCAATCGCAACTAAAGTATCAATCCGAAGCACTAATTGTCTAATTAAGCACAACTAGTCAAGGGATTAGCAACAGTATCTAAGGCATGAGCTGAAGCACAATCAACACAGTGTTATCCTGACTACAATGGATGCCTGACATACATTGTGAAAGTAAAGTATTGAAGCACTAAGATTGAATTTATTCTAGAAAAATTTAAACATTCAAGAGTAACATAAGCAGAATGCAATGCACAGAAGCAGATCAGGGCTTCATCTAAACCCCAGCAACTGACTTAGAACATGAAGATAACACACATACAGATAACTGAACTTGAAAAGTTACCCATTAACAACATTTTACACTAACTGAAATTCAACTGACATAAACACTTGAGGGCACTGGCAATTCCAGGCCTCTATTGGCTTGCTCTGGCTAACCCAGGCATACCTCCTACTCACAACCACACACTCAATTTATAGTTACAATGAGTTATAAAAAAAATCCCTAATTTCCAAAACTAGGGTTTCGAAAATTACCTAACCAATTAGTACAACCCATGCTAGATAACTGCTCTATCACTTCGACCCATGCTTTTTCTGCTACGAACCCATGCCTTCTTGGTCTTCTCTGCACTCCTAGTGAACCCTAGCTTCTCACTTCCGAATTCATAGCATCTGATGCTAGGAATGAGAGAGAGAGAAACTAGGGAGATGGGTTTCTGTCTGGGGAAGGTAGTGGTGGTGACGCTCGAGGTCTGGGGTGAGATGGAGATGGTGGCAGTGATGGAATGGTGGTGGTGATGGAGTTGCAGGCTCTGCAATTTTTGGGAAGAAGGGGAAGAAGAGCTCGAGATAAGAATGGGTTAGGGGCTGTTTGTTTTGGGGTATATGTATTCTAGGTTATGGTGTTGAGCGGGCTCATCAAATTTTGATGTCAGTAAAGGGAAGATGTTGGATGAAAAGATGAGAGAATGATCCAACGGCGCGACGGAAGTGTATGTGGAGCGACCGTTGGATATGGAATACATCAAAACTGACGGTCCAAGATGGAATAAGGTGTTATAGTGTTTGACAAGAACATCAAAGCTCGATGTACTCTGATGAAGCGACCGTTAGATGATGGAATGGATCCAATCTGACGGCTAAGGAGAGAAGCGGGTTTGGGTTTGGATTTTGGGTTTAGGATATGGGTTTGGGTTTAGGAAATGGGTTTGGGCTTAGGTAATCTTGAGCCCACTTCTTCTTTAAGAACAATTTCTTCCTTGTTAAGCCCATTTTCATCCTTGAGTCTTCCATACCGCATTCTTCACTTCTTTTCCGCTAGAGTTTCCTTCGGCTTTTCCCGTGTCTTTGCTCTTTTCGCTCCATGAGTTAACCAGGCTTTATTTAGTACCTAAAAATGCAAAATTAATTGAGAAAAGTATTTATTCTTGAAATCAATGAAAACACAAAATATGGGATAAAATGGAGCGTTAGTGCACAAATGATGAGTTAAATGCCAATAAAAAGGTGCAAATATATACAATATTTGGCACTCATCAGTTAGCAAAAACTCAGGATATGTTAGCACAGAGCCAAATTAGTTTTCAGCAGGAAACCAAGCAGAACTTTCAAACTAATGCTCAGAGCCTTGCTAAGCT
The DNA here is from genome assembly GCF_003573695.1 of Papaver somniferum. Taxonomy (NCBI): domain Eukaryota; kingdom Viridiplantae; phylum Streptophyta; class Magnoliopsida; order Ranunculales; family Papaveraceae; genus Papaver; species Papaver somniferum. The sequence goes on along the minus strand of NC_039365.1, from coordinate 155,093,341 downwards.
ATAACTTCAAGTCGGCCAAATAGCTAAGACCTTAAGTGAGAGAGATAACGGAAGGCTCCATAGTCAGACTATCCCCAACCTTAGAGGAGTTCATGAAGTAGGTGCAAAACCATTTAATCAAGTGAATTCTGTCACAACCTTTAGGAGTGGTAAAACGGTAGACAATAGGGTAGCCAATCCTAATAGTGGACATACTGTAGATCCACCTTCTAGTTCCCAAGATGAGCCCAACAAGGAGCCACTAACTGAAGAAACCGATAAAATTTCTAGTGATGCCAATGTGGTTCCCGACAGGTCTCATTTTGTACCCAAAGCCCCATATCCACAGTTGTTAGCTCCAACAAAGAGAGAGTCGACTTTCAACGAAATACTGGAAATATTTAAGCAGGTAAACATTAACATCCCTTTATTAGAAGCAATTAGGCAAATTCCTGCTTATGCCAAGTTCCTTAAGGACCTTTGTACACGAAAGCGTAAGCTTAATGTCCATAAGAAATCCTTTTTAGCTGGCCAGGTAAGTTCAATCCTTCTGAACCAAACATCCCCTAAGTATAAAGATCCTGGATGCCCCACCATATCTTGTGTGATCGGTAATTATTCAGTAGATAAGGCATTGCTTGACTTAGGAACTAGTGTAAACTTACTCCCTTATCATGTATACAACCAGCTAGGTCTTGGAAAGTTGAAACCGGCTAAAATGACATTGCAATTAGCTGATAGGTCTGTCAAAGTACCTCGTGGTGTCATAGAGGATGTTCTGATTGAGGTTGATAAATCTATTTATCCAGTGGATTTCGTTGTTCTAGATACTCAGCATGTTCAGGATCCTAGTGCTCAAATACCGGTGATCTTAGGTCGCCCATTTTTAGCCACAGCTACGCTGTCATCAACTGTAGGACCGGACTTATGAACATCTCCTTTGGTAATATGACCACTGAACTAAATGTCTTTAATGTTAATAGACAACCTTCTGACGATTTAGAGGAAGTGAATATGATTAGCACTTTAGTTCAGGATCTAATTCAGGATAATTGGGACACTTTATTTGGTGATTCCTTAGATGAAATTGATGAGGAAATTCTCTTAAGTCAGTTAGGTGACCAAACTTTTGAACTAGAAGAATCTCTTGAGTATTTTAAAGACTTTGAGGATCCAGAAATTCAAGCAATAGTTAGAGGTTTGTCCGAGAATACTGACTACCCTAAGTTTGGGGGTAGTAATGGTCAATTATCCCCATTAGAAGTCCCTAACTTGGGATTCGATCCTAGTGTACCTGAGGTATTACTTGAGTCACTTCCGACTCTGCAACCGGATCCTCCTGATATTGTCTAGGAGAAAATTCTAAAGACTTGTTGTTCGAATGAGTCAATTTGTCAAAACACTCATATGAAGCCCAAATGGGCACAACAGAAAAACCCAGTTGTTTTGCAGTAAACCTTGGATGAGGATGTGTTATGTCTGTTCATTTTTCTGATTTGGTGTAGTTGTATGATAATTGTGGCAATTTTATTTGCTTTTGTTGACCCACAATTGTTTCGACTATTGATATATGATTTGAAAGGTAATTAGCCATTTTGTGGTATTTGACGTCTCGCTGAAGACTTTAAATTTAGCACTTTTTGGGAGGTAACCCAATCTCATGCAACATGGTAATATCTTTCCTTATCTCTTTTGCTTCAAATGGTAACAGTTTCTCCTTGTTCATGTTTTTAATTTTATCTTTATAACATTGAGGACAATGTTAGATTTAAGTTTGGGGGTATGGGAGAAACTTTTTAGTGAATAAATAAACTCCAGAACCTAGAAATTTATGCCTATTGAGGATTGCACTAACTAATCTAAGTGGATGGAAGCATTTTGATCGTAGGAGTTGAGGAACCAATCTGATTAGATGGAAACATCTAGAAGAGTCTATTCATAAAAGCACAGAGCTCAGGTGTTAGAAGTAACATGATAGTTTCACCATATCTCGTTGAGTCCTTTTCACTTCTATTTTTATTTTATTTTGTTTTTAAACCATGTTTCTCTAAGTGATAGGTGGGGCCCACGATTCAAGTTGTTACCAATGCTTGGGTGAATTAGAGTGATTGAGTTACAAAGAAAAAGAAAAAAAAGACCAGACCAATTAGACCAAACGGATCAAAAAAAAATAAAAAAAAATCAATGAAACGAAAAAGCTGGAAAAAAAAATTCAGTGAATAAAGTCGACCACTGGTACCCTTGTATATGCCAGTTGTGTTGACCTAAAGTTAGGTTATCGACCACTGGTACCCTTGTATATGCCAGTATGTTGATATTAGTCAGACTAGTATCTCAATCCATTAGGATAGGTTCATTTTGGCGGAGGCCTTCAGACAGATATGGGAAACACCGTTCACTTAGTAAACATCAAAACCATCTACGTTTTTTTATATCCATCTCTTAATCTATCCATGTGATTGGTTTGACTCCGAATATTGATGTTCATAGTGCAACTATCTGAGTAGAGCTCTGTCACTTTATATGAATTTTAGTATGCTTGAGTGCAAACTCGTGTACAGCAATTGGAATTTTGTATCAGGGTATTTCCTCTTGTAGTCAATAAGTATGCCAACCAAGGAGATTCTTTAGTGCCTTCCAAGGTTCTGCGTAGATAGCTAGGGTCTGGAGTATAAAGGTATTGTGGGTATACCTCTGGTAAGCCCTCCCGAGACTATAACTCGGCCACTAGGGCCACCTAGGGGTTTAAAGGCTTATTGCATACGCTAAATGCAATCGACGATGCCTGCGTCAGTGAGTTAGGATTTTATCTTTGCTCGAGGACTAGCAAATAATAAGTTTGGGGGTATTTGATAGACACATTTTTGTGTCTAATTTGTCTCGATTCTATAATTGATAGTGCTCATTTTTGTACTTATTACGGTGTTTTATGTGTGTGTAGGTATTTTTGGCCAATAAACATTTTTGGAAAAATCGGCTCGAAAAGTTGTGCGGGGCACCCCCAAAGGACATTTGATATTCGGACTCTCACCATGGATAAGGGGCAACCTAATTACTAAGGGGAATCCCTGCAGGGCATCTACTATTCGCACCCCCACACTGGATAGGGGGAGACCACTTTCTTCTAAAAATTCAAAAGAAAAAATTGGCGGGAAAAAAACCAGTTTGCATACCAGAGTTAGGGTTGGATTTCTAGGCCGTTTTAGGGAGATTCAATCGCGGGAATTTGTTGGGCTGGACGTGATTTAGCATAACAGGCTTGGTATGAGCGCTTGAATGGATTGAATTGGGCTAGAACTCGAGTTGGAACAAAACAGAGGTGAAGTTACACACGGGTCTCTGCTGGCCTGATTTTTGAAGTTTCAGGGAGATTAAACCGGAGATAATCTTTCCGGAGATAGCTACTTACCTAATAGAGAGTTTGGGATGATTTGGAAAGCTCAGAAACGCGTAAACAAGTCGCCAGAGAAGATTATTTCCGTGACTTGCACGAAAAGAAAGAGAGAATTTTTATCGGAATTTTTAGGTTTCTGAGTAGTATAAAAGGAGTTCGGATAGGTCATAGAAGGGTTACGAACAATTTGGGGTAGTTTAGATAACCACAGGAAGCTCAAAATTGAAATTACAGACATTCAGTTCTGCTGGTGTAGGGGAAGAACACGAAGAACATACTACTCCCAGAGACAGTCGTTTCTTCTACAACAGTTTTCATATATCGTTTCTGTAACAGCTGTTTGTAACGCTTATACACCGTTGCAAACTGTCTGCTTAACTAGTTTTCTCTTGTTTTTCACCCTTTTGAGCTATGAAAACCTATTTTGAGCATGTGAATAATATGAGGAGCTAAACCCCTTAGTCGAGGCGACGGAAGAAGCAATTGTTCCATGAAAAGTGGTATATTTATATTTTAATTAATTCTTGCAATTTCTTTTATGATTATTTGCATGGAACTAATATTGGAAAATTGATTTTTATTGAATGATTGTGATCTGTTTTTATGGAGCATGCTTAGTTTAAGACTTTTGATGTTTCATGCTTGATGTATACAATTGTTACTTCAAAAATATACTAGAGGCAATATATTAGAATCACTTTAAACGCAAAGAATTGCATGAATAATGATTAGATTAAATCACTTAATTGGTCAATGGTGGAATCCTGAGTCTTGGTGCTTTTTATAATCTTGATAACAACTTCATCTTGAGTTTTTATTTTAATGTAAGTCTAAAACAAATCTTCACAAGTCTGAGTGAACGACAACCTTTTACCACTATCTACAACAATATAACAAATCACATCAATTTTAATTTAAGTCTAAAACAAATCTTCACAAGTCTGAGTGAACGACAACCTTTTACCACTATCTACAACAACATAACAAATCATATCAATTTTTGGCGCCGCCGACGCGGATTTGTATTAGGTTTTAGGTTTTAGATTTATTTTATTTCTTTTAGAATTTTTGTTCTCTTTTACGCCTTTGGTATTTTTCGGTTCTTTTCAGATTTGAGCGAAGCTACAAGGAAAGAAAAAAGTCCTATAAAAGGAAAGCATCGCCAAAGAAGGAAAGAAGAGAGGAATCCAAAAGGAGTGAAGAAGAATATTTTGTATATAGTTATTTTGTTTTATTTTTAGAAACTGTAAATAGGGTTTTATTTTTTGTAATTTTTCTTTTTATTTTTGGACTTTATTTTTGGACTGGGACATTATTATTTTTAAACCCTACGGAAGGGTTGGTTTAAATAAAAACTGTGTGCAAAGAAGGACGGTGATTATGATATCGCCTCGGCCCCTCGGGTTCGTACATGACATAGGAGTCGTGGCCCGAGTCGACTTCAGCGGTTCTTCGCCCGTCTGGTACGGGAGGTAAGTTTTTCGAAACACCCGTGAATCCCCTGTCAGCGGGTTTACTGTATTCCTTCGTTTGCATATATGCTGAGGACTTGAAAACGGCTTCTTTAATTTCCTAGTAAAGGGCAAGTGTGAACTTACTCCCTTATCATGTATACAACCAGCTAGGTCTTGGAAAGTTGAACCGACTATAATGACATTGCAATTAACTGATAGGTCTGTCAAAGTACCTCGTGGTGTCATAGAGGATGTTCTGATTGAGGTTGATAAATTTATTTATCCAGTGGATTTCGTTGTTCTAGATACTCAGCATGTTCAGGATCCTAGTGCTCAAATACCGGTGATTTTAGGTCGCCCATTTTCAGCTATAGCTAACGCTGTCATCAAATGTAGGACCGGACTTATGAACATCTCCTTTGGTAATATGATCACTGAACTAAATGTCTTTAATGTTAATAGACAACCTTCTGACGATTTAGAGGAAGTGAACTAGACTTCCCTTCTTCTTTTCTCCTTTCACCTCCTTTCAGAGTGGTACCTCCAGATTTCACCTTAGTATTTCCGTTTGAATCAAATTTCTTAAGCCTGCCTTCAATGGCATTAGCTTTTATACTTTATTCGTAGATAGTATCCACCGAAAGATCTTCAACTCCTTCTGTATATATATATTCATGGAACCTGGAAATATACTTCATATAGATAGCATGATCTTCCAAGTCTAAATCCAAAACCATAGCTTGATTATGAGATTCCTAAGTATATTCTTGTACGGTTTGGTTGTATGATTGCTTCAAGTTGTACCACTTGAACGATCTCTCCTCAAGGTAGCCAACCGGATAAAATTGTTTCCTTAAAACTGCCTTGAATCTTTTCCATGACAATGCTCCCTTACCTAGGTTTTGTCTTTGATAAGCTTTCCACCAGGTTAGAGCATGCTTTTGTAGCTTCAATGCCGCGAAAGCAATATTTTACTTTGAACCATATTCAAAGAAATAAAAATACATCTCTAGACGTTCAATCCAATCATCCAATTTTTCAACATCGACACTCCCATCGTAAAGTGGAATATCAACACGAAAATCAATTTTCATATTCTTACCATGAGGTTTAGTTGATGTAGAACTTTTAAGAAGCTCAATTTTCTTCTTATCTTCATCTTCATCCTCATCTTCTTCCTCTTCTTCTTTTTCTTTTTCTGAATCGTCTTCTTCCGAATCATCTTTTTCCGAAGCTTCAGGTGTAGGTGTAATGTTTTTCTTCATCTTCGACTTGGGTGTATGAGAAAGAATACATTCACTCAGCTCCTGAAGGGTAACTTGAATTGACTTCATGTCTATTTGCAGAGTAGCCACCTTTTCTTCCATAGTATGTGGTTCGCCTTCCTTAGGATCATCATTTGACTTTGTCATCCTTGATCCCCTTGTTTTCTTAACGTCCTCTAGCTTCTAGAGTACCTCACCAAGATTTATGTAAAGAGATCTAGTGAAAACCATAAACCACAGGGATTTACCATAAAAACTAACCTAGCTCGTGATGCCAACTTGATACGTATGATCTCTATACCTTGGTAGCTATTACTATAAAGGCGGAATTCAGAATAATAATAGACGAGAAACTTAGAAAACAGAACACAAGTAGTAATTCGAAGAAAATATCTTCTCTAGATTATGAACAAGAAAAAAATTACAATTCTCTCTTTGTTACGCTCACAGTCCCTCCAAATAGTGGATCAACCTTAAACTGTTTGCTAGCTTGCACAAGTATTGTTCCAAGCTTCTCCTAGGTTTTCTGTGCCTAATATTTGTCCTTAGATGTTAGCCAAAGCCCTTTATTTATAGCCTTCATCGTACTCAGCAGATCAATGACTTCTATTAGGAATATATTTCCTACACTAAGAGTGTTTCCTAAAACAAAACTGTTCCCTAACTATAAATTCTACTTAAACAAGGATTCCTTCCCAGAATAGGATTCTTCCCTCAACTTAGATTGAGGTAAACTAAGTTCCCTAAAAGAGTACGGATAAACCTGTATCAGTAGGAAAAGAATACATCAAGAAAACAGAAATGTTTTAATATAAATAGAAATCAATTTCAAGTTTAGTATGCTTCAGGGATCCAATAGTCAATTTTAAGTTTAGCTACTTCCCATCCATATGGCCCCACCCAGTAGGATACCATATTCTTCCTAAGCTCAAAGCTCTGGTATTAAGTGTAGACGTCAAGTTCAAGTTAAGAAATACTCTGGCTTAATTTAACTTTGCACGACAATCTCGTTTCTAAGCGTATGGATTGCCTTTACGTCCAAAAATCAAAATAAAAAAAAATATTTATACTCTTACTTCTTAATGAAACATAAAATGGTTTTTCTTCTAAATCACTTGAATATATTCAACAAATCATACTTGAAATAACTACAGATCGCTAGTGGTCAATTTTTGTAGTATAAGTTCAATAAAGATTCTCATCATAAGATAAAGTATTTTATTTCAGTACTTCTTAAAAATACTCGGTAATCATGATGTATTACAAAAAAATATTGTCAAGTTTGCTAAATTTCTTATTTACCTTCTTATATTTATATTTCTTTTACTTTCAATTTTAGTATAAAGACTTTATACTGCTAACCTAGAGACATAAAACGTGTCGTGTTCTGCTGGCACAATACACGAAGAAACGTGTCTATCACGTTCTCATGTTGTGTTTTTCCAGAAAATTAAAGTATAATTTGTCATTTTTTTATTATTATTCAAAAAGCAAAGCATAACAAGGCACACAAGCACATTACATGAATAACCATATTGTATCGTGTTGTGAGGTGACGGTATATTTATTGTATGTTTTTCGTAGTAAAAATATTTTTTTTATATATTTGCACATTAAGTAATTTACCGAATTTTAAGTAATTAACAAATTTAGCAAAAATAATCAAAATTTTGAGTATAACAGTACCTATGCATGATATTATCGGATTTTACTTTTAAAAGTCATATATATCATTTTACATGATAACAATTTCATCATTAGAATAATTCAAAATTAGCTAGAATAAAGAATATTATTGAAACATATACGGAAATTATTTTGTAAAACATATACCAAATATTAGGCTTTACCCATGTATGTGTGCTTTGATGTGCTTCATGCTTATCTATGCCATGTGTTTTGTTGTGTCGTGCACCGATTAGACTAGCACAACTAATCACATGAAACTACCACGTTGTGACCGTATGAGAAATATTGCGTCGTACCGTGCGTGTTGTATTCGTGCTGGCACAACACATTTTACACCTCTAATCTAAAATTTTAGGGATCTATAAATACACCTTATTCTCATATCAGACATCCAAAAAGAGAAAGTATAGAAAATAAGATGCAAAAATAAACATGAGAGAAAACACTTGAGAACCACCAACTAGACATAACACATAATGTAAGGAAATACCAAGAACAGTGTGAAGAAAGATGGAGGAAATAGTAGCACCACTAACACCCACAACATCAACAACACCAAGATGAATGGGTCTCACACTTTTCCCAAGCATGGTAAGTTTCTCTTTGTTTGTGTTTACTAGAAAAAACAATCAAATTCTTTTTGCTAATTAATATGTTCTCCTCTTCTGTTTGTAACATTCTCCTCTTTTGTTTGTAGTTTGGTGGAGAAACAGCAGCCACCACCACCCCCACCAAAAGAAGAAAAGAAAAATAAATAGGAAGACGAGGAGATGAAGAAGCTAGCTATTGATGAACTAAGTTGTTGTTGGAAAATGTGTTGAAGGATGTAAATTAGTTTGTTAGATTAATGGTTCGATTAAGTACTAAAGTTTAGTACATGTAGTTAACATTACGTTTTATGTTTATGAGATTCAACGTAATGGTATCCCAGAGATTAATGTAGTTATCAGTTGATCTATTTACTGTCAAGTTTCATGCTTTCTTTTTCTTTCTTAATCATTTTATATTTATCATAAAAAGTAAAAATATTTGGGAGGAAAACTCCATCTTTATTTAACTAAAAAGAAAAAAGAATTGAAAAGGGAAAGAGTTTCCGTTTTCAAAACATTTGACGGATACATCTAGAAGAAGAATAGTCCAAGCAAATTTCACAGCTGGAAGTATTAGTCTCAACAAGAATCTCACTTTCATCTTCATTTTTGGTGTATTTCACACCCTAATGGTTAGCATATTTTGGTGCTTTCCCAATTTTCTTTGACTTTTTTTTCTCTTTGACTTTTTTTAGGTATAGTATGACTTTTAATTTTTTCATGATCTATGTTTTTTAGTACGTTATGTTGTTTGTTAATGTAAGTTTTTGATGAGTTTTTGAGTTTGATTAGAGGAGAAGTAGCTACTACTACTTTTTAGTCTTCATATTTCTTGTATAAGAGTCATAACTCTGTGAATTTAGGGTTTCATTAAAGAGATGAGAGAATTAGATCATGTGTAATGTTCAGATCTTGAATTTAAGTTTGGGTTTTGTGCAATTTTTTCGTAGATATGGTATGAGTTAAAAGTCAAACTGATATTGTACATAGCAGATCCTAAATTGAGTTTTATATTTTCATGGGATCTGGTTTTCGACTGCTTCACATATAGAGTTCTACATTTTCTTTATTTCAATGAGGGTTAATTTGTTGGCACATTACTCTGCATTCATTACAATTTTCTTTAGACTAGTAATTTAATTTGGGTGCAAAATTTGATGCTTTCTGTAAGAAAGCAAATTCCAAGTAAGGGAAAATCCAATGCCCAACAACGAGGAAACTTGGAACTCTATTTTGATCGTTCACAAGTATCATACTTAGAAGTTAAGTTGTTTTCTTCTTGTTTGTGACTCTTTTAGCAATGAGAAGACTGCATAGGGGTTTAATATTTGTATCAGTAGTGTTATTCATACTACTAGTAGCAGGAAAATTTTAGGCCATGATAAAGTTGTTGGAGTTTTCGAAATTTTCAACAAGTGGTACATCAATTTGTGTTCATTATTTAACGGTTAATAAAGATTAAAGCAAAATTAAGACATAATGAAGATTAACTTATATCTTACATCCAATATGAAACAAAATTTGCTAAATATATTATTATCTCAAAATTCTTCAAATATTCAATATACGCTTTACATGAGTATCGGAATACATATATCATTTCGCTGATATCGGAATATGATTAAAGCGAAATGATATATATATATATATATATATATATATACATATCCGGCAACGGAATATATATATATCAATTCGCTGGGATTCAAGGTATCGATATTCATCTTTCAAGGGATTCAAGGTATCGATCTTCATCTTTCAACAAGAAGGCTCAGCCTCTGAATGTTGTTATAGTAGAGATTAAGAAAGTCATCAACACTATCCTGGGTGATGGTCAAGGTGATACTATTGCAGCTGGCTTGGGAGAAGCCCAGGTTCACTTGGATGCACTTGGCCTTGGTGCTGGAGCTGAGGACGATGGTCTAGATGGTTCTGGCGCACTACAGGTTATGGATGGTCTGACTGCAGCGCAGTTGGCACAGATCATTGTTGCGCGTGAAAGGAGGCTCAAGCGTCAGATGTGGTTCTTTGGTGGGTTGGCTACTATTCATTTCGTGGCTTTTGTGATTTGGGTCTGTAACGGAGCCAAGAAACCCAAAACCTAATGTTTTGGTCTGTGGTGATTAGATTGTTTTTGTTTCGTGGGGATACTGTTATGTTGTTCTGGGATGAGAACCTTGTGGTATTTTTTTCTGTGGTCTTTTTAGACAGTAGTACTCAGAAAGTTATGGAAGTGGTACAGTAATAATATCTGTTGTTGTTATATATATATAAAAGCTTTACATGAGAGCTTTAGTAATCCACATGATATGTGACTATACATAGTAAGCTTCATTGACATCCTTTATTTCGAAAAATATAGAGACATGCATAAATTTAAGATCACTACTCGTAGATAGTAAGTCTTAACATAAAATACCAAGAGTATGAACTTCTCCCACTGATCTTGAGGTATATGCATGTGTCTAGAATAATTTCCAACAAGTGGTATCAAACCACTGGTCCATGGGATAATCTATTTAACGGTTTATCGTATAAAAACATAAGCGCATAATTGCTAGACAAAATTTAATGGTTAAACATAATACTTAACCAAGCAAATCACTTATGCGAGCCATGGCGGTTGCACATTGTCATGTTACCAACATGTTCCCTTCAATATACCACAACACAAATAACTTACTTAACTAGGCCTTAAATTGGGATATCATAATGGTCCATTGATGTCTTCAAAAGAAAGCCAATTTCTTTTAGTATTCACATAAGTGTATACCAAACATGGATACAGAAATAATTCAGAATGACATTAATATAAGCTCAATAAGTGTTCCAAGATAAGCACATAAATTAGCTGAATTCAATAATCAATTACTCCCACGGATCTAAGATTTAATCTTTTATTAAGAGGTATTAAAAGATAATTGTTCATTAAGTGCATTTGTGGATACATTGTGCTTAAGCTATACATGAAAAACTATAGTTTCTGAAGTGTTGGGTTCACACATATATACTTAAGGCTTATGTGTTTTGTTCCTTAGTATAGTACCGTGTTATAATGCTGCGAAGCTAAGACGACAAATTTTAGCAATGTAGAGACAAACCATAAGTCTCTCAGTCTTGCAGACATATAAATATTGGGTTATTTAACGTTTGGTACCCAGTAAATGACCTGCCGTTGACTGTTAAAGACTCAGTTTGACTGTTTTTTATTTTGTTTTTTAAATTGATTTTTTAAAAGAATCAGAAAGTTACCTATTTATCCCTAATAAAAGCATAGTATTTCTTCCTCCATCCCTAATGAAAATCAATTACCTTCTTTTTCATCCACTTCTTAGCCTGAAACAGCTGGCAGCTTAATTTCTCCAACTCATTTGATACATTAATCTTTCTTTTATGCTTCAAAAAAAAAATCCCGAAAAAGGTTCACAGTCTGTCAAATTGTTGGGTATCAGTACCCTAAAACTAATCTTCTTCGTTTCTCTAATGAAACCCAAGCTCAATTTCGTGAAAGTGAGAAAGTGGGTCAGAGCTGACCTTATTCTTCTTCAATATCCCAAATATAACAAGAACCCCAAAATCAACTGAAAGTCGAATGAAAATACCCGATTAAGGCGATCAATGGAATTTGGATTTGGGTACAAAGTGTGGCTCAAGTGGACCAGAGAGATCTTCAAATAGTGAAAATAGCTAGCTAGGACTAGGGGTTTGATTTGGTTGTGTGAGATGATTCAGATGAATGGTGGTGGCGGTAATTACAGGAACCCTCAAATCAACAATGGGAAGGAAGATCACGGTCCTGCTTCTATTAGAGGTAGTAATTAAATTCATCCTTCTCTTTGAATTGTCTGACACCATCCTCTCTTTTTGTGTGATTTGCGTCCACATTATGGATGGAGGGAAGATATCAATAAGCCTTTCTAGTTCGGAAAAATAAACAGCGGTACGACACTTGCATGGTTGAGTTTGATTTGGCAAGTTTCTTCACACCGAGAAAACAGCTGAAAGGAAGTGTCTGATGCCATTACTATTTTGTGATTGATTGGCATTTCAGAGAGTTTCAGTTGGTTTAGGAGAATGGGTTGTTTTAGATTTAAAATTTCTGAAGGTAAGGAGATACGATAGGCTAAGAAATCAACAGAGACCTAATTCTTGTATCACCGTCAAAAAGCACACAAAGTGCTTGTAAACTTGCCTAAACCAAAAGCTCTTCTCCACATAAAGTGTGTGGGTGATGTAGAATCAATTTGTGATTTATAGTTAGAAGGCTCGGATAATTGAATGGTGCATAGTAACTAATGATCCGCTTGAATTCTCTATTAGAGAGTGAGATCAAAAACCCAGAAGAATGAAATGATGATTGAACTTTTATTTAGGGGTAAATTTGGAAAGTTAACTATTTTTGAAATAAAAAATTAATTAAAAACAAAATATAAATCAGTCAAACGGTGTCTTAACCGGTCAACGGCAGTCTAGGTACCAACCCTTAATATTTGAAATTTTGGGTACCAAAGATAGGTGTTGGACATTTATCGGATACCAAACATTAAATATCTCATAAATATTCAACTTAATTGTGGGACTAGGTTTAATGGATGCTTCCATTATAGAATCCACACATCCACCAAAATTGAAGTTTGAAAATCCAATCAACATTAATTGAGTTGGCTCACTAATTTTAAAACACTAAGCAAGATTAGTACCTCAAAATTCTTAATAGCTTTCATGTTAATTGTTCTTCGATTTCAGGCATTTAGCTAACATATCACATGGTAAGCTTCATTGACATCCTTTATATCTAAAAAATATAGAGATATGCATAAATTTAAGATCACTACTCGTAGGTAGTATATCTTAACATAAAATACCAAGAATATGAACTTCTCCCACTGATCTTGAGGTACATGCATGGATCTACAATAATTTCATCCAAAACCAATTAACATTAATGGTCTTGTTGAATTTTAGATATGCAATATTTGAGAGAGGCTTAATTAATTTCATACTTCGGTTCGTTAAGCTTGTAGACTACATGTTCTGTCTTTATAAGGCACGACCTTCTTATTAAGACGCGGAATTTTTTTTTATAGTTTATCATTAATAAAGATTATTTTCACATTTATGTAATGCAACTCTTATGTCATATTGAACTACTAATAATACTACGATATTCTGAATAAGTCTTTCTTTGACACGAGAGAAAAACTTATTTATAATCAATACATCATTTCAGAATAAAATCTTTCGCTACAAGTCGGGATTTATATATTTATTTATGCTATTACAATCATGCTAGGGCTGAAAATTCCACTTTTTCTATAATTTCTTCTCAATTTCAATAATGAATACTCGAGAAAACATCCACATATTGAGACTCATGATGCAATTAGTATATGTACATAGTATTATGAAAATTATCAGGTGATAAAACAATTAATCTTCCAAAAATTGGACCCTCAAAAAGTCTACAAAATAATCATAATCAACAACTAAATGAGAACAAAAGATGGTATTTATAATAAAGATACATGAATATTAAACTTACAATAGTTTCACATCTTCAATAAAACTCTCTTGTGGATAAAATCTTATCAAGGATCAAAATGAGACATGAAATATATTAGTGCATATTTTACATTCTCATCATACAACATTATGTCTGTTAAATCCACAACTACAATCACCTGTGGGCGAATCTCGTCCTAAAATGTACTTCCTCCGTCCCTATTATAAAGGTGGAGTTGTAAAAATTTGTAGTCCCATTAGATAGGCAGACTTTCAATTCCAAGATGGGGTTTTTCATATATTGCCCTTATTTATTATAGGTAGTTATCACCACAATTAAGTTAATGTTTCTAATGTTGGAAAATGTACAAAGGATAAAACAGGAAAGAGGATGGAAATGTAGGAAATCAAAAAAAAATTCTTATTCTAAGAGAAACTCACTTCTCCTCCTATATAATGGGGACGGGGGGAGTATTAGCAGTCTCAGATAATACTAAATATGTTCAACCTAATACATTGTGAATTTTAGTCACATGTGGGAGGCTATTATTTCACATGTATATGGAGCATTTAGATAACCTTAATGCTTGTTTAAATGTGTGAACCGAAACTACTTGTGAGCACAATTACTCTGATAGTTAAATCAAACTAAGAGGACTCAAAATAAATATGCAAGATTAGTTTAGGAGAAATACCTTATAGTTTTAATCCGTCGTATATCACCGATCATCTTATCATAGTCGTAATACCTTGTGGAGGTCTTGGTTTCTCCTTCTTCATCTCTTACGTTATGAATAGCACATTCTAGAACCAATACTGATGGCTATTGTGTTCCTCTTATAAGTAGAAGGAGGACCAAGTTCCTAGAATTTAGTCGTAGCATTAGATCTCGACCTTCCATCAAAGAAAATATATTAGGAAATTATCCCAGAAATGGTAACCCATATAATATAGCAATACTCTGCAATTAACCAAAATTATTACATGGCCCAAGGGACTATCTCTATGTACAGAAATGTTCTTACAATCGATTCTTTGTATGAAGGTGTTGATTTGAATATGTCCATTACTCGTGTGGAATTTGAAGACTTGAAAAAGAACTTGTTCAGAAATTGTATAGAACCTTTTGAGAAATGTCTGGCGGATTCTAAGATGGACAAGAGCAGCGTCCACAAAATTGTGCTTGTTGTTCGGGCCTCCAGAATTTTAAAAGTCCAGTCTCTTTTTTAATTTTAGTTTATTTATTTTTAGTTCTTTTTATCATTTTTAAATTTTATTTTTCTTTATCCTTTTATTTTATTTGATTTTAATTTTGTTTCTTAATTTATTTTTTGAATTTTTAGTTTTTATTACTTCGCCTGTCTCGTGTTTTTGAATTGTTTCTATGCTAAAACTAGGCAAAATCATAAAAGTGAAAACCTATTATTAATATTTAAAAGAACAACCTTTTAAATAGAAATTTAAGAAAAACCTCATTTCATGGGAAGGAGGTACTATTATTTAAGAAAATCTGTTTTTCTTTTTATAATAGTTTTAAAAATTAGATTTCTTAAGTTAGAATTCCATCTTCCTAGTATATCCATTTTAATTTCATGCCAAACACTGGTATCGAACCACATGTAATTCAAAAAGGTAACACTTCTGCTAAATTTAGTAGTATTATACTACATTGTATTACAATTTTGATGTGCCAAATGGATCCTTAAGAAGCATAAGAAAGATATAATCCTTCTCCAAGCAGCAATACGGGCAAAGTAAGAGCATTTTGAAATTTTTAGCATAGAAGGTGATTATGAAACCTGACATTTTTAGGGGCGTCCCAAAAATAATTTGGGGCGAATAATTTTATGCCCATCTAGTGAAGGTGTCTATGGGGTGTCTTAAAGATATAAATTGTCTACACAGTCCTTTACCTTTATACTAAAGCTAAACCTATCTCCTTTATTTTTATAAATCGTAATATTCCTTTTCTCATTCTTTATTGAACCGATTGAAAGAAAGAAATCATCGGTTTAATTTTGATTGAAACCAAAGATCGTCGATCAAATAAATTTTAGGATCAATTGTTTAAAATTAAAACCCAACATTCATTAACCTTACAGTTGAAACTTAGAACATAAAAAAAACTGAGATAATAAGATTAAACGGATAAATGATAATAGTTGTGATCCAAAATTATGATTTGATTGCTTGAAATCAAAAAATTGATCGGAATTTTCTATAAGATTTACAGTTGCGGACATATAATCAGTAGGTGTAAAGTTGATATTATCCATCGAATATGGTTTATGTTCTTAAAAAAGTGAAGAGTACATCAACCATAACCGGTAGGTAAAATATATCGTTATCTACCAATTATTTGAAGTTGTTTACTGTTTATTATTTTTGGTTGTTAAAAAAAACCTTAACAACATGTAAATTATCTCAAGAAAATTAGAAAGATGTTAGGAACTATGCATACAGCTGTGGAGTAATACTAAGGGAACTCGTCAAGGAAAATATTCTTTGGGAAACTTATAACTTGATGCAGGTACCTTTTTCTTTGGTATATGGAGTTACGAAGTATAGTTTATCTATTATATTCGTAGATTCGGCATAAAACTATTTGGTAATTCGTTATTATTTAGTGCGTTGAACTTTCGGGTTGATTACATATCTACAAGACTATGTTCTCATGGTTTAAGGAAGTAGACTTGTGAAACTTGTTTCGTACTTGAAAAGGAGTCGAAGGATCTATTATATTACTGATCCCTCAAACAAGGATCTTTATTGTGAATAATCCCGAGGATCTCTAGTAGGATTAATCTCTTACCAATGATCACTACTAGGACCGGTCCCAAGGATCTCTACTAGGACTGATCCTATGGATCTCTAGTAGAACCGATCCTTAGTTAACTAAGTTTACGTTTTCGGTTTGTCTATTACTTTAAGGTTTACATAGATACCAAAAATGTATTTGATTAAAAATAAAAATTCACAAGATGTTGACATAATATACTTGAACATGTGCTAAACTTTTATTACTTAAGGTTCAAGTATTTTCCTTAGATACTCAAGGTGAGATCCCATAACCGAAATATCCAAAATCTTTTTTAGATATTTTCGGAATTATATGTTTTCCATATCCCGGTGGATAAGCATATCTCTTGTAGCTATTTTAGTAAAGTATAATATTGGTTGTGATTCAAGAAATATCTCGGTACATATATTGGATTACAAGTTGGACAAGAACAAAAGCGAAAATATACATTTATAGCATATCCTAAAAAAATCGTATTTGGTGTCGTTCAAACAAGCCTTGGTCGTTATAAATAGTAGAGTTTGTATTCTTACGAACTCATCCCTTGAACACGCTGCTTAACTGCTGGTGTGGGAATACCACTACGTAGTATTCTCGTAATACTCATTGGAGATGAGAGTATCCTAATTAGGTGAAATCTCTTATGTGCTCTTCGTTTAAAGACTTCTATGGGATCAAAGGATCTCTAGTAGTACCGTTGGTGGGAAACCAAAAATCGTGTTGTTATTTTAGTTTTTGACTATTGATTTGATTGACTAAAGGTACAGTTTAACTTTGGTAGAGCTAATTTGTTTATTCTGTGATCATTCTCTTTTGATATAAGGTCACTCAAACTAATTCAAGGATCAACGATTTCAGGTCTGCTTTATTGCTTCAAGATAGAAAGATAGGATTAGTGATAATCCATTGTAAATAGATTTCATCCCGTGCGTGATCGATTATTAGGGAATCAAGATTTTTTGCAGATACTTTGAATATTGAAGACTATAAGATTTTTTTTTGGTATTCTAATCATTGTTATATACTTTCTGCGCACTTGATTGACTGGGATCCGACAAGCTGTTTATCTCAAATATACTATAAATATTGTTGTATAGATCAGTAATCTATCTAGGTGTTTCTCTTTGACATTCACTTTGATAGTATGTAAAATAAGATTGATTATTTCGATAATTTTGATGTTAGTTGATCTAATTGAACAAATGAGTTTATACTATTTAAACGGGAGAACCTTTGTACTCAACTTATCTCTGATTAAATTATTGATCTGGGAGATTAATAGAGAAGTTATTTTGAAATAGATTTGTCCTTTACTATTTCGGATTACGATCCAAAGAACTTGAGTTTTTGAAATAGTGTAAACACAGCATGTGAAACAACTTAAGATAGTGGGCTATATCTTAGGATTCCCATGCGTAGACCAGATTAGTTTTAGGTATTTAAGGGCTTCCTAGATCCTCTAAGGGGTAAATATTTTCATGTATCAATAGTAGGCGCGGGGATACTGAAGGAACCGAGTAACTCGAAGTTAGTTTACTTGGTATCAACTATATGAAGTTTTTGTAGTCAATTTGTCTAGCGGATTAATTCTAAGAGTATTCAAAACTGGACTAGGTCCCTGGATTTTTCTTCCTTGCAGTTTTTCTCATTAACAAAATCTTGTGTATCGTGTGATTTAGTTTACCTCCGCGTTATATTGATTTGTATTTATAGTTAATATAAGTACACATGTATGTTAACCAACGCTTGGTTTGATCCCGTAGATTGTTTTAGATTCAAACTTACGTTATATACCAAGTGTACACCTTGTTCAAGTAATCTCCTTAACAGTTCGTGTTTGTATTAGATTACACAAGGTGTGTCTGTAATAGGTTGATATCGAAAATATTATGGTGTAATTGGTACCCTCGTTATTTGAATTGGTATCGGAGCAGGCAAACACGATAAGATCGAACAATATGTGTTCGGTGCGATCTAACGTATTGAGACAATGAATTCAGGTTCAAACGAATCGAGTTTAGTTAATGTACCATTTGATGGTACCAATTATAAATGGTGGAGATCTTCTATGCAGTCTTTTTTTCAATCTCACGATTTTAATACTTGGATACTACTTATCGACAAATATGTACAATCGAAAGTGGAAAATTCGGCAAATGAGTTTAAAAGCTTAGTTTCGTCTCTAGTGAGGAAATGGTTCTTCCCAAGCAGACTCAGATAGTTTGAATGTTATAATACCTGCAGTAAGATGAGAACGTTATTATCATGTATCCACATGTCAAACATCTAAGAAGGATTGGAATAATTTTTAGACTGTATTTGAAGGTAACACATCAGAAAAGGAAGCTAGACTTCAAACTCCCACTCCTGATTGGGAAAACTTTCGTATGGATGAGAACTATACGTTTGAGAATCTTCAAACTCTCTAAGATTGTAAATGCATTTATCTCTTCTGGAAAGAATGTTTCTTAAATGGATATAGTATGCAAGATTCTCAGATCATTAACATCTAGATACGAGTCCAAGAAACATGCATTTATGGACGCAAATTACCTTTCGATACTTTATTGAAGCTCTCTTATTGAAAAAGATAAATATCTTTGATCATGAGTCCAAATCCAACCAAAGAAAAGGAATTTCTTTCAAAGTAGAAAGAAATTTGAGGTACCATCTTAGTAAGAAAATGTTTGATTGGTAGATTATCAAAAAAAAAAAAAAGTGAATTGCAACTGAAGGATATCTTGTATCGAAATTCAGTAGAAACGATGAAGCTTTACATCGGCATATATGCGAAAGAAAAGGTATGAAAAACCTTATCATGGGTTTAGTAGTGGTGATACGGGTATTCGCATTCTTTGAGCATACATAAATTATTGTAGGTTTTTGCTATTCTTATCCCAAGTTAGAATTTAAGGAGAAAAACATGATATAATCGTTTTATCTGGATAACCCATCCTAGGATGGGGATATCCAAGCGGCCAAACACGACCTTAAAAAATAAGAATAAGAGATTCATGATCGTGTTCGATCCAAGAGAAAAAAGGATCAAGAGGAAGATAATGAATGTCAACCACAATGCTTCAAGTATAAAGGTTACAGTCATTAGGCCAAAGACCATCCTAATCTGAGAAAATACATGCGTAGAGCGGTAGCGGTATTCACTTTTCCTGTTACATAATCGACTATGAGCGTTGTTCATGGCACAATTAACAATATCTTTAGGTGTGAGCCCTGCTTTCGCTGGTATTGAGATCTGGGAATAAGGAGTATCTGGCTTCGTAAGCTAGGTGCCTTTTCGTGAATGTGCTTTCCTTTTGATGAATCACTATAAATGAAAGACAATAAATGTCGTCAAAACACATCATCTTTCATATGAAAAAAGGTTTAAGTTACTGGAAGCAAGACACTTTGTAACTTTTGATGAGGCCCCAGACTCATATAATTATGAAGAAAAGGATACAACTAATATCGCATTCGTAACGGAATTATCGTTTCCTTCCGTCACCATTGATAATCCAACCATTTTAAATATGGATACATCTTCCAATATTTGGAATGCTATCAACACGGTGAAGGAGGAAAAACGATGTGCACAACTGTGAAAAAAAAAATTCTCTTTTGCAATTTTTGTAATCGTTATGAACATGATTTTGATCATTGTTTCATGTTCAAGAGAAAAGTCAATACTCTAAAATGGAGAACTAAAATACTTATGGACATGTTGAAGAATTTTGATTCTAACAATCATCATATGAAGCTAAAACTCTTCTAAGTTGTCCCCACTTCATAATCTTGCTTATACAAAGGATTAAGGTCTTCCGAGTTTTGAGGTAAAAAGAGAAGTCTTAAATAGCATATCTAGCTAGATTGAAAACATTTTCATGATGGTATGTATTTTGTAACCTGTAATGAGAAACTCTCTTGTACCAATACCACTTAAATGGTATTAGAGTTTGTGTACTCACTATAAGTGTTGATTTCGATTGTAAGGAAACATGTTTATGCACTTTGTATGTGTTTTATGAGAATAAATCTAGATAAAGAAAATATTTCTTCAGAGTATTCTTTTTTTTAGAAAGAACATATTTTGGTAGGTAATGGGTTGTCATTGAAATACCTATTTCAGAGATATAAAGGCTATGATTTTCTGTAATTTGTTCAGATCTGAACTATGAATCAAAAATCGATGTGTTTTCTTTTATAGGTGCTTGATCTGAATGAATTCTTCTTGAATGAGAATGCAACATCTCTCGATACTAAGAAACTGAAAAGGAAAATTAAGAATAAGAAGTGGGTTAATAAGAAGGAAAAGTATGGGTACCAACACATGCAGATGCCTAGACCAGGAGAAGAAGTATTAGACCTCCTTTCATCGTTAATAATGTGGTCAGCGTCACGATTATATGATTCCTCAATTAGCAACGGGTACCTATTGGTTCCAACAGAGAACGTCTATCTAAATTCACAACTACAATTGGTTGGAAAGAACCTTCATAGAACAACATAAATGAGAACCCCACTTTTATCAAACTATTCTGATATAAATAATGCAGATGGCTACCAAGCTAATAATTGCAACTTCAACACTAAAAAGAACTGAAATTAATTGGATTCTTTTACCTATAATTATTTACTCTGAAAAAAAACACATACATACAAACAAGTTCAAATTGTATTACTGACATTTCACAATTCACACAAATAAAATCACCGAAAACCTATAAATAATTACTCTGAGATAACACAACTTAATATATCAGTTGCCGAAATCAGTTTAACACAAATAAGTGCAAATTTCATTACTGACATTTCACAATGCACACAAATAAAACCAATAAAATTTTTGTACATAATTACTTCCTGATCAAAGAAAAACCCACCTAATACTTCCAAATAGATAATTATCAGTCACAATCCCCTCATCCATCACCACATAACCCTAAAAAAACTAAACCCTCCAGAACTGGTTGAGAATCATAACAAATAATGTATACCCAAAACCCACAACATTTCATACACACGAGACATTAGTCAAAGAAAAACCCCAACTAATGTACTAGAATTATGAAAACCTAAAAAAACCTCAAAACTAAACCCCCAAAATTTAAGAACCATTAAAATTAACTAACCTAGAATTCTGAAAACCCATTTAATGTACTAGAATTCATAATCGAGAATTCTTAAAACCTAATCAAACTCTGAAAACCAACGAAATTTTACACCATCAAACAACAATCAAATTGCACCTAAAACAGAAACAAAAAATTAAAGAAAATGGGAAATCACCGGATTTTACTAACCATTAGGCTATGAAATATAACCAAAATAAAGATAAAACTGATATTCTTCTTGAGATAAATAGTTTCAGCTTTGGAATTTGTTTGGACTACTCTTCCTTACAGACGTATTCATCAAAAAAAAAATTGAAACCAAAAACTCTTTCCCTTCTCAATTTTTTTCTTCTTAGTTAAATAGAGATGGAGTTTCCCTCCCCAGTTTTTTATGTTATCTAACTTTTTAAGAAGAGAAATTGTTACCCTACAGGGAAAATGTTTTATTTAATGGAATTTTATCGTAGAGTTTTTACTTTTCTACTTTTTAGAAAATAAAAAGTTAATAGGTGATTTTCATAGCCTACAAGGCTATATTGTTTTATTTACTATTAAATGGATTGTGGTAGCATGTTTGGTGATCTGGATAAGAAGAAGTAGTTTTCACAACTCATAAAGTTGCTTCAAGTACTAGATTTTTGCTTTTAAAAATCATTTTAGTCTTTGTTTTCCATCGTAGCCTTTACTTAATTGGGGCGAGAAGTTAATTTTTTAGGGTGCATCCAAACACTCTCTAAGTTTTATGGGAAATGTCACGGTCCTGGTGAATTCATGATTTAGACTAAGTCATATGGGCTAGATTTGGCTGCTAAATTAGCCAAAAATTGTTGCAGTTCAAAAGAAAAGTGTCTATTCGTTAACACTAGTTCTCTCCCTAGCATTTGCTCGCAGTTGAAGTAGTAGCGAGATATTGTGTTGAATAGTTCATCGCAATCAAAATCACCTTTTCACGGAATGGTTAAGCACATCTAGATTTATTTTTTGATCTGACGGCTGAGATTGGTTGCGCTGACCCAATCAGCGCTACCTAAATCTACTTTTCGCTGAATCATTCCGCGCTGCTTCCTAAATCTTCTTTTTGTTGAATGATTCAACGCATCTAATATGCTAGATTAGAACTACCATAGGGCTTAGGAGGTTGCCCTAGATGACGTGGACTGCTAATCAACGACTAAACCTTATTTGTGTTAGTATTGGTAATGAACATGGGAGAATGAATCTTTTGTTCTCTGTAATAAACTGTTAGGTGAGTTCCTTGAATTCAAACCACTGTAACAATTTGGGAGTGGGGAAGGATCAAAGGCTTGTAAGACTTTTCTTGAACCTAGTCCTATATTTGGGCATTTAGGCAGTGGGGGTCTCGTCTTATTTATTAACCCTTCAAAACTATTAACCTACTCCCACCCCTAATTGAATGAATAAGTGAAATACAAAATTACCAAAGAGTGCAAGACAGGGTTTTTTCATTTGCAGAAAGTAAAATGTAATGTTTATGAGTGTAATCAATTTTACATTAATGGGGGAACTAAGCCAACCACAGTATAACAAATCAATTATATAGATGGAACAAAAATAAAAGAAAAGGAGACCAAAAATAGTTACAGTGGGGTTGTTTGGCTGATTCATTTCAGTAACCAAGTCAGATGGCATATATCATCTGACACTGATTATCATCCGCCTCCAAGAATGCGCTTTATACCTGACCGTTGTTCAGATGTCAATCGTGATGGAAACATGACTTCAAATTTTATCCTCAGATTTCCTTTCTTCCTTTGTTCTCTGACAATCGGCATTCCTTCCTGTGCAACTACCAGTTCATACTCAGGACTAACAACATCTGATATTGGGATTGATAAGTGACGCCCGTCGAGTGTTACCAGTTTCACTGTCATTCCTGCTAAAGCCTCTGCAAGAGAGACTTTCTGGCTTACAATTAGGTCATTCCCATCTCTCTTGTATATTTCATGTGGTTTCTCATCGATTACAAACACAAGATCTGCAGGTAGTTGATTCGCTTGTTCATTCCCCTTGTCTGGGAAAGTTATCTTTGTTCCTTTTTTCCACCCTGGCTTCACATCAATCGTTAGTATCTCCGATTCAGGCACTAGCCGCCTGCCAAGTAAAATACTACTCTTTCAGCATTCATAGTTGACAGATGAGCATAAATACATAAAGAACAGTACACCAACCACGGAAATCTTCAAGAGTATTTCTAAATGGTTACAATTGAAACAGAGAAGTACATGAATCATGAACATTCTACTAGGTTCTTGAATGTGGAGCAGATCAAAACATAGTAGTATTCGATCAACTAGAGAAAGTGAAAAACTAGAAGTGCAGACCCTGTTATAACAGCTACCCGCGTTCAATAAAGAGTAAAGCACAAAAGTTTAGAGATATGCATGATTGCTATACATCATTCACTAGGTTGTCGAACAATAGAGAGTAAAGCACAAAAGTTTAGGGATATGCATGATTGCAATACATCATTCACTAGGTTGTGGAAGCCACTATGCTAAGTTCCTGTTCAGTATTTCCGATACAATCGGTTAAAAACTTGTTTCGGTATATATATGCATAACATTATAGAACAGGAATTCACAATACTTACCCGTTAGCGTCAATAACATTCCTAGAGATTTTCATTTTCCTCGTTGATCCAGTATACAGCTCCTCAAGGCTACAAGGTAGTTTACTCTCTACAGGTGGAGGTTTTCGTGGCGTAGATACTCCAACACCTCCTCCTTCGCTATAGTTTCTAAATACATTATCTGATTGAAACCTCATAGGTTTCCCAGCTCCCATTGACCCAAACCCAAATGGACTACTCCCAAAGAATTCAGCAAATATATCTTCTGCATTCCTAGGATTGAACCTAAAATCATTTGAACCACCACTTGAACTTCCATTTGAATAAGGGTATCCACCACCACCACCAGCACTACTTGAACCTGGTGGTGGAACTCCTTTCAAACCTTCTTCACCATATTGATCATACACAGCTCTCTTTTGTGGATCACTTAGAACCTAAACACAGATAACTAAATTATGACAGATTTTTGCAAAATTACATTCAATTTAACCTCATAAAAAATCCAAAATTTGAAATGAAAATTCACATTGAGAAAACGTACCTCATAGGCTTCAGAAATTTGTTTAAATTTAGCTTCAGCATCTTTCTTGTTGTTTGGATTCTTATCTGGATGCCATTTCATAGCCAATCTTCTATATGATTTCTTGAGATCTTCATCTGTTGCTTGCCTATTTACTTTCAAAATATTGTAATAATCAACCCCCATCTTTGCAATCCTACAACACTAACCCACCAATACTCAGATCTTCGTGATCAAATCTAACCAAAAAAAAAGAATTTTGCCACTTTGCATCCAATACAAGACCTTAATTGTTTCAAATCTCACACATTTGTGAACCCTCCTCCGATCTTTGATGCAAATTCAACTATTCTCAAGATTCCAAATTCTTCTATGTAAAAAACCAGTTGAAATCTCAAAACTCCTTTCCAAGTTCACCCAAAGTTTCATGGACAAAGAAATTTTTAGAATTCCAATATCCTAATGATCAAGAATCCGTTGATCAAAATACAAACTTTATGAATTTTACATAGACATTATGAATAAAAATGTTTGATTGGACGATCGAGAATTCAGGGGAATCAGAATTTCACCAGCAAGCAGTACCCAACCGCATTAACATTTTCTTTTATTTTTTCCATGTAAAATAAAAAACTAATTTGTTTGAATCGGGTACACCAGATTACAATAATACCCTTTGTATTATTGTTATTTTTAACCAACTTCAATGCCTCATCTATCATTCTTCCTTGGCCAATCTGGTGGACTTGCAAACCAGAAATGCAACATGATTTCCAATGATCCACGTGTCTTCATTCATATAAGATAATGCACGTTCAATATTTAATATGCAACAAAATGTTTAAATAAGGGTCTTGGCAGAGTATTATTCCGACAAACCGTTCGCTGGTAGCCGCATTTACTAGTTAACACATGGGCAGCACACCTAGTAGATGGTGACCTGCCCTGCCTGTATCAGGTGTACCCAAATAAGGTAGACCTTGGATGGCTAGTTGAGAACATTTTAGTTGGCAATAATACTGAAACCAAACTGAGACATAGAAATAATAACCATTTTGTAACTGTAGAAACAAAATGTACAAAAGGATCACTTTCCTCTCCCCTGAGAGGAAAGGAGATAATTTGCTGAAATAGCAGAAACATGTAATACCGAGAGAAAAGGGTGAACAACGGAATGAACAACAATCACCCTATAAAAAACACGAACCAAGTATCTGTAATTCTTCTCTATATCAGTTTGTAGACCAAAAGAAAGTCATGCCTAACTTTTTACCCATATATCCAAAGAAAGCTCTAACATATACCACACAGCCTAAGGTAGGAAACCAGGCGACTTAAGATCCGATGATTCATCACCAATGTTCAACATGTCTGGAAGATGTTGAGATGATTCTGCAGGGTCCTGTGCAAAGAAAAAACAAACAACAGAAAACAAGGTTAGAGGATTATGGAGAAGTGGTCACGCTAGTACAACTTATATAACAGTCTATGTGAAAACTTAAAAGGGATTTGAAAACAGTGTATGCTAAATGACAGGATTCCAAAACGCATCAGAGAAGAAAGCACGCATATATGGGCTATATGAAAGGCAATCTAAAAAGAACATGCTTTTTGTTTGCATGGAAGACGAAAAGAATGAGAACGAACATGAACCATTTTGGATAAAAATGAAAGTGATGTTACCATTTAAGATATGCAACACATTCAGTTAGGAAAAAACTAAAATGTTCATTTAAATTAGTCCCAATGGTAAACTAAAATGTTCAATTGAATTAGTACCAAGTGTAGGGCACTGGATGACAATGATGACAATGATCCAGGAGAGTTGCCAGAGTTGGATTCCTTTAGTTTTGGTTCAGCAACAGCAGCTTGATATTTGAGTTCTGGTGGCGATTCATCACCAATGTCCAAGGTGTCCGGAAGTTGTTGAGATGATTCAGCAGGGTCCTATGCCAAGAGAAACAAGATAACAGAGCATGGTTAAAAGGGATTGAGGGAGAGTGATAATGAATGTACAAAGTATAAGCAGTACTAGTGTTAACCGTTTATCTTTTCAATGGGAAAACCCATAATAGGATTCGAAAACAGAAAAAGCATGCTGAATGGTAGAATACATGAAGCTTGCAAGCACAAACCAAATAAATGATCTCTGTGGAACACATGATTGAAATGACGAATAAGGAGCAGATTGCAATCAACAATAAATAAGGGTAACCTCGCCATTTAGGAAATCCAACCGGGGTAAACTAAATGTTCATGAAAGATTAAGTTAGTACCTCGACTTGTTTTAGCATTAAAACTGCAGCATCTACATCGTCCCCACAAGCAGAATATATGTAACCAATAGACTGCTCAGATAAACCAGGAAACAAGCCTCCGAGATAAGCCAAATCCATCTCACTTGCTTCATCTAGGTACTCTTGTGCTGTCATCCCATTTGGAATAACGAAACTCGAACCAGAAGAACCCTGATTCTTTTGCCCTTGTGTCCAATCCTGATTCCTGGATTGTTGATTTCCACCATGGTTGATGAACTTGGGAGAAGCTACACCTGATCTTGGACTGCCCTGGTTCTGCTTATTCACCTCATGGCTCCAGGTAGAAGCAACGGCAGAGCCATGTTTTTCAGAGAGTGGAACGAATGCTTTTGCGTAAGGGTTCAATGTTGACTTCATTATTTCTAAGCTCATAGACACACTAGCAATTACCTGCACAGACACAAGAAACAATTTGAAATCAGGACCTAATAGACCAGCACTTGTCAATTAGACTTAAGTGTGTAAAGTTCCTACTAAAATTTACAACTAGATGGCAAACAGAAGAAACATATCACTTCATGACAAATTCACCCAGGAAAACAACAAGTGAGCATTCTGTCCCTAAGCAACCCCAGCTTAAAAATCATCAAGGATACACATACAGCCAGATTTAAACCTTAAATAAACAACATATTACAAATCATGCATATAAAGCAAATCACGTCAACAACTAAGAAGTATCCACTCCATTTAGGCCTTAAAAAAGCCTTCTTCACATGGATCTAAAAGAAGGTTCAGAATCCTAAGTCCTTCAAGAACAATCCTCTCACTTCAAACAAAACAAACACATGAAAAACTATGTAGCATGTTTCAAAACAAACCCCTACAAGTTTTGATTTCCACTAAGACCCATTCAAGCAAAAGATCAAACAGATACATACACAGTTCAACATACAACTTGAATAGAATATAAAAGACCAAACCAACAAAAAGAAATCATCAGGTAGATGCATAGACAGTGTTTAATCAAAGATTATAAAAGCAAAATCAAACCCCCAAAATGAAAATCCCTATATACAAACAAAACCAGAAACTAAACTCGTACATATTTATATTCAAAAAAAAAAATGCTTAGGTTAAAGAAAAGATTCCTGCACTAAAAAACAAACCCCACTAAAACTGAAAAATAGAATCAAAAACATAAAAACAACGCTAGAAACCCACCGGTAAAAGATGATCCACCACTGAGTTTGTAGTTCCAGAGAGTGAGTGAGCAGAAGAAGAACCCAACTTACCTGAAAAGAAACAAACACAGACCATTAGACAGAGAAATCATAACAACAACAACAACAAAAGAAAATTAAAAAAAAATCCAGAAATCATTTAGAGAAATTGATCAAAACCCACCACTGAGAAGAGATTAAAAGTTGAAGAAAAGGGGGTAGCTGTAGAGAGATGATGATGAAACTACAAGAAAACCCTGATTACTCCATTTCAATGAGAGAGAAAAATGAACAACTGATTGATACTGGTGTAGTGATGTTGGATTATTAAAAGGACCAAAAAAGTTTTTATAATAATTTGGATTGGTGTGAGAAAAAAGAAAAGGGAGATCTCTTGGGTTTCTTACACTAAGTTAACATTTTTCACTTGGGTTCCAAGTAAAATGACGTGGCAGTTGATTTTTTTGTTGCGGTGATCTTTTTTTGTCGCAGACTGCACAGTACAGAGTCAAATTGACAAAGATGCTTCATTTAAAAAAAATTATTTCGCACTAAAATGGGCATGTGCCGCATGTTTATGTTTGGGCCAGTTTGGCCTTCCGGCCCTTGCCTCATGTGACGCGTATAATTGAAGGAGACAAGCCATTTATTTCAAATTTTGTCCTTAAAGTCATTAAAGGCCAGTTATCGGAAGTGCGCCAATTTTTTATAACAAGTAAAACCATGACTGGTCCATGAGACAAAAATTCAGTTTTGATTTGTTCAGATGATTGAATTTTTCTTTACGTGTTTGCCAATCCGGTAGAAAATTATTTATGCTGCCAAAGAGAGTACGAGCGAGACTGCACTGCATAGCCCACATTCATAAAATTTAAAAATGGCTGCGCTAAATAATGGAAACTAAACCAAGTACCAAAAACTGGATTCAAGTAATATAATCCACTCTAAAATCTGTCATATTCATTTCATGTATGGTGAATCTAACAGTAGTCTAAGACAAGCCCTTTGGGAACAGCAATTTCAACAGATTAATGTCCCTTTAGATGAACCTGTTTTCTTTATAGGAGACTTTAATGCCCTCCTAGGAACTGAAGATAAAAATGGTGGCCTAGAAGTAGATGACCCTGATTTTGAAAATCTTAGAAATTTTTGTTGTGTCTTTATCTTCATGATCCTGGTTTTTCTGGACCAACTTGGTCTAATATGCAACAAGGTCCTGATTTGATTCTTGAAAGATTAGATAGATGTCTTATTAATCAAACTGCTGAAGATCTTTTTCCTAAACTTTGTGTTAACAACCTCCTTAGGGACTCTTCTGATCATTGCCCTATGCATATAGGTTTTAACTATGAGGATATTTGTATGCCTAGACCTTTCCATTTTATGGCCATGTGGATAGAGGATCCTACCTGTAGAGATATTATAGCTAACTCTTGATCTGTTAATATGGTAGGCTCCCCTGCCTACAAACTTAAAGCTAAGCTCTTAAGTACCAAAAAAGGCCTAAGAGATTGGAATAAATCTTCTTTTGGTAATATTCAAACTAATATATCCACTATTAGAAAAGAATTAGCTGACCTTCAAATTCTCAATCCTACTGATACTAGTAATACTTCTAGACTTAAAGCCAGGTTGGAATATCTGTACAACCTGGAGGAGTTATATTGGAAGGACAAATCTAGAGAAGTCTGGCTCTTGGAAGGTGACAGAAATTCACCATATTTCCATAGAGTAACTCTTTTTAGAAGAAAAAGGAATGTTATTAGCTGGATAAAGAACTCATTGAATACTATTCTAACTGATAGAGATAGTATTGGAAATTCTTTCATAGATTATTTCAAAAGTCTTTATTCCTCCCATCCTCAGCAATTTCAAGATGAAATTCTTGCTGACCTTCCTATCAAGTTCTCTGAAGAAGATAATGCATCCTTAAATATGCCTCTGACTCCAGAGGAAATTAAGAATGTTGTCTTCCAAATGAGAGGGGAAAAGGCTTCTGGTCCTGATGGATTTACAGGCCTTTTTTATCAAAAACATTGGGACATTGTGGGAGAAGCTGTTGTTGATATGACTCAAACCTGCTTTAGAACTGGTAACATTGATAAGGTTTTTAATCATACCAATATAGCTCTTATCCCCAAAATCCCTCTTGCTGAATTGGTTACTCAGTATAGGCCAATAGGACTCTGTAATTTTACCTACAAAATTCTTTCAAAAACTCTGGCTAATATGATGAAACCCTTTATGAACAATATCATTTCCCAAAACCAAAGTGCTTTTAACCCCAAGAGAAGTATTTCTGATAACATTTTGCTAGCTAATGAGGTCATTTATGCTGTCAATCATAATGGTAAGGTTGAGGGCATAGCTGCCATCAAACTTGATATGTTTAAGGCGTATGATAAGCTTGAATGGAATTTTCTTGAAAAAGTCTTAACTAAAATGGGTTTGTCTAACCATTGGGTTAAATTGATAAATCAGTGTGTCTCTACTGTTTTCTATTTTGTCCTTCCTAATGGTAGCCCTACTGGTTTTTTCCAACTTGAGAGAGGTTTAAGGCAGGGAGATCCACTCTCTCCCTATATTTATATCATTTGTTCTGAAGCCCTATCTTCTTACATTGATAGCCTTCAGAAAAAGGGGACTCTAGAAAAAGTTTGTAAAGAGGCTCCTGAAATGACTCATCTTTTGTTTCCTGATGATTCTTTCTTGTTTTCTAAAGCTACTGGAAAACAAATTCATGTCATAAAAGACTATCTACAAAAGTACTGCCTAGCTTCTAGGATAGAAATCAACTTTGAAAAATCTGGTATTTTGTTTAGCAGGAAGATTCCTGAACATAGGAAAGCTCTTTTGGCCAATATTATGGATATCCAAAGCAGAAATTTAGGAGAAAAATATCTTGGAACTCCCACTATTTTCCAAGCTTTTAAAATCCAGACCCATATGGGTATTCTCCAAGCCATTGATGCCAGAATTTCTATCTGGCTTCATAAGCTATTATCTCAAGCTGCTAGAACTACTCTGATCAAGCACATTGGCCAAGCTATTCCTCTTTTTCAAATGGGAGCTTTTCTTATTCCTAAACACCTTTGTAAACAAATGGATTCTCACCTCTACAAGTTCTGGTGGGGTGAAACTTTAGATCCCAAGGATAGAAAGTTGCACCTCCTTGGTTGGGATAATTTATGCTCCCCCAAAGCTGAAGGAGGTCTAGGGTTAAGAAAGGCTGAGTTAAACAACCTAGCAATGCTTTCTAGGAATGCATGGAGAATCTTAGAAAATCCTAATTGCTTATTATCCATTGTTCTTAAGGCTAAATATTTTCCTAAAACTGATTTTTTGAATGCTAATTGCACTGCCAATTGCTCTTGGACTTGGAAGTGTCTGCATGCCATCAAGGAACTTATAGAACCCTTTATTTCTTGGATTGTTGGGGATGGTCAATTCATTGACCCATGGTGTGATAAATGGATCCCTTCTTTGGGTTCTGCCACACCAACCCTCTTGTCCCTCCTTATCCTAGTATCAAAGTTGATTATTTTATTGACTCCCAAACCACAAGTTGGGATGTGTCTAGACTTAACACCCATTTTGATAATGCTTATGTCCAGAAGATTATCTCCATTCCCTTAAGCCATCTTTGCACTCCTGACAGGAGGGCTTGGGATCTTTCAAAGGATGGAAATTTTTCTTCTAAATCTGCCTACTTGGGGCTCAGAGGCCTTAGGCCTTCCCCTTGTAAAACCCTTTGGAGGTGTATTTGGAAATTTAGAGTACCCTATAGAATTCAGGTCTTTCTTTGGAGAGCATCTAGAAATTCTTTTCCCTCCAGAACTACCCTTCACACTAGAATGCCTATGCATAGTGTGGGTTTTCCTAGGTATTATGATCCTCAGGAAACAATTATGCATGCTTTGGTCACCTGCCCCTTTGCTAGTAAGGTATGGTTCATTTCTTACTTCAATATCAACACTCAATTTTTTCAGAACAAATCTTTTATTGACTGGCTTCTCTTCTGGTTAATTGATACTCAGTCTAAACTGCCTCAGGATGATCAATGTCTCTTTATGGCTATCTTATGGTCTCTATGGACCAGTAGAAATAACCTCATTTTCCAAGGAATTAATGAGAACTTCACTGTTTTCTTATCTAGATCTAGAGCTATGCTTCTCACTAGGAAGTCTAGGAATCCTAGTCTGACTATCCCCCCTACCATGCCTGTCAGTATTTGTGATAAATGGATGCCCCCTCTTTCTTGGATTAAATGTAATATTGATGGTGCCTTTGATAATATCTTTGGAGCAAATGGTTTAGGGTATGTGATGCGAGACTTCACAAGAAAAGCAACCTTTTGTGCTTCCATAGTCTTTGATGTTCACTCTGCTGAAGAAGTTGAATCAAGAGCCATCTGGGAAGTCCTAAAGAAAGTTGTGGAACAACATCTATCTCACATCATCATAGAAAGTGATGCGAAAGCTCTAATCGACCAATTTTCATCTGGGAATTTCGATGGAGATACAAGGACGGATGTTATCTTTGAAGACATTCTCTTTTTCTCTACTAAGTTATCTGCTTGTATTTTTAGTTTTCAACCTAGAGTTTGTAATTATGTAGCTCATGAACTTGCTCTGTGGGCTAAACAAAACAATTCTACCATGTACTGGTGTAAACCCCCTGTTTGGATTCTTCCAACAGTTGAGGAGGACCATTAGCCTTGTTGAAGGCCTTTGCTTATAAAAAAAGAAAAAAAAAAGACTAGGTTCAAGATCAGTTATACCATCATCAGGGTAATTCTCAAATACGGGACTAATAGTAATCCACTTATTGTCTCTTTCACAACGAAGAAGTAAACATATTAATCGATTCGATATCGAAATTCTACAAGCATAGATGAGCGAAAATGTGTTATGTTGATATGTACTCCCGTAGTAAGTAGTTTAGGTAGTTTTTATGGGCAGTTATAGACCTGTATATATATATGCCATTTTGTAATAATTAGAGATCATCTATGAAAATGGTGATATTTTAGATCATGGTTTCTTATCTGGTTATCCTTTTCTGATTCTATGATTTCATCTTGCTTCTAATCTGATAATTCTTCTCTTCTCTTTTAATGGTTTCACTCTGATTTCACCCTGATTACTAAATGATATGTTTGCACATATCAAAGGTATCAGAGTCATTTGATCTTGTCGGACGGTTTATCCTAATTATTATTATCATTATATACTATTTATCATTATTATCAATAAGAATGGGTTATACTCAGGGATCTTTATCATTGTTCCGAAGTGCATCTGCGGTTTATGGTATCATGGAATCAATCATTTCAAATTCCAAATCTCTGACATTAGATTCCTTGATCAACACGAATTATTTGGCTTCACTTTGTAGATAGTGGCGGGCGTGAGAGTTTGCTAATGGGAGACGGGCATATAGTGAATCCATTATTAAGCAGTAAAAGAAGAAATGCTTTGATGTGGTCGTATGTAATGATGCTGGTCGTTTTGTGTGTAACTACAACATCTATTATCACTGTCTTCTATTTCACTTTTGTACACAGTGACATTTAATTGACTTGGACGAGAAATTCTCGTTTACTATTACATATGGATGTCTGTATTTTATGATCAACCTTGAGGACAAGGTTGTTTTCAAGGGGAATGGAATAATATGTACGCCTGTAGTAAGTAGTTTTGGTAGTTTTTATGGGCAGTTATAGACCTGTCTATATATATGCCATTTTGTAACAATTAGAGATTATCTATGAAAATGGTGATATTTTAGATCATGGCTTCTTATCTGGTTCTCCTTCTCTGATTCTATGATTTCGTCTTGCTTCTAATCTGATAATTCTTCTCTTCTAATGGTTTCACTCTGATTTCACCCTGATTACTAAATGATATGCTTTCACATATCATATGTCGAGTTGCATTTAGATAGCGTTTCATTCGTGATGATGAAATATACCATTCATAGTTTAAGCAGACATCCAAACATTACAAATCGAAACACAAGTCATTCTGTCGACCAACGTTGGTAAAATTTGTTTCTGCAGCGGTCATTTGTGTAATGAGAGACATGATTTATAAAAAGCTACAATACTTGCAAATTTGTTTCGTACTGGCTAGCTTGATTTTGAATGAACCATTAGAAACCTAACAAGCCATTGTAGTTCCCAGGTCCTAACAGGGAAAAAAATAAGGCTGCTAATGGGGGTGCCAGGTTTAGTGGAGGTGTACCAAGCCAAGGCAAAACTTGTTTTGTCTTATATGAAAACTTGTTTTGTCTTTCCTTGATTTTGGTACACCCCCACTTAATCTGGTACCCCTATTAGCAATCTTGGAAAAAAAAGACTTTGGAATTAATTCTTCTTAATGATAATGGAGAACCTTGACTTTCACTTTCACTTTCTTACTAGCACTTACTTACAATCACATCATAAGTTTATGTTAATCAAGCAGTTAACTGCAAAACCAAAAAAAAAAAAACTGGAGTATATTTTTATTATACCTGACACTTTCATCAAATACTTAATGTGCATCTTTAGACAGTATTTCCTGCAAACTATTCTTGTTCATTTTCCATCTTCCACTCAACATTGCTACCCAAAACACGACCAATCACTACTATCTTGATTCAAAATCCTCATCTTCCTTGAGATTTTTATTCACTTGTGGTTCATCACTCTACATCTTCTCCACATTATCGAAATCAACACTGATCCATGGCCAAATCGATAAACTTTCCGCCACAATCCTCTCATCTTCTACGAGAGATTCAATCTTGACTTCTTGTTCATCATTCTTCTGCGAGTAAGAAGAAGGTGATGATGATATTTTGAGTTGTTCCATTCTCTCCACCATCTTTTGTTTCAAATTCATTAAAAGTTTCTTCTTAGACATTAATTTCTCAACTGTATCCAACTCCTCATCTGAATCAACAAACTTCTTCTTCTTGCTTTTATTTTTGTTGTTAATAAGAAATTGTTCAATTGTGTTGTCAATTGAAAAAGATGATCCATAATTGTAACTAAATACCTTTCCAGCAGGTGAGAAAATGATTAAAGAAGTGTTTTCGACGTCTGATCTTTCAGAAAGTTGAGCCAATCTGCTTGCAAGACCTTTACGTCTCTTTGAAAATGTCACTGTTAGAACAACCTATTATGTTGTGACTTGTCAATATGTATGACTTGTAATGCACCAATGGAGTGTTTCCATCTGTACTTTGTGACAACTAGATGACATCTAAGAGCCTAAGAGTTAGCTGTATATGCAGTCCATGAGTCCTTTGTTGAGTCTATCTGCTACATAAAGCAGCAGTCCTGTGTTGAAATGCTTGTCTCTGTTTGAATAAACTTTAATCAGAATTAACGGATTCTACACAGTTCTTACACGGTATCAGATACCAAAGGGGAATTCTGACTTCTCTGTTTTTATCCTATACCTTTCAACCTCCATTAATGGAGTTTCTTTTATCTTCCGCTGTAACTCACCACTACCACCAACACCCTCACAACAATCACTACCTGCAACATCACAAATCAAAACACCTACAACCTCATCACCTTCACTTCAATCTCTGATTTCAAATCAGATGAATACAAACAATCACCTACAACATCTTTTTCTTTTCAATTACACAACCAGAAGAGGCATTTTGATTGTCTCAAACCTAATTTTATTTTTGATTACACAACCTGTAGAGGGATTTTGACTTCCTCAAACTAGTATCCACAATAACAATCTCAAAACATCCTTACAACCTCCACCACCGCCATCATCACCACAAACTTCATCAACAATCTCAAGAGGCATTTTGGCTGTCTCCAATATCTTTTCATTGTTTTTTTCTTTGTTGATTTCAGTTTTCTACATCTGAATTAGTTAGTTCTTTAGATTTCTTCAAGATTCAATTTTTTTTTGCAATTCATTTTCTGGATCTGATTTAGGTGATGCTGATAAAGTAAATTCATGATCTCGATCCCTGCAATGTCGACATCAGTTTGATATTTGGCTTAGATGAGCTATTAAAGATCTCCTGCTACACAAATGATTATCAAGATACTTCTCTTCGTTTGGTTTTCTTCATCTTCAAGAGTTCTTGAAGATTTTTTTTTTTTTTGATGAAGAGTTGTGATTCAGTGATTCTTCTTCAACTCGGTGAAGACTCGTGTTCAACCAGTGATTTTGCATCATCAAGATGCAAACTCGTTGTTACTTCCAGATAAGTTTTCTCAACTTCTCAGATATGATTTGCATAACTATTCATAGTTTCAAGATAGTAATTGCGACAATAAATTTGTGGATAAGTTGTACACTGTATTGCGGTATAGAGAACATCTGTGATTTTTCATCACATTGGTGAAAAATCGGTATTACATCCATTGTTTTTCTTCCATTGTCTATATTTCTTTCCTAAATAAATGTCGTCTGCTCATTCACTATGGTTCCAAAGTCTGTGCAACTCTGCAGTCATAGATTAGTGATCAAGAAGTATTTGTTGAGTTTTTATATGCTGCATCGACATTTGTGTGAGTGCTTGGATTTCATAGTTCAGATGCAAGCTTGGATTTCTATTATACAGTCACAGATGACAAACTTTGCACTATACTAGTGCTCAGTTTGAGGGGGAATATCTCCAGGATTTGCACCTTTGTTTCATTACTTACAGATTGGATTGAATCCATGATTTTCACAAGGTGCTGAGTTTCTATATGTTGTTAATACTTCAAGATGATAATGGTACTTGTACTATAAGAGACTGTGAACGATTTGGATTGAGTAAGGTGCAATAATCCAAGTATTACATGTCAGATTTATTATTGTGAGAAAGATTTACAGGGGATCAACTACTGTTGCTACAATAGAAGATGGATCAACTTCAAGAGTTGACACAGTTCTGGTTTGTATGGTTTGGCTTTCTTCTACATCAACATCTTAGCATATGCTTCACCTATATCTCTCAAATTAAGTTATGCAGTATATCATCTACAAGAATAGTTTGCAGTGCTTCTCAACAGCATACAAGTATCAACTTTCTACAAAGCTACTTCTACTTCTAACAGGATACAAGTATCAACTTTCTACAAAGCTACTTCTACTTCTACCTCTCCAGTTGCAGATATTTCAGGTCATAATGCTTGATTAGCAAACTAATGCATCAGAGTTATACTATGAATGCATCAGTTTGAGGGGGAATGTTAGAACAGCCTATGATGCTGTGACTTCTAAATATGTATCACTTGTAATGCACCAATGGATTGCTTCCATCTGTACTTGGTGACAGCTAGATGACAGCTAAGAGTTAGCTGTATAGGAAGTCCATGAGTCTTTTGTTGAGACTATCTGCTATATAAAGCAACAGTCATGTATTGAAATGCTTGTCTCTGTTTGAATAAACTTTAATCACAATTCACAGATTCCACACAGTTCTTACAGTTAGAATTCGTCTTTTTGGATCATCAATCTTCTCTATTTCTATCTTCTTTCTTCCCATTTTGTTAATAATAATTTCTTCAATGGGATTACAAACTGATTCTTGTTTCTACTACTGCACAAAAAAAGGGAGCAGAGATTCATGGTTTGATTTCTGGAGGGGATTTATAGATTCTAACGCCTCAATTATTTTCAACTTTACTTTTTTATTTTTCGAACCGACTTGGATTTGACCTAGTCATTTTTATTTATCAATACTCGTGAATTTTGACGGTTAATTTTTGATGACTTTTCTGTACTTCGAGAATCTGGTTGAATCCTAATTTCTCTCCCTCTGCATAACCGTTTTTCCAAGATAATTATCCTAATTTTTCTCCGACCTATTTTTTCTCCATATCCTCCTGTTCAATCCAGATTTACTTGGTTTTGCATCTGAGATTTCAGATTCACCGAGTAAATCTAGGAAATAGTAGTTTGTTGTTTTATATTTTAATAAAAATACTGTATTCTTGCAATATTTAGGTTTTAGATTTATGTTTTTCTTGCTTGATTTCAATAAATTTTATCAATGGATACTACATGCCATGTGTTATTTTATTACGCTTATACAGCGGTTTATTATTGTCTTTGGGGCTTTCTAATGAGATTCCATGATAGAATCATTATATGAGTTTGTTACAACAAAGTTTTTCTTCAAATATTGTCTCTACAATCTCATCAATCCAGACTAGTGGAAGGAAAAACAGAGAAATTATGTTATGTTGGACGAAATCTGATTTTGTTATTTGTATGGAAGATTATTCAAGAACTTTCGTTACAAAAATCCGAATACCAAACTGATTTTGATACAACTTCTTCTCTAATGGACCAGACAAAGGTATGTGATTTGGAAATTAATTTGAAGACAAAGGTTTGGAGCATCAAGTTTCTCATGTAGGATCAAGTCATCTGTTAGTCTCTTCCATATTATTTGGTTTTATGTAATCTCAGAAAATGTAAATCACATTGCACGCTTGTTATGTCAATTTGCAATGTATCATGATCAAACAAGAGGGTGTGCTTATTTAACACCTCTTCTATGTATCCTTCAAACCTCAATTTGAATGAGGTAGTATGAATAATAAAATCTTGGGGCACTTCAGAGCCCCTCCTTCCTGTAAAAGAAAAAGAATTTTTTTCTTAGACTTTGAGTCATTTGACGGCCACGAGGCATGAGGTAATAGGTCCATAATGTACCAAGACAAATAAATGATATTGCTTCCTACTGATAGTTTGGCATAAAGAATGAAGCATTATGCAATTCCTTATCCGTTTTTTCCTAATAATTCTGCATCAACCGTTTTCTTCTTTTTCCCTAATTTTTACATAAAACCAAATTCTCTTTACATAAATTTTGTGTTGTCAAATCTATTTTGATTTTTAGGATTCATGATAGATTTAACAACAAAAGTATTAGGATTAGGATATATTGTCTAAATAAAACTTAATTGCTGATGTACAGATGTACATCAATTTAGGTTTAATTCTCTTTTTCATTTTTTATTTCTTTTTCTTGTGATAGTCTAATGGCCTGTTATTTCCATTATGATCTCTTATTATATGCTATTTTAGCAGATTTCAATAGC
The DNA here is from genome assembly GCF_003573695.1 of Papaver somniferum. NCBI lineage: Eukaryota > Viridiplantae > Streptophyta > Magnoliopsida > Ranunculales > Papaveraceae > Papaver > Papaver somniferum. The sequence continues at coordinate 155,053,898 of NC_039365.1, read as the reverse complement.
TTTAGCAACAATTTGTTCACTTGCAGAGATATACACGGGTATATCATCAAGGATGCTTTATTCCGGCGTGACGCAGATCCAAACATTTATGTCCAGGATCCATGGCTACTGGTGATGATGCTTATTAAGATGTTCAAGTCATATTACTCCTTTTCAATGGAGATTCAATATTTAAAGATCAAAGAATCTAAATTGAAGATTCAAAATTCAAAATGGTTCAACATGAAGTTAGTAACCATTAGGAAAACATCGATATCCTCGTGGAAACATATTGTATTGGGTACCTTTAATGTACTTTATTAGTTCTTCTGTTTTAGGAGATCTTATCATTATTTATACTTTTTACTGTAATTTCTTCATCGATATACTCAAGTTATATGTAAAACTCTACAATGAAATTTGTTTTTCCTTAAAAAAAAACCCAGATAGTTTGCCATAGAAGGCACTTGGAGAATGACTTCCTTCAGGGAGAAACTCTATGTTATACATGGCTCCGGATCCCCTGTCTCCAATTTCGATGTCTCTTTTTGTCTCAACAGTGATAAATCATCGATATTTGTCGGCGGGACATTTATTATCCATGTCAGCGGACATAACTATCTATAAATGATTAAGACATTCAGTTAATTCAGAAGAAAAAAATACAAAAACATTAGAACTCATCATTTTGATTAAAACCTTCAATCGAAGTTATTTCCTGACTAAAGCAGCGTATTTATATAATTCGATTCCTTGATCTTTTTTTAATTTTTTATTTGTTGTTGAAGGTTCTGTTCACCTAATCACCTTGATGCACTATATATTTACCAATAAGAGCATCCATTGAAAAAGAAAAGAAAGTGACACATTAATAACCAAGTTAGTGCAACAGTATTTTGTATAATACAATTGTTTTACTGCTAATTGAATACCATTTGGAAGATCTTTTAAATACGTTTTGCATTTATGCTGCAACAATATGAGTTAGCACGACATTTAATCTTGTAAATACTGATGCAAGGGAAAAGCAAGGGTTTCCTGGTTATGTTGTCAAAGTTAATTTGCATAAAGCTTTTGATAATATTAACTGCAGATGCTTGGATTATACAATGAGCAGGTTTGGTTTTGGACATATATGGAGAAATTGGATACATGGATGTATTTCAAGTATGAGATTTTCTCTAGCTATTAATGGTTCTGCATCAAGCTTATTCAAAAGTGGTAAAGGTGTTAGACATGGAGACCCATTTTCCCGTTTTTGTTTATCGTGGTGGTATAAATTCTTTCTTTGTTGATTAAGAAAGTAGCTAGTCTGAACCTTATAGATGGTTTCAATCCTGTTGAGGATGGAATTGCAATAAATCACTTGCAATTTCAGATAATTTGATTGTATTCATTAATGACAGTGAAGATCAAGTTACCAACTTAAAGAATATTCTGATTTCTTTTGAATGATTTCAGGTCTTACGGTCGAACTTTAAAAAAAAAACGCTTTAGTGGCAGTTGGTAATGCACTTCATGTGATGCTTGTTCCAATATTTTTGGATACTTGAGAGCAATGTAGTTAATATCGGATATCGGTTCATCTCGGCCGGGACCGATTTTATATCGGGGATATTATCGTTGAAATATCGGTTCTAGATTTAGAGACTATAATTTTATATTAAACATTTGTCCACACATGTTCGGATAAGATATAATAGATAACATCAATTTTATCAAAAAAACAAAAGAGTAACTTTAGTAGACTTGCTTCGAGAGCTACATGCACCTCTACTACCACCTGGAAGACTTTCTTCGCGAAAATTACCCTTAAATTTTATAGAAAACGACCAATGCCGTCTCATATCAGGAAATGTAGGAAAATTTCGTATCGACCGATACGACCGATATTTGACCGAAACGGCCGATATTCGACCGATACGGCCGATATTATCGGGCGAATATTGTATCCCCGATATCCTTCTTATCGTATCGTTCTGGGCCGATATCTGAAATATCCCCGATATATCGGCCGATACGGCCGATATTGACTACACTGCTTGAGAGTGAATTTCCCTCTTAATTATTTGGTCACTCATATGGAAAGAAAATCCAAATCAGTAGGAGTTTTGGAGGTTATTCTTCAAAAGATCCACAAAAGGCTCGGCACTTGGCAAAGGAAGTACCTCTCTAAAGGTAGCAGACTTATGTTAGTTAAGTAAGTTCTTGCTTCCTTATCAACCTATTACTTGTCTATTTTTCAGCTTTTGGTTTTTGTTAAAAAAATAAATGTAGAAAACAATGAGGCAGTTTCTATGAGGTTCCACTAATGCAGTTAGGAGAAAAGTTGGATGGGATGGAGCAAGGTATGTTACCTAAAGATAGATGTGGTGTGGGAATTAGAAAGATTAAATTGATGAATAAGGATTTACAAGCAAAATGGAGTTGGAGGTATGGTAAAGAAAAACATGCTCTTTGGAGAAAAAATATAAATCAAAAGTTTGGAGGAAATAAATTTTCTCTTCTTCCTAACAGTTACAACGATATTGTTGGTAAAAGTTTGTGGGCAGGCATCATCAAATAGAAAAACATTATTCAACAACTTTCAAACTCTCAGATAGTAAGTGGCAACAGAATTAGTTTTTGGCATGATTAATGGTCTGACATTCATAATCTTGCAGATACTTTTCCTTTGCTATACAGAATATCAATACACAAACATGCATCTCTAAAAGAAATGTTGGTGGTTGCTAATGACAATGTTGCCTGGAATTTCAATTTCTCAAGGGTCTTAAGAGCTAATGAGATGGAAATTGCAGGTCAACTTCTTAATTTTATCAATACTCCTTTGCTTTCTGATTATGGTGATGACTATCTGAATTGTGTTCTAGGCAATAATTTCTCCATTGCTTTTGTAACTCAACTCTAGTTGATGGTATGTTTCTTAGATTCCCACACAAATCCATTTGGAACCCAGGATACCTCAAAAGATTGCTTTTTTTTTTTACATGGGCACTTTGCTATAAAGCTGCACCTACTTTAGAATATCTGAAGAATACCATTATGATAAACTGTTGTATTTTGTGCAAGAAATCAGCAGAATCAAACTGATGCGTGTCGTAGGTGCAATAAATTAGTGATCTTAATTTCACTCAATTAACAAGTAACATAATGAAAGTCAAGGTCGTTTCCCCGAAGAGCAGGGATATTTAGTTGTCAAAAAGTGTCACAATGGGGGGTTTGTTTTAGATTTTAGAACAACGTAAATAACAAAGCAATTAAAAATAATTAAGATTGAAAGCAATATGGAGAGAGATGATCGGGGAATCCTTCTTCGTTACTAAACCGTCAATGAGTTAATATATTCATCAATTCATCATTAATCGTAGATTATTATCAACCGTGGAATAACAACTAGCGCAGTGCTATCCCCTAAAGTCCTTTGGTCACTAGATACCGAAGCGCTCGAATATCAGATTCTATTCGTCCAAGCCACCAAGTAGTAGCGCACTCAAGGTGTAACTTGGTCAAATGGTTTATATTTTATGACTTAGGTTAATCTTAGTAGTTAGACTCTCAGCGCAAAGTCCACTTTCTAATGTTGTTCTACACGCGATTGCTCTATAGAATCCCTCTGCAAGGTCTCACGTCTTCTACTTGTGTATGGGTTATTCAACCATGACACGGGTATCCTAACTCTTTACTAGAAATTAACCAATCAATAAACTACTATAGTTGGCCACCTAGAGAAATCAATTAATCAATCATAGACATTCATTAAAGCAGAAGCAAACAATAATCATATGAAGAACTCAAAATAGATGCATATATTAATCCAAATCAATCCTAGAATTTATATTTCATCCTCAATCAATTGTGAGTTTAGCTACTCATGGATGTAGAAACACCCATGTTAAACATATAAGAAAATGGAAGAGAAATCGTTACGATAATGAAATCGCTCCAAAACCCTAATTTTTCTTCCTTGTGTTCTTCTCTCCAAAGGCGTGATTCAAAGATTTTAAGATGTATTTTAACAGTTGTAGACACATCTCTTGTATAGGTGTCCCAAACTGTAGTTGCGTCCGTGATGAATCCTGTGCAAAGCGGTTGCCATAACTCGCCAAAATACCAAGTTAAGAAACCTGACCGTGTAAAGAAGCTGCTGCAAAATATGGGCCTGCGTGCAAATATCCAAGTCCAGCCCAAGAGATCTTCGTTGGTTTGTCAGTTCCAGGAACTGGCAGCCTATTACCCTTATAATTCCCTCCGTCAGTCACGGATACACACTACTCCGAGAAAAATATTTTCCCCTGGATTTTTAGTTTCCTCCCGTCAGATTCACGGACAGATAAGCCACCGTGATTTTCCAGAGTTACGTAATTTTCAGTTTTCTTCCTCGCAAACTCACAGACATCCGCCAGTGAAAATGACCCTTTACTCCCTTTGTTCGGGTTGGGTGGTTTTGGGCGTGAGCTAATCACACCGTTTAGACCGTGAGAGACATACACCACTCCGTGAATATATTTTTCCCCTGGATTTTCATTCTCGACCCCAGCCATCACGGATACTCTGGTTGGCGTGAAAAATAAAAGTTCCTGGATTTCCAGTATTCGACTATTCCTCTCACGGACATCTCTCCCTTCGTGAGTTCTCTTTTCTTCTGAGTTTCAAACAAGCCAATAACTCCACATATACCAGGCCCTCCGTGAAAAAGATTCTCTTCTCCGACTCGAGGTATCCACAGCTCAAACCCGATATAGCTTTATTCTCGACATCTCTTGTTGTGACTGAATTCTTCAACTCGAACATCTCTGTCTCCTTATCATCGTCATCGTCATCAGACTCAAACTTTTCTTCTCAGTCGCGATGATCAGCAAACACAAGTCCACTTATTCTCGTCAGCATCACTGCCATGAACCATTGGTCATCATCCTCCGAACAGAGCCACAGCTACACCCATCTCAGATCCGAGTTTATCTCCATTATAGGCTCGAGTTTCATTATCACTATCCTGTCGAGCAACAACCATTATGATCACCATCATTTCCGTCTCTGCCAACTGCCAAACCTTCTCTCGATCATCGGCTTCATCATCTCTGCCAGTAGCTACGACAAACTGCATCAACCCACTTCGAGCCTCAATCCCAGCACCAAGCTCGAGTTCATTTGCTTTCCATCTTTCATAGTCGGGAATCACCACAGTCACCATTAACAGCATCCTCCATTAATCTCCGATCATTCTCAATCCTGGTTTGATGTCGACAACACCCATTATTCCCTGTCGAGCTCTAGTTCTCCATATCTCACTGCATTCCTTCATTATCTGTTCTGAATTATCAGCATCACCACGAGCTCTCAACTGCCATCACCAGTGATAACCAATTACAGCTCCTTCGATCATCAACAGAATCCACCGTTGGTCACGGGTAGCATGGGGAAGATGGTGTGCCCCGAGTAATCAGTTTTCTGCTTCATTCACATAGTACTGTCATTCCTGAGGAACCGACAAGCTCAACTTCTCGTCTTGCCCATAACTTCTTCATATGACGTCGGAATGACTCCATTATTTCGCCGTTGTCTTCATCTTTTCGTCCTATTAGACATGATATCAAGGACTCCTAGGTTTGAACGAGTTCCACTCGGTCATTGGCCCTTATTCGCTTGCGACTAACTTCTTTTATTGCACAATTAAGTGTCAATTCACTTCTTTTGGATGATTCACCTAGCAAAACATAAACAAGAGAAAACAAACGTAATATACAATAATTTGCAAGATACTAAGCGATTACTAGCATGGAATCGACACTAAATATATGCAAAATATGCACTTAACAAATTCCCCCACACTTGGATTTTGCTAGTCCTCGAGCAAACTATCTAAATACAACAACTCCATGTCGTTGAGGATACGGCTGCACTTAGCATGTGCAACAGGCCTTTAAACCCCTAGGTGTCCCTAGTAGACGAGTTATAGTCTTGTGAGGGCTTACGAGAGGTATACCCCCAAAACCAGCTCCAACTTCAAAACGTTCCAGCTTCCCAAGCATCAAAAGAGCTATGAGGACATAGAGTTTCTGCATGCTAGTAATAAGAAGTTAGAAATACCAAAGAACATATTCATTCTTAAATCTTGAGTGAGAAATAACCACACCATAATGAGAGAATGCGTGTTTGAGAGCGATCAATAAGCATTTCGCCTCGACTTCTGCCTCACTTAAAAGGATTTTATGATAATTGCACTCAATAAGACAGCTTTTTTATAGGTCTCATAAGTGTGCAGGTAGGAATGAAGAGAGAATCCTACACACGTTGAATAGTGGGAAGGAAACCTTCCGAATTATTTTTGGAGACCGCACAAGATCGTAGGAAATAAAATACTTTTTCGGATGATCTCTAAGAAAGGAAATCAACCATTATTATTAAAAATAGAGGATGAGAGTACTTACCACCTTCACATACGATTGCAATGATGAAATCACCATTCTCAGAGCATCCAATAGAAACGTCTTCCTTCAGCTCGTCTTCTTCATCTTCTTGGTCTTCGTCTTCAGTCTTCAACTATTGATGATGAACTCTTGAACTTCATACAACTTTGACAATTGTAACTCTTTTCCTCTATTCCTTGTTGCTCGAAACTTACTTATAAATTTTTCTTCCTTCCCCACAGCCTTATTAAATAAATAAAAACAATATAACAAAATTATCTTGTCTCTCTCTTTTTTTTTTTGAAGAGAACAAGAAAAATAATACAAAATTAACAACGGAAATAGCCATGGGTGAAGTACTTTACCGCTTGATTCTTCACAACTTATATTGTCTTCGATATCATAAACTCCAATAATTCTCATCTTTTGATTTTCTTCGCTCTTGTACTTAGTCTTCCACTTTGATATAGAATTTCGCTCCTTGTATTGTAAGTCTTCAACATGTATTTAAAATTATGCTCATTTTATGTTGCTTTACTTAGATATGAAATTTGTTCTTCATTGTATTGTTGCTTGTAAACCTCAAACGTCTTCAACCTTCCTTGTAGATTTTGATGTCGCTGCACTTGTTGATGATGATGGTGTTTCTATGGATCTGTTGTTGGCGAGAGAGAGAATGGTGCTAACTGTTAGAGCATTGATCGATCGAACTCGCATGCGTTGCTGTCTCAAGCATGTTTATCAATGTTAGTGATCAAAACTATAAGTATTGATTTCTAGCCTATTATAGCTAAGTCTAGGACTAGGATAGAAAGTGTATTTGAGCTCAAGGACTTCATGGCTATTCATCATACAAGTAGAAGAACTACTCAAGGAACCGGTGGAACTTCTCGACAAAAAGGTATGTGAAGACTTGAACTTATCTATCACTCAAAAATATATCTACTCTATCTCCTACTCTTTGAGACAAGAAGTCGTATGCTATATATATATAGACTTGAATTATACACATTTGGTATTTCGAGCCAAGTATACCTCGCCTATATATATCTCGAAATATGTGTTGGTAAGATTTTCGCTTCGATCAAGTTTATCTTTACCATGTGACGAAAGTCATGATATGTTTCAATCATCTTGAAAACTGCTTTGAAGAGAAATGGTGTAACAACTATATAACGTCCTCTAAGAATGTTTCAATGATTCAAATGAGAGTTTAGATTACATAACCAATGGTGGACATAAACATTGTTGTGGAAATACATTTATGTATAAGTCTTATTCCTTGAACCAAAGTTTGCGAATTTTGTTGATCAAGAGAACCGGAAGAATGGCGTGAGCCAAGTCCGCGAACTGCCGAAGTTCTCAAACCCGAGAATTTCTGCTGGAGTTAACAAACTACTTGCGTGAAGCTAAGTCCGCGAACCCAGGAAGTTCTCATACCCGAGAATTTCTGCTGGAGTTTGTAAACTCTTCCCGGTAACTTAAGTCTGTGAACCTAGTCTGCGAACTTGAGAAGGTCAGTTCAAGATGTTCCTCAAATGTTCAAAGGAGAGAAAGTCTTCCTAAATCATTTCATCGAAGAAGAGTTCATAAATTTTCTTATGATAGAAAGGTAAATGATGTTGTTCTCGATGTGAAATAGGAACTAGAAGAAACAAGAAAATATGGCGAAGACAATCTAAAAATGATAATTGAAGGATATAAAGAGATCATTAACAGGTTGTCAAATTTTCCTGGTCAAGTTACTTCAGGTAAAAATAAAAACTATGTATATTATTTTTATGATAGCTAATTTTATGATAACTTTTCACATCATAATCGTTTTTCCTCAAGACTTTTGAAAAAGAGAGTCAGCCATAATCTACGGTAGTTTGATGAGCTCAAGGCTCATACTTGTGCTAATTAATCACAAGGTGGAATCTCATTCACAAAAATCCTGGTTGAGTGAGATATAGTCTGGTATACTTGATGGCAAAGTGTTTTCTGATTCTCTAAACTATTTTCTTATCGTCTTTAGCTGGATTATCAATCACAAACATTTTTGCATAGGTATTTTTTTCCTTTTTGGGCCATGTTGTATTCGTATGTGTAGACGGGTTGCCATTACGAGTCAACTGTTTAAACCCTAAAATCCCTTCCTCAAGAAACCCTTAAATACATACCTATTGATTTACAAAAGTCACGAACGCATACTCTAGGTTGGTTTCTGGGTTATCAATAATGTATTCTTCTTCATCTTGCTATGGTGATTTTGCAAGAGGATTCCTTGACAAAGGTTTTTTTTGTTGAGTCCAATAAGAAAAGAACCCTTGTAGATGAAGATCATCCTAATGCTTCATGTTATTTTTCCTATGTTCATGAGGATGCTGAAAAGGATGATATGATTTCTGCTGAAGTTTATCATGACTTTCTTAAGTACTTTGCGGAACCAAAACAAGAGCTCATTGTTACTCTGAAAAATCTTGATGCATTGAAGACTGATTTGGAAAAGGTTATTGCTGACCTTGGTCTCATAAAATCTTACATCAATGATCTTCGCAAAGAAAATCACCTCTCCGATGTTGCAACGAATGCTGTTGATCACAAGCTAAAAGACCATTTGTCTCATGAGGATTCTGAACCGTCCATATGATCTTAGTTCGTGTTCGGGATAGCACTGGAGTCTGTTTTTAGCTTTCTTTATTTATTATTGCCTAGTATGTCTTCTTTTTGGTTTAGTTGAAAGAATAACTAGTGCTCGAATAGCAATGATTGTGACTACACATAACTATTATTTTTCATCTTCATGTTTGTTTTTAGGTTTATTTGGTTTAAATTCTAAAAATAATTGGAGGATGATGTTTTTGCAGTATTAGTCTTTATGATTTGATATATTGCAATTTGTTATGGGATATGTATGTTTGCGTCCGTGAACTTGAAGGTCCCATATTCTGTCAAAAGTAAAGTCCTTTGTGATCGGTATTCACGTACTGGTAAAAGAATGAATAGACTTTTGACAAATACAAATTTTAAACCTAAATTGTCAAGCATTTGATGGAAGATAGGTTAAAATCTTTTGTTTTTAAGGATTATGTCTGTTAATTGTCGTTATGCAAATAGTGATTGAAGATAGAATGAATCATTGTGTATTCCGCAGTATTGATCATCCCTAATCCATATTTTTATGTATTACTGTGAGGCTCCGTAATGCATCTTATGTTGAGCAATATACAACCAAGTTGATTTATTAACTTAGTTGGTGTTCCGTGAGATATGTTATGTCGAGCATTTTGAATTAAATTAATCATCTTGTTTGGTTATTCGGTTATTGCTCCGTAAGTTTTCTTATGTCGAGCAAAACAAATTGATTACTTTTGTAATTAGTTTGGTTGTGTATTCCAATTAGATTAATTATGGGTTCTCTTGTAATTAGTCTAGTTGAGTTTTTTCGTGTCTCAATAAGTTCTCTTATGTGGAGCACAATCAATTGAATTGATCACTTCTTTTGTTTAATTTGATTGTGTATTCCGATTAAATTAATCATGGGTTTACTTGTGATTAATTTGATTGAGTTTTTGGATACAGAAAATCATTCTCATGGTTTTTGGTGTCCAATAAAATCGTTCTTTTCTTTTGAAATTAAGGTCGCTCTTGTTGTTCTTTCGAGAATGACATCAAATGGGGGGGAGTTCTTTTGAACTTGTGCTTAATGGTAATATCTTGAGGGGAGTGCGGCTGTGGAATTTTAGAGGGTTTATCTTGTATCTTTAAACTCCTTGATGAATGCATTTAGCTTCGGCTTTATAATTTCATCTAAATTAGTTGGTATGTATTTTTTCCTTTTGTCATGAAATGTCTCTCTCGGAAATTTCATTATGATCCCGTTCTTGTACCTTTTCCAATTTTATTGACAAAAAGGGGGAGAATTAATATGTAGTTCATACTACAAATACATATGGTTTTCGGATCATTATGTAAGGGGGAGTGGTTTCCATGTGAGATGGAGTATTGACTAAGGTGGAGTGATACATATCACCATAGTATTATTGTTGAAGTTGTGACACAATTGAACTTTGACGATGTATAATAATACTATGACACTGTATAACAATGATCGAGAACTATGTTTTCTCATTGTTATAGCTACGGATCTTCAACAACGGTGATGCTAAACTTACAACCTTTGGTATCATTGGAGTACTTGGAAGTGACGAAGATTTCGAGGAATGTTGAAGATTAGACATGTGGAATAGGAGCTACTAAAGTTTCTTTATCTTTTTTGTATGCCATATGTATTGATAGTTTGTCACTAAAACTGACAAAGAGGAAGATTGTTAGAGCATTGCTCGGTTGAAATCGCATGCGTTGCTATATCAAGCATGTTTGTCAATGTTAGTGATCGAAACTATAAGCCTTGATTTCTAGTCTATTATAGATAAGTCTCGGACTAGGATAGAAAGTGTAGTTAAGCTCAAGGACTTCATGGCGATTCATCATACAAGTAGAAGAACTACTCAAGGAACCAGTGGAACTTCTCGATAAAAAGGTATGTGAATACTTGAACTTATCTATCACTCAAAAGTCTATCTACTCTATATCCTACTCTTTGAGACAATAAGTCGTATGCTATATATATAGACTTGAATTATACACATTTGGTATTTCGAGCCGAGTATAGCTCGCCTATCTATATCTCGAAATATGTGTTGGTAAGCTATTCGCTTCGATCAAGTTTACCTTTACCATGTGACGAAAGTCATGATATGTTTCAATCATCTTGAAAAGTGCTTTGACGGGAAATGGTGTAACAACTGTATAACGTCCTCTAAGAATGTTTCAATGATTGAAATGAGAGTTTAGATTACATTACCAATCGTGGACATAAACATTGTTGTGGAAACACATTTATGTATAAGTCATTTCCTTGAACCAAAGTTTGCGAACTTTGTTGATCAAGAGAACCGGAAGAATGGCGTGAGCCAAGTCCACGAACCCAATCCGCGAACTGCCGAAGTTCTCAAACCCGAGAATTTCTGCTGGAGTTGACAAACTACTTGCTTGAATCTAAGTACGCGAAACCAGGAAGTTCTCATACCCGAGAATTTCTGATGGAGTTTGTAAACTCTTCCCGGTAACTTATGTCCGCGAACATAGTCTTCGAACTTGAGAAGGTTATATATCTGAAGATGATTTCTAAACTTAAATTTAAAAAGACTAAGGAATGCAGTTTTCAAACCGTGGCTATAAAAGTTCATGAACTGATTCAAGTGAATCAAATCATCTTTGCTTCAATTGTGTCTTGTGTAGTACATAAGATTTCCTTGCAATTGAACAACTCTCTAACTAGTTCATTTGAGTCATTTGAACTAGTTATGGTGAAGAAGAACATGGTTGATATGAAATGCTCATATGGCTAACCTTTTGGTTAACTATTATTGAACCAACAAGTGCATACGTTTGGGTATGGTTAACAAACCTAGAAAAGTGCATTGTCAAGTGTGTGTAACAAGCTAAGTTTTCGATATAACGGTTGAGAAATATTATCTTGAATCTAAATCAGGTTTTCATCTGACGGTGAATATTGAATGCTTTGTTACTAAGCTAACATTTATTGCAAACCCTGATTTGAAAGACTATATAAAGGAGACATCTAGTATTGTGAAAAACTAATACCCACACCTTACGTGTGATACTAGTTTGCATACTAGAGTCGATTCTCCTTTAACCTTCGGTTTTCTTCTTCTAAAACCAGGTTAATGATTTAAATAATTCATTGGGATTGTGAAGCCAGACCGATACTACTTTCATCATAGTTGTGTGATCTGATCCTGCATCTTCTATCATACGAGTACAATCAGATTGATTGGCTTGAGATTGATATCTCCGATAGGCAAGATATAAAAAGTAATCACAAACATGTTCGTCTCATTGTTTGTGATTCCGCAACATCTTGTTTCGCTAACATGCGATTAAGTTTGTTGTGAGGTGATTGATAACTCTAAGATGTTCTTCGGGAATATAAGACCGGATTATCAATTGGTTCATGTTCACCTTGATTATTATCAAAAGACGGAACAAAACCTTTAGGGTTTATCTGTGGGAGAAAGATTGATCCTTTGATAGACTTGTCTGTGTGAGACAGATTTGTTTATTGTCAAAGCCTGCGATTTTGGATCACATCAACTCTTAGTTGTGGGTGAGATCAGCTAAGGGAATCAAGTGCGCAGTATCCTGCTGGGATCAGAAGTGTAGGAGCATAACTGTACCTTGGATCAGTGGGAGATTGATTGGGGTTCAACTACAGTCCAGTCCGAAGTTAGCTTGGAGTAGGCTAGTGTCTGTAGCGGCTTAATACAGTGTGTGTTCAATCTAGACTAGGTCCCGGGGTTTTTCTGCATTTTCGGTTTCCTCGTTAACAAATTTTTTGGTGTCTGTGTTATTTCAATTTCTGCATTATATTGTTTTATCTTTATAATGGAAATAATACAGGTTATGCATTTGAATCAATCAATTGGAAATCCGACCTTTGGTTGTTGATTGATATTGATTGATCCTTTGATATTGGTCTTTGGTACCATCCAAGTCATTCCTTGTATTTGATAAAGACTCGCTGATTGTTATTAGCTTGAGTAAAGATCAAATCAAGAGAGAGATATTAACTCCTCGATATACTTTAATCTAGATTGAGTATGACTGTTTAGTTGATTCTCTAGCAAAGTATATCGGAGTTAGTCCATACAGATTGCTAAGCGAAATATTGGGTGGTGTTGTTAGACCCCCGCTTTTTCAATTGTTATCAGAGCAGGCAAACACGTTTAAGACCTCAAAAGTCTGTGTTTGTAGCGATCTGACTCTATGGATAAGAGTACTATCTCTGATAAACTCGTCGCCAGAAATAAAAGTTCTGTCTCGTCTAATTCTAATAAATAGAAAGATACTTCAATCTCGAATATAGATGAACCTTGTGTTCTGACAAGACAGACAAACACTGACATGTGTGATTCAGATTACCCTTCAAAAGATACCATCTCTATCAATGAACGGGAAAAAGATGAAGAAAGTGAATTGATTCTAAATCTTGCTAGAATCCAAGCTAATAGATTTAATCGGTTGAAACACCATGTCAATGTTCTTCTTGGTGTAATAAGAGACTGCAAATTCAAGGAAAATACTGAAGATCATTATTCACGTATGACTCTTGAGGCTAGCCTGAAAAAGGATTCCTTGGAAATTGAACATCTCTTGAGTAAACTCTCTATTCAAGGATGCTCTAAGCAGTCTAATATACCAAGTACTTCTGCTACGACTGAAAACGCCCCTAAACCAGAAGTAATATCAGAATCCCTTCCTGTAAGAAATGATGCGATTGTGTCTTCCTCTAATAAAGGAATCTCTACACCACATGGAAGGAAGAAGTCTCCTAACAATGGTTGTAAAAAAATTTCTCCTGATCACCTCTTTGATCAGAAAGTATGCCTCTTTTGTGATTCAAAAGGACATGTTGAACGAGAGAGAAAATCCAAGTTGAATGACAAATCTATTGATCGTCTTCAACACACCTTAGATTTGATTCTTGAAGGTGTAACTGACATTCACATGTCTAAACCAATTGGTTTTAGTACTCGCCCTGTATTCTATACCAGTAAGGTCAGTTCAAGATGTTCCTCAAATGTTCAAAGGAGAGACAGTCTTCCTAAATCATTTCATCGAAGAAGAGTTCATAAATCTTCTTATCATATAAAGGGAAATGATATTGTTCTCGATGTGAAAAATGAACCAGAAGAAAGAAGCAAAGATGGCGAAGACAATTTAAAAATGATAATTGAAGGATATAAAGAGATCATTAACAGGTTGTCAAATTGCCCTGGTCAAGCTATTTCAGGTAAAAATAAAAACTATGCATCTTATTTTGATGATAGCAAATTTTATGATAACTTTTCACATCATAATCTTTTTTCCTCATGACTTTTGAAAAAGAGATTCAGCCGTAATCTACGGTAGTTTGATGAGCTCAAGGCTCATACTTTTGCTAATTAATCACAAGGTGGAATCTCATTCACAAAAATCCTGGTTGAGTGCGATATAGTCAGGTATACTTGATGGCAAAGTTTTTTCTGATTCTCTAAACTATTTTCTTATCGTCTTTAGCTGGAGTATCAATCACAAACATTTTTGCATAGGTATTTTTTTTTTTTGTTTGTTTTATTCATTTTTGGGCCATGTTGTATTCGTATGTGTACACGGGTTGCCATTACAAGTCAACTGTTTAAACCCTAAAATCCCTTCCTCAAGAAACCCTTAAATACGTACCTACTGAGTTATAAAAGTCACGAACGCCTACTCTAGGTTGGTTTCTGGGTTATCAAGAATGTCTTCTTATTCATCTTGCTATGGGGATTTTGCAAGAGGATTCCTTGACAAAGGTTTTTTTGTTGAGTCCAAGAAGAAAAGAACCCTTGTAGATGAAGATCATCATAATGCTTCATGTTATTTTGCCTATGTTCATGAGGATGCTGAAAAGGATGATATGATTTCTGTTGAAGTTTTTCATGACTTTATTAAGTACTTTGGGGAAGCAAAACAAGAGCTCATTGTTACTCTGAAAAATATTGATGCATTGAAAACTGAGTTGGAAAAGGTTACTACTGACCTTGGTCTCATAAAGTCTTAAATCAATGATCTTCGCAAAGAGAATCACCTCTCCGATTTTGCAATGAATTTTGTTGATCACAAGCTAAAATACCCTTTGTCTCATGAGGATTCTGAACCGTCCATATGATCTTAGTTCGTGTTCGGGATATCACTGGAGTCTGTTTTTAGCTTGCTTTATTTATTATTGCCTAGTATGTATTCTTTTTGGTTTAGTTGGAAGAATAACTAGTGCTCGAATAACAATGATTGTGATTACACATAGCTATTATTTTTCATCTTCATGTTTCTTTTTAGGTTTATTTGGTTTAAATTCTAAAAATATTTGGAGGATGATGTTTTTGCAGTATTAATCTTTATGATTTGATATATTGCAATTTGTTATGGGATATGTATGTTTGCGTCCGTGAACTTGAAGGTCCCATATTCTGTCAAAAGTAAAGTCTTTTGTGATAGGTATTCACGTACTGGTAAAAGAATGAATAGACTTTGGACAAATACAAAGGTTAAACCTATATTGTCAAACATTTGATGGAAGATAGGTTAAAATATTTTGTTTTTAAGGATTATGTCTATTAATTGTCGTTATGCAAATAGTGATTGAAGATAGAATGAATCCTTGTGTATTCCACAGTATTGATCATCCCTGATCCATATTTTTATGTATTACTGTGAGGATCCGTAGTGCATCTTATATTGAGCACTATACAACCAAGTTGATTTATTAACTTAGTTGGTGTTCCGTGAGATATGTTATGTCGATCATATTGAACTAAATTAATCATCTTGTTTGGTTATTTAGTTATTGCTTTGTAAGTTTTCTTATGTCGAGCAAAACAAATTGATTACTTTTGTGATTAGTTTGATTGTGTATTTCAATTAGATTAATTATGGGTTCTCTTGTAATTAGTCTAGTTGAGTTTTTTCGTGTCTCCATAAGTTTTCTTATGTTGAGCACAATCAATTGAATTGATCACTTCTTTTGTTTAATTTGATTGTGTATTCCGATTAAATTAATCATGGGTTTACTTGTGATTAATTTGATTGAGTTTTTGGATATAGAAAATGATTCTCATGGTTTTTGGTGTCCAATAAAATCCTTTTTTTCTTTTGAAATTAAGGTCGCTCTTGTTGTTCTTTCGAGAATGACATCAAATGGGGGAGAGTTCTTTTGAACTTGTGCTTAATGGTAATATCTTGAGGGGAGTGTGGCTGTGGAATTTTAGAGGGTTTATCTTGTATCTTTAAACTCCTTGATGAGTGCATTTAGCTTCGGCTTTATGATTTCATCTAAATTAGTTGGTATGCATTTTTTCCTTTTGTCATGAAATGTCTCTCTCGGAAATTTCATTATGATCCCGTTTTTGTACCTTTGCCAATTTTATTGACAAAAAGGGGGAGAGTTAATATGTAGTTCATACTACAAATACATATGGTTTTCGGATCATTATGTAAGGGGGAGTGGTTTCCATGTGAGATGGAGTATTGAATAAGGGGGAGTGATACATATCACCATAGTATTATTGTTGAAGTTGTGACACAATTGAACTTTGACGATGTATAATAATACTATGACATTGTATAACAATGATCGAGAACTGTGTTTTCTCATTGTTATAGCTACGAATCTTCAACAACGGTGATGCTAAACTTACAACCTTTGGTATCATTGGAGTACTTGGAAGTGACGAAGATTTCGAGGAATGTTGAAGATTAGACATGTGGAATAGGAGCTACTAAAGTTTCTTTATCTTTTTTATATGCCATATGTATTGATAGTTTTGTCACTAAAATTGACAAAGAGGAAGATTGTTAGAGCATTGCTCGGTTGAAATCGCATGCGTTTCTATATCAAACATGTTTGTCAATGTTAGTGATCAAAACTATAAGCCTTGATTTCTAGTCTATTATAGCTAAGTCTCGGTCTAGGATAAAAAGTTTAGTTGAGCTCAAGGACTTCATGGCGATTCATCATACAAGTAGAAGAACTACTCAAGGAACCGGTGGAACTTCTCGACAAAAAGGTATGTGAATACTTGAACTTATCTATCACTCAAAATTTTATCTACTCTATCTCCTACTCTTTGAAACAAGAAGTCGTATGCTATATATATAGACTTGGATTATACACATTTGGTATTTTGAGCCGAGTATACCTCGCCTATCTATATCTCGAAATATGTGTTGGTAAGCTTTTCGCTTCGATCAAGTTTACCTTTACCATATGACGAAAGTCATGATATGTTTCAATCATCTTGAAAATTGCTTTGACGAGAAATGGTGTAACAACTGTATAACGTCCTCTAAGAATGTTTCGATGATTCAAATGAGAGTTTAGATTACATAACCAATGGTGGACATAAACATTGTTGTGGAAACACATTTATGTATAAGTCATATTCCTTGAACCAAAGTTTGCAGACTTTGTTGATCAAAAGAACCGGAAGAATGGCATGAGCCAAGTCCGCGAACCCAGTCCGTGAACTACCGAAGTTCTCAAACCCGAGAATTTCTGCTCGAGTTGAAAAACTACTTGTGTGAAGCTAAGTCCGCGAACCCTGTCCACGAACCGGCGAAGTTCTCATACCCGAGAATTTCTGCTGGAGTTTGTAAACTCTGCCCGGTAACTTAAGTTCGCGATACTAGTCTGCGTACTTGAGAAGGTTATATATCTGAATATAATTTCTGAACTTAAACTTAAAAAGACTAAGGAATGCAGTTTGCTTACCGTGGCTATAAAAGTTCATGAACCGATTCAAGTGAATCAAATCATCTTTGCTTCAATTGTGTTTTGTGTAGTATATAAGATTTCCTTGCAATTGAACAACTCTCTGACTAGTTCATTTGAGTCATTTGAACTAGTTATGGCGAAGAAGAACATGGTTTATATGAAATGCTCATATGGATAACCTTTTGGTTAACTATTATTGAACCAACAAATGCATACGTTTGGGTACGGTTAACAAACCTAGAAGCATGCATTGTCAAGTGTGTGTAACAAGCTAATTTTTCGATCTAACGGTTGAGAAATATTAGCTTGAATCTAAATCAGGTTTTCATCTAACGGTGAATATTGAATGCTTTGTTACTAATCTAACATTGATTGTAAACCCTGATTTGAAAGACTATATAAAGGAGACATCTAGTATTGTGCAAACTAATCCCCACACCTTACGTATGATACTAGTTTGCATACTAGAGTGGATTCTCCTTTAACCTTCGGTTTTCTTCTTCTAAAACCAGGTTAACGACTTAAATAATTCATTGGGATTGTGAAGCCATACCGATACTACTTTTATCGTAGTTGTGTGATTTGATTTTGCATCTTTCATCGTACGAGTACAATCAGATTGATTGGCTTGAGATTGATATCTCCGATAGGAAAGATATAAAAAGTAATCACAAACATCTTCGTCTCATTTTTTGTGATTCCCCAACATCTTGTTTCGCTAACATACTATTAAGATTGTTGTGAGGTGATTGATAACCCTAGGCTGTTCTTCGGGAATATAAGACCGTATTATCAATTGGTTCCTGTTCACCTTGATTATTATCAAAAGACGGAACAAAACCTTTAGGGTTTATCTGTGGGAGAAAGATTGATCCTTTGATAGACTTGTCTGTGTGAGACAGATTTGTTTATTGTCAAAGCCTGCGATTTTGGATCGTAGAAACTCTTAGTTGTGGGTGAGATCAACTAAGGAAATCAAGTGCGCAGTATCCTGCTGGGATCAAAGGCGTAGGAGCATAAATGTGCCTTGGATCAGTGGGAGATTGATTGGGGTTCAACTACAGTCCAGTCCGAAGTTAGCTTGGAGTAGACTAGTGTCTGCAGTGGCTTAATATAGTGTGTGTTCAATCTGGACTAGGTCCCGGGGTTTTTCTGCATTTGCGGTTTCCTCATTAACAAAATTTCTGGTGTCTGTGTTATTTCAATTTCCGCATTATATTGTTTTATCTTTATAATTGAAATAATACAGCTTGTGCATTTGAATCAATCAATTGGAAATCCGACCTTTGGTTGTTGATTGATATTGATTTATCCTTGGATATTGGTATTTGGTACCATCCAAGTCATTCCTTGTATTTGATAAAGACTCGCTGATTGTTATTAGCTTGAGTAAAGATCAAATCAAGAGAGAGATATTAACTCCTCGATATACTTTAATCTAGATTGAGCCTGACTGTCTAGTTGATTCTCTAGCAAAGTATATCGGAGTTATTCCATATAGATTGCTAAGCGAAATATTGGGTGGTGTTGTTAGACCCCCGCTTTTTCACTATCTGCAAATCAAACTACAAGAAAGTGGTTTTCGTCCATAGACGTCACCCTCATGATTGAAAAAATTAGCACTCAAGAGATAAAATAGTAGTGCTTCTATTGGTGGGAGGTTGGGTAGCTCACCATTCTACTCGGAATTAACGTACGGTGACACACACTCAAAAGAAAGCTCTTTAGTCATTTATAAAGAAATATGGTCTGGTGCCTCGGTTGATATGAAAATGGGTAGTCTCCACTAATGATTGATCAGCAACTCTAATAATTCATTTCTCCCTGCACCTCATTTGCATCACCGGAATGATTAAATCCATTATTTAACAATACAATTCGTAAGAAATCCGAACGTAGTTCCTTAACACTTCCAAATTCAGTTATGTCGGTCAGAATTCTCTATGTAAACATACATAGAAGTATGCCAGTGACTCTAAAATCTCTACAAGTTGAAGGTTTTTATGCAAATTTTTTTGAAAACTCAAAAAGAACTAAAAACTCTATCTGCAAAATCCTCCCCCACACTTAAACTTCACATTGTCCTTAATGTGTAAAACTGAAAAATCTGAGTTCTAACGTAGTAGAAGATAAAACGCAAAAACTGTGCAAATTGGTAAGGAATTTCGAAAAACTCCATTTCACAAAAGTTTTTCATCTACGTGTTTTATACAGAGTTTCAAAATGGAACAGTGTTTCGATAAACGGTCTGACAGTTATGGTCTCTGGACTGAACTACGCGCAGTCTGAATTTTTCTGACGAAAAGGTATTCATCATAATTCTCTTCTAAGATAGATTCCGGACTCAATGAAATTAAACATGGGGATACAAATATGATATGAAAACAATAAAAACAAAAAATAAAAGGGTTTAAGATACAAAACCTAAGGGTTGACTCCCATTAAGCGCTTAGTTTTACGTCCTTAGCCCGACTCAGCATTCTCCAAACTACTCTTCCAGAGGGAGTACATCACGAAGCTCAACCACGTCCACATTCTCCGTAGGAAGGTTTTCGTAATATGACTTTAATCTATGGCCATTTATTTTGAAAATTGTCCCTTTCGTGAGACTAGTAACTTCAACTGCACCATAAGGAAAAACATTAGTAACAACAAAAGGTCCACTCCAACGTGACCTTAGCTTACCGGGAAATAACTTAAGACGAGAATTAAATAGAAGAACTTTTTGGCCCACAACAAAACTCTTTCTAGAAATCATCTTGTCATGAAAAAGTTTAGTCTTCTCCTTGTAAATCCGGGCACTCTCGTAAGCATCATTACATATCTCCTATAGCTCATTAAGTTGTAACTTTTTATGTTTCCCGGCATTTTCATAATCCATGTTGCACATCTTTATCGCCCAATAAGCCTTGTGCTCAAGTTCAATCGGAAGATGACAAGTTTTTCCATAAACCAACCGATATGGAGACATACCAATCGGTGTTTTGTACGCTGTTATATATGCCCAAAGTTAAGTCTATAACTCCAATCTTTCCGTGTTGTGTTAACGGTTTTCTCCAAGATGGACTTGATCTCACTATTTGAAATTTCAGCTTGCCCACTAGTTTGTCGGTGATATGGCGTACCGACCTTGTGATTTATGTTGTACTTCTTTAGGAGAGCATGGAAGGATTTCTTGAAGTGCGAGCCTCCATCACTAATAACCACTCGTGGTGTACCATGTCTACAGAAAATATATTCCTTCAAAAACTCACAAACAACTTGAGAATCATTAGTAGGGTTGGCTTTAGCTTCCACCCATTTGGAGACATAATCCACAGCAAGAAGTATATAAAATTTACCATTCGAATTACCAAAAGGACCCATAAAATCAATGCCCCACACATCAAAAATCTCGACAGTGAGAATAGGATTGAGTGGCATTTGATTTCGAGAACCTAGATTGCCCGTTCGTTGACATCTATCATAAGATTTTCCAAAAGCATATGCATCCTCAAATAGGGTAGACCAATAAAAGCCACTCTCAAGGACTTTGAGAGCAGTACGTTTAGCACCAAAGTGACCACCACAAGCATAAGAATGACAAAAAGATAGAATTGATTGAAATTCAAAGTTTGGTACGCACCTGCGGATAATTTGATAAACACCATATTTCCACAAATAGGGTTCATCCCACACATACTGCTTGGCTATTTTCTTAATCTTTAGCTTTTGAAAATTAGACATCGTACTAGGTACTTGCCTTGTAACCAAATAGTTCACTATATCGGCATACCAAGGTGTTGATTCTTCAATCGAGAAAAGTTGTTCGTCTAGAAAACGATCCTGTAAGGAAAGTTCTTCTTTGTAAACAACAAGTCTACTAAGATGATAAACAACTGTATTCTCAAAACCTTTCTTATCTCTAATTTCCATATTGAATTCTTGCAGCAAAAGAATCCAACGTATGAGTCTTGGCTTAGCCTCCTTCTTTTTCAATAGGTAACGTAGTGCTGCATGATCATAATATACAATCACATTGGTACCCACCAAATAAGCTCTAAATTTTCTAATGCAAATACTATAGACAACAACTCCCACAATGGTTTACCATAAAGTGGCATTTCTCCCAGTTTAAAACATGATTAGTGTATATGCATCTTTTAAGCACAAGTTCAAGATTATTTAAACAAATATCAAATGAATCACCATAAACACTAAATTCGTCCATAAATACCTCAATGATATTTTCCACATAATCTGAAAATATACTGACCATACATCTCTGAAAAGTGGCAGGCGCATTGCAAAGACCAAATGGCATTCTTCTATATGCAAATGTATCGAAAGGACAAGTGAAAGTAGTCTTCTCTTGATCCTATGGTGCAATAACAATTTGATTGTAGCCCGAATAACCATCCAAAAAGCAATAATGAGAATGTACCACTAACCTCTCTAACATCTGATCAATGAAAGGCAAAGGAAAGTGATCCTTGCGGGTAGCCGAATTGAGCTTTCTGTAGTCTATGTACACTCGTCATCCAGTTTGAACTCTTGTAGGAACAAGTTCATCATCTTGGTTTCTAACAACAGTGACACCTGATTTCTTAGGCACCACTTGCACCGGACTAACCCATTTGCTGTCAGAAATTGGGTAAATCACCCCCACACTTAGCAATTTGAGGATTTCTTTCTTCACGACCTCCATCATTGGGGGGTTAAGCTTACGCTGAGCATCACGTACTGGCATCTTCCATAAGGATTCTATGCATGCACATGGATGGACTAATGCCTTTTATATCAGCAATTATCCAACAATAGCCGTTTTGTGCTCTTTTAGAACCCGAAGAAGGCGTTCTTCTTGTATAGATGTGAGATTCTTTGCAATAATGACTGGAAGATCTTCCCTATCACCCAAGTAAGCGTACTTTAAGTGATCAGGTAGAGGTTTCAGCTCTAATTTAGGTGCTTACACAACAGAAGGTAAATGAACTTCATCAGTTATAGGTAAATAGATATATGAAATATTACCTGTACTAACTTCTTGTGATGTTGTTAAAGCACCACATGTCTTAATAAACTCCTTGAGAATATCAACGTCCAAGTTAGGCATGCCATGGACTTCCAAAGCAATCCTATTTTGTAGCACAAATTCAAGTTCATCTTCTCTATTCAAATCAAACATCTGTTGTGCTAACGAACCAATAACATCAACAGAAAATGCGGAATGGATATCACTTGGATAACGCATAGCTTAAAAAATATTGAAGCATATAACCTCTTTGTCAAACTCCATAGTGGGTGTCCCAGTATCACAATCAATCTTCGTCTTAGCAGTCTTCATAAATGGTCTCCCAAGAAGTAATGAAGTAGATGAACAATTGTCCCCATTCTTCATATCCACAACAAAGAAATCAACCGGAAATATTAGTTCATTCACTTGCACCAACATGTTTTCCATGAGTCCCTTAGGATATATGTTAGACTTATTATCTAATTGAATGATAATTCATGTCTCCTTTAAAGGTCCCAGATTCAAAGAATCATAAACATCGGCAGACATCATGCTTATGGAAGTTCCCAAATCAAGCAAAGCATGCTCGAACCATTTTTCACCAATAGTAATTGGCACTGTAAAACCACTAGGATATTTACACTTTGCAGGCATCTTCTTTAGCAACATAGCTGAAGCGCTTTCTCCTACCTGAGTGATCTCGTTAGCAATCAACCTCTCCTTCCTTGTGCACAAATCCTTCAGAACCTTGGCATACCTGGGTACCGTTCTGATGGCCTCAATAAATGGAATGTTGATATGCACCTTGATGAAAATATTCATAATCTCCTTGTATAAAGCTTGCTTCTTTGACTTGGAAAAACGACTAGGAAAAGGAGGTGGTGTGGTAAAAGTAGGAACTGTGTCCTTAGGTTGGCCAGTTAAGGTTGGCTTTTCCTTTGGAACGGTTTCCACCTCTACTTCCTCTTCTAAGTCGTGACTAACCTTTTCTTGTTGTTTTGGCTCTTCTGTTTGTTTCCCACTTCTTAGAGTTACAACATTGACGTTCGCTCTTGGATTCACAAAAGGCTGTGATGGAAACTTTGCCTAGTTATGTGCTTTTTGTTCATTCATGTTTGTAGCCAATTGTCCAATTTGAGTTTGCAAGTCCATTATAGCCGTATCTTGCTTCTGCAGAATTGTATCTTGACGCTGAGTATTTGCATCTTGCTTTTGCATCATCATTTTCATCATCTTTTCTAAATTAGAACTCTGAGTCTGTTGTTGAGGTTGAGGTTGAGGTAGTGGTCGGAACTGTGGTTGTTGAAAACCACTTTGTCGCCCATAAGGATTAGGAGTTGCAGCTTGCTGATTTGCATAACTAAAATTTGGGTGATCTTTCCAACCTGTATTATAAGTATTAGAGTAGGGATCATACCTTGGCCTCTGATTAGGGAACACAACATTCACCTTTTCAGACTCTTCTCCATAAGTAGGAATAATCACAGTTGTCATTCGTTGTACTACCTTCTATATGTTTTTCATCCGTTTATATGAATGTGCAGACTCTCCTACCTCGCTAACTCTTCTGACATTAGAGTTGTTTCTGGTGTATAATCGTTTAGCATTAGAAGCCATACTCTCAATCAAACTGGTTGCCTGCGAGATTGTCTTCTCAGTAAGTGAACCACCGGCAGCCGCATCAATCAAATTCCTCTGTTCTGGAAGTAATCCTTCGTAGAAGTATTGAATAATAAGTATTGAGGATATATTATGGTGTGGGCAGCTTTCCAACAACTTCTTATACCTCTCCCAATATTCATATAGAGACTCCCCAGACATCTGTAGAATGCCGCTAATCTCCTTACGAACGGATGCCGCTTTGGAAGCAGGAACATATTTCTCTAGAAATAGCTTTTTCATTTGATTCCATGTTGTAACACTCCCTTGAGGAACACAATACAACCATTCTTCTGCTAAGTCTGTCAATGAGAACGGGAATGCTTGTAGCATAGCCATATCTCTGTCTGCAGTTGCATGCCTTAGACTTGTCATCGTGTTCTGGAACTGCTGAAGGCGTCGATTTGGATTGTCACCTGGATGTCCCTTGAACTTTGGTAGATGATGAAGTAGATTCGACTTCAGCTCCACTGGGTTAGTGATTGTAATGCACAGTGGTTGCGAATCTAAGCATGGAGACGTAAACTCTCCTAGCTTCCTCTCCGGAGGTGGAGGATCTATCTCGTCGTCTGTATTAACCATCTATTCTGTAGAAGGTTCTGGTTGCAACTGTGGACGTGCTTGTAGTATTGTTCCCTTGCGAGTTTGAATTCCACACCTCGGGTAATTCCAATCCTTCCATGCCAGAGATCAAGTACCTAAAACAAAAATCTAAAGAACAAAATTAAAAGCTAAAAGAAAATTTAAAAACAAAACAAAAATAAAAAGAAATAACAACTAAATCTACCGACTGCTCCCCGGCAGCGGCGCCAAAACTTGATGTATGTCATAGGTGCAACAAATTAGTGATCTTAATTTCACTCAATTAACAAGTAATATAATGAAAGTCAAAGTCGTTCCCACGAAGAGAAAGGAGATTTAGTTGTCAAAAAGTGTCACAATGGGGGGTTTGTTTTAGATTTTATAACAAAGTAAATAACAAACAATTAAAAATAATTAAGATTGAAAGCAATATGGAGAGAAATGATCGAGGAATCCTTCTTCGTTACTAAACCGTCAATGAGTTAATATATTCATCATTAATCATAGATTATTATCAACCGTGGAATAACAACTAGCGCAGTGCTATCCCCTAAAGTCCTTTGGTCACTAGATACTGAAGCGCTCGAATATCAGATTCTATTCGTCCAAGCCACCAAGTAGTAGAGCACTCAAGGTGTAACTTGGTCGAATGGTTTATATTTTATGACTTAGGTTAATCTTAGTAGTTAGACTCTTAGCACAAGGTCCACTTTCTAATGTTGTTCTAAACGCGATTGCTCCACAGATTCCCTCTGCAAAGTCTCACGTTTTCTACTTGTGTATGGGTTATTCAACAATGACACGGGTATCCTAACCCTTTACTAGAAATTAATCAATCAATAAACTACTATAATTGGCCACCTAGATTAATCTGTTAGAGCATTGCTCGGTTGAACCCACCAAGCATTGGTATGTCAAGTTTGGTTGTCATATTTTAGTGAATCAAAACTCATGTTAAGAGTCGCTTGATTATGTACTAGAGTTAAACTTCGTATAAGTTAGCTTGAAAGCATTATGATATGAGACATTACAAGCATTGCGAAGTCTTGAAGATGTGAAGAAGCAAGGAGCTACAACGACAACAATCGTCCTTCCACTTGAGGTTAGTGATATTTGATTTGAACTGTTTCATTCCCTAACGTATCTTTCAAGTCGTGCATATTGAAAACATAACTGCGAAGCATATATGAACTCTAGATAGACATAGTATTAAGGAATACAATACGAGGTTTATTGCTTAACCATTAAACTTTTTAGATAAGACATCGCCATAATCATTTGAATGCTATTGTGATTATGTATGGGTATGAGGTGAGGATTTCATCCTAGGGAACAATGTTTACATGTGTTCTATGGAAGTAAGTTCATAAACTTGTTTGTGGACCGAAAAGGAAATTTCCATGAGTTATTAGTTTTGTTATTCATTGTATATCTTATGAACAACCAATATGTGTGATAGAGTATAACCGCTCACAACTTGTTGTGTTCTTGGTAGAACTATTCACAAAGTTTTGACTTTTGTATTGGTACAACTTTTATTAGTAAAACCAATCTTACGTAATCACATGTGGTATGATCGGATTATGTCTGTCTTGGGGAAAGGGAACCGATCCTTGTAAGGGGTGCAGTACATCAAGGGGAACCGATACTTGTATGGGGTGCAACAAGGTTTATAGCGGAAAAGGGAAACCGATCCTATGGACATGTGCAATATATATAAGTTAGATACAATATATATGTGGGGAACCGGTCCTAGTACCTAGTCAACCGAATCTTTGGGAAGCTAGTGTGACTATGCGTAGTACTCACATGGAGGTAGAACCGAAACTTGTTTTGGTAGAACCGTAAACCCATGATTATGATTGAATGTTGGTTTGATCAATCACATAGTTCTTGAAAGTCAGATGAACCAATTCTAAACTTGTTTGGAAGTGTGGCAAATCGGTTTCAAGGTTGTAAGTGTGAAATAGAACTTACAAAGTAAAGATGTCGACAAACTTTGAACACGTGCTGTGAATACTTATTTCTATAATTGTTCAAAGATATTCCTTAACGGCTAAGGGAAGAGAATCCCAGGATCGAAACATAAGTAAGTTAAGAATCTTTTAATTAAGGTTATTAATTTCACTTTATAGGGAAATTACAAAATTAGTAATGTGCATTTACTAATTAGATTTTCCGAGAGATTTCGATTGTTATTTTTGGACAGAGCATTTCCAGGAATTATGGGAACCGCGTTTGTGCTTTAATGAATATCTTGAGAATATTTTCGGTTTTGGAAATTTCTTGGTGTCCAAACTTCCTTGTCTATAAATACACGAAGTTTGCCTTTATAGCAAACTAATCCTTCATAACAACAGACTTCCTCTTTTATCTTTGTTACTGGTGTAACCGCCTATCAGACAGGAGAGTAATCTAATTAGGTGAAATCTCTTACGGACGCTCGTTTTAAAGTTTTCTTTGGGATTGAGAAGCTCTAGCGCGACCCGTTGGTGAGAAACTAGATAATTGCGGTTTATCTTTGTTTTCGATTGATTTGATTGACTAACGGTGGTTGAAATATGATTGCACCTAGTTTGTTTATTCTTGAGAATCTTCTCTTCTGATATAAGATTTACTTAAACTAGTTCAGAGTTTCGACAAGGATCTTTAGACTGTTGTTAGTTCTGAAGACGATCTTGTGATAATCCATTGTTAACAGACTCCGTTCTGTGCGTGATTGATCACAAGAGATTCAAGTGATTGTGTGAAGATTTTTATTGAAGATTTAAGAAGACTTGAAGACAAAGAAGATATTGAAGATCTGACTTGGGTTTTATAATCTTTGGTGTGCACAATACTTTTTTGGGTAAAAGAGGATCCAATTAATAATCGGTTTATCCTTGTGGTAGATTGGATTGATTAATTGAGTAGATCGGCATCAACACGGTTCTTCGGATTAAAGGTGTTGTTGGCTTAATATTAATCGATTACCTTTGGGTGATTGAACATAAGATAGATCTAGACCCGAGGAAGGAGTTTATGTTAAGATAAACGGAAGAGCCTTTGTCTGGCTCATATCACTTGGTTGAATAGAGTTGATACCAAACAGATTTCTTGTTCCTTTACTGTTTGGAATACGAACCAAAGGGATTGTTCCAAGTACGTGACTTATTCCTAAGTTGGAGGCGTGGGAATACAGACGGAACTAGGTGAACTATAGGGTTAGTTACTTGGTCTCAACTATACGAAGTTAAGTGTAATTTTGTGTAGAGGCTTAATCCTGAGAGTATTCAATTCTGGACTAGGTCCCAGGATTTTTCTGCATTTGCGGTTTCCTCGTTAACAAAATCTTGTTGTGTCATTTACTTTTATTTTCCGCATTATAATTGTTTTATTACAATTAAAGTAAATTACACAAACGTTAATTCCTATTTACTTGATAAGAAATCCTATTGTGTTTGGTTAAGTCCGAACCTTTTTATCAAGTAAACATACTTCGTTGTTGTATTGTCTCGATCTCGTATCCATAGACGATCACACGAAGTGTGAACCGATATTAGTTGTATTGTCTCGACTCAGTCCATAGACAATCACTTTCGGAGAAAGAACTTATAGGTAGGAAATTTTTTAGCTTGAGGTATATTTGGGTACCTCGCCTTTTCACAATCAATTAATAAATCATATATATTCATTAAAGTAGAAGCAAACAATAATCATATGAAGAACTCAAAATATATGCATATATTAATCCAAATCAAGTCTAGAACCTAGAATTCATCCTCAATCAATTGTGGGTTTAGCTACTCATGGATGTAGAAACACCCATGTTAAACATATAAGAAAATGGAAGATAAATCGTTATGATAATGAAATCGCTCCAAAAGTCTAGCTTTTCTTCCTTGTGTTCTTCTCTCCAAAGGCGTGATTCAAAGATTTTAAGATGTATTTTAGAAGTTGTAGACACATCTCTTTTATAGGTGTCCCAAACTGTAGTTGCGTCCGTGACGAATCCCGTGCAAAGCCGTTTCCATAACTCGCCAAAATACCAATTTAAGAAACCTGGCCGTGTAAAGAAGCTGCTGCAAAATATGCGCCTGCGTGCAAATATCCAAGTCCAGCCCAAGAGATCTTCGTTGGCTTGTCAGTTCCACGGAACTGACAGCCTATTACCCTTGTAATTCCCTCCGTCAGAGTGACGGATACACATTACTCCGAGAAAAATATTTTCCCCTGGATTTTTAGTTTCCTCCCGTCAGAGTCACGGACAGATAAGCCACCGTGATTTTCCAGAGTTACGTAATTTTCAGTTTTCTTCCTCGCAAACTCACATACATACACCAGTGAAAATGACCCTTTACTCCCTTTTCTCGGGTTGGGTGGTTTTGGGCGTGAGCTAATCGCACCGTTTAGACCGTGAGAGACATACACCACTCCGTGAAT